>NC_142759.1:4463871-4781648 GCF_054948205.1 Urtica dioica subsp. dioica
TATATTATAGTAATGCAAAAATAATTATTAGCCAAAATTACATGACTTAATACAATGACATTAAGCTATGAGATGATAAAATACAGTGACATGCATTTTTATAAGTTAGACTACTCGAATCCAGAACCTCTTAATCGATCTATGAATGAGATTATCACTAGATCAATCTAACTTGATATCTTTAATAAATGTAGTCAATTTTAACCCAAAGTTTTTAGTAAATTCAAATTAGTCGAAAAAAATTGATACCACTGTCTTATAAATAGTTTTCGTATAATATATATATATATATATATATATATATATATATATATATATATAGAAAATAATAATAATAAAAAAATTCAACTTTTTTTTTTAACGGACAACTTTCACCTTTATATTCTTTAATAGCTATTTCTTTTCCATCCACGCAACTACATGGTTGACAAATTGGCAATCAATTATTTTAAGCACAGCGTGATGTCACTGTCTCCCACATGGAGTTTTGAGTTTATTAAATTTCAGTGTTTATCTTCTTATTTGTTTTATTATGCTACAAGAATATACACTTGAAAGTCGAAATCGAAAGCACACATCTTATAAAGCTCAATTTGATTAAATCAAAAAGTAATTTACGAGAGAAGATTTATTTAAGTAGATAGATCATTTCTAACCGAAAAAATATCAACATTATATTTTGTATTTAATGGAATGCGTAACTTATTTTATCAATTTTCAAAAATATCACATATCTCTCGTTAATTAAAATATATTATATATCAAATATCATCTTTTTATTTTTTTCAAATAAAACAAAATTTGAACCCTTCAAAATAACGATAATAAAATAATTCTTTATTTTATATTTATATATAAAAATTAAATTAAATTTTTTTTATAAAAAGTAAATAGTTTTATGTCTAAAGGTTTTGATTTTTAATAAAATAGTAAATAGATATTTATTTTATTAAGAGATTCGAAAGAGTTCAATTTCTTTTCTATAAAAAATAAATGAAAAAAACTATATTTGCGATATAACATAGATGTTAAACGGATAAAAAAATATCTAATCTTTTTAAAAGTAAAAATAATAATTCGCGACATTTCGATTAAATAGGGTAGATGCCGATGATATTTTCCCTTTCGAACACGACAAAAAATATCACTTCTAAATTTATTTACAACAAGATAACCAATGGAAGAACATCTAATTTTATACCCTACAACAGAGAGTACTTACTACTTGTTTGTCACAACAAAACTAATTTAGGCTTTCCCAGTCCGCAAAATAAACAAGTAAAAAGGAAACTAAAAAAAAAAAAAAAAGAAGACGAAGATACGAACACGAACGGTGAAGAAAAGACTTTCACGAGCTCCGTCCAATGTCTTTCCCGCCAAAGTCTCCGGCGCCGAAATTGGCCGCCCCGGCGGCGACGTCGAGGCCGGTCCCGCCCATGGAGGTGATGAGAGCGGAGAGCCCTCCGGCGCCGGGGCTCCCTCCTCCGGCGGCCATCCCGAGGCCGAGAAAATCCAGCGTGGCCTGCCTGGGCCCGCCGTAGAGGAACCCGGACCCGCCCGCGTCGCAGTGCAGCCCCAGCCCCAGCCCGTCTTGCTCCGCGGGCCCCAGGCCGCGCAGCGGGCCCATCTGGGCCGCCTTCTGGAGCAGGGCCGTCGCTGACATGGCGGGCGGGGCGTACTGCCTCCCGTACACCGACGCCGACGACGACGTCGACGACCCGAGCCCCAGCGAGATCGGCCGCATCAGATCCGTGAACGGACCGAGGCTCGTGGGCCCCGCCGCGGATGTGGTCGAAGGCGCGAAGAGGCTCGCGTACACGCTGCTGCTCGAGCCGCCCGCGGCCGTGGCTGGGCTCGGTTCCTCCGCTATTGGCGGTGGAGGCTTTTCGGCCGATGATCCTGGAGATGCAAATTATGAAATTATATCGACTGATGAAAAAAAAAAACAAGGACGAGAGAGAACATTGTTCTTAATTCAATTCAAACGGAAGAGACTATTTTGGGACAATGAAAACGAATTCTGGAAGTTTGAGACTTAAACACACAGCTTCAAATACGACAACGAAAAAAAGGATTTACCTGGAGTTTGAATCGTCGCGGTCGAAGGCAACACAGGAGCAGATTGAGGAGGTACGGGTTTGTCGGCGATCGGAGCTGGAGATTCTTGTGGCCGTGTTTTTGGCTGTGACTTTGGCTGAGCTTTCGTAGGTTTACCCGGAGACGAAGAAGGATTTACCTTTCGGATTTTCGGTTCGGGCTCCGAATTCCCTTTCGCGGTCTTCTGATTCTGATCTTGATCTTTCTCTTGATCCTGAGAAGGCTGATTTCTCGCGCTTTCCTCCGCCAAAGCATCACAGAACGCTCTGTGCGTTATAAAGCTATCTCTCCTGAAAAGAAGAAGAAGAAAAAAAAAACCCCCCAAAAATTCACACAGATTTCAATACACACACAAATAGATTGAAAGAGAAATAGATAGTCACAAAACAATAAAATTAGGTACCTGGAAAATAGGGTTCCACAATCGCATTTGTACTCTCTTGTGCCGCAAATTTTGGAATGAGCTTTCCAATCGGACTGTACGGCGTACTTCTTCGTGCACTTGTCGCACTTCCATTTCTTCTCACCGTGTTTTCGACAGAAATGCTTCTTTATTCCGGTTAGATCCCCGAGAGCTCTCGACGGATCGTTGTGAACGCACGAAGCCTCAGGGCAAACGTAGACTCTCTTCTTGACTTCCTTGCTTGACCTCTGACGGAGCTTCCATGGCAGATTGTGGCCTCTCCGGTGGAGCTGCAAGTTCTGATCCCTCTGAAATCCTTTGTTGCATATTTCGCATATGAACCGGTTCGTCGCCATTAGAGTCTTCGGTGACAGAGCTATCACTTCCGCATCTGGATCTGCAAAAAAAAAAAAAAAATTAAGAATCAGCTTCGGAAGGAAGGTTATTTGTTGATTTTGAAACGGAGATTCCGATCGAAACCTGGCATTCCTGGGAGATTACGCTTCTTCTTCGCCGTTGATACAGTCGGCTGATTTTGGTTCTGGTTTTGGTTCCCTGAGGAAGAGACGCTTGCTTCGCCTGAAGCCGTAGAGGAATTGTCTAACTCGGTCGCCATTAAAGTACCTATAGGGTTTTATGTTCTTTGCTATTGCTATAAGAAATCGAACTTGACAAAAGATATGGACTTGAACTTCTAACCTTAGAAAATTCCAAGAGAAAAGAAAAGAAATAAAAAAAAAGGCCTTAAATTTGTTTGTGATGATTTTTTTTTTTTTTCTCTATCTACCAGTCAATTTGCTTTTTTTTCTTTTTCGTCTCTCTTAATATATCTCTATTCCTACCAAACTAACAGCTATCTGATAAGTCTGACCCAAAAAGAAAAAGAAAAGAAAGAAAAACTCACATTACCCCATAAATACAATGATTAAACCCAAGAACTCTCTCAGAGAATTTCTTTCATATTTAAAAAAAGAACAAACAAACCGATCCAACAGTCAAAGCATTTTAATGGTCTGAACTCTGAACCGAGAAGTTGTTTTTATCGCAACGCGAAAGAGACTCAAAATGAAACGATGTAAAAACCTAATAAAGATCTTGTTTTGTTCTTTTTCTTCTTTCTCAAGACCGAACAGAGAGAGGAGATATTATGAGACAGAGAGAGCTTCAAAAGAAGACACGGATGGAGATTCTCTGCTGTTTGTTTTTCAGTCTTTTAGAGAGAGAAAAAGAGGGAGAGAGAAAATTAGGTTTTTAGTGAGAGAAACAGGCCTCGCTTCAGCTTATTAAATTTAAAACCCATTGAGCTGATTTTTTTGTCTAACTTTTATGTACTTGACAAAATCAATTAGGCAAAAACAAATTAGAGTTCAATTAGGCTGATTAATTAGTTTCTTATTTTATTCTTTATCAGACGAGCTTAGATTAGAACGTATGACTTGTTCCGTAAGTCTCCTGTTTTTTACTTTAAAAGTTTTTTTCTACCTTTCACATTTCGAGGACATTGGTTATCGCGACTCGGTGAGTCAAGACTCAACCCAAAACTAAGTGAAGTGTCGGAGCGAGTTCGCTCGGCCCAGAAATTGGAAATTGAAATCCACACAAAAGCTCGGTTCTTGTCGTTTAGTGTGAGAAAGATCTTTCGGTATATGAGACGTGTCCGGGTACTTTCGGGCCGAAATGACATGAAAACGACAAGCTTCCGTGGCATAAGACGACTGATTTGTTTAATGAAAAGTCAAACGACTTTGTGGTCTAAACCACTAATAACTTGACACGAAGATGATTACACTAAGCAAGAGCACGTGTGATCATCAACGCTCTCTTTTCTTTTTCTTTTTCTTTTATCAATTGTTTGCAATTTTAGAAGAGAACAGCCAAATTCTACAAAATTTTGTCGGCATTTTTTTATTGTGAAAATGCGATGGTATCCCATATGTTTAATCGATATATTATCTGCATTTAATGGGAATGTTAAGATTATTTTTATAATTTTTAGAAATATCATATTATCCTTTCGGATAATTACTTATAAAATATTTATAAGTTAAAACGTAATTATATATCAAATATATCTCTTAAACTAATATTTTATGGATTTTAACTTATTTAAAATATAAAAAATCTATAATACTCTAAATGAGATCACTTATTTTTTCATTTTATTAAAACAAATATATATATATATATATATATAAATGAATAGCTAGGCTACCACTTAATTATTCTCATGTAGATAAATAATTTAAAATGTAGGATTGAGATGAAAAGACGTCGTATCAACACAAATCCATCTCACATATATCTTTTTTCTTTTTCAACAAAACTTCAAGTTCATGGTCATTGCGTTCTTGGGTCGTTTGAGCAAAGGTTCATCATAAAACTATTTAAAAATAAATAGAGATATTTAAAAATAATAATTGAAATATAAGTCGAAGATCTTATTAAAGGTATTATGGGCATTTCATATATTTTTTAATGATAAAGTCAAATACAAATTATGAAAATGGTTATATTTAGTAAATCACTCTATTAATTGCTTGTTTCTTTTTATTGAGTAGTTTTTTATTATCATTTTTATTTGTTAATTATCATCTGCAACATTTTTTCTATATTTCTCGTACATTATGTCGTCATTTACATCGATAATTTGAAATTTTGTAAAATCAAAGGATCAGCAAATCATCGTAGTGGGGACATTTCAATCAATGCTTGTTTGGAATTAATTTTTATTTTCATGCATTAAAAACAATAAATCAATTAAATTAATTATTTTTAGTTTCATGCATGAAAAAATTGACATTCAAATATATTTAAATGATGCTTTATTTTTTAATTGGACTAAATAAGTAAATTAAAGGGAAAATATACTAGAAACAATAAGTTTTAACCAAGCGACACAATAATACCCTATGTTTTACACTATATCATACAAATCTTCCCTTTTTTACTTAATGACACCAAAAAAAACACCTCCGTTCCTTTTTTGTGATTTCAAAATTCAAACCCTTACATTCTTTTAATATATATTTAACCCTGAATATTGTTGATTTCTTCCTATACACTAATTTTTTAAAATAGCCAAAATTAAAATTGTATATTGTATTGAAATTAGAAATAGTTAGGATTAAATATACGGCTCTTTAAAAAACTGAATACAAGGGTATTTAAATCACTAAAAGAAAAACAGAGTTTTTGTGTTATTGAAGTTTTTTTTTTATGATATTGTGTAAAATAAATGTTAGAATAAATCTCATTTTTACCTTCTGGACTCGTACCTCAGTTACATTTCACCCCCTGAACTCGAAAATGTTGCAAAACTCATCTCACAACTCAAACACGTGTTACAAGGCCCCACTTCCGTTAGTATTTGGACGTTAAGTTTAACTTTTTGATGACGTGGCAATATTCTAAATACTTTTAATATTTAAATATTGTTATCAGATATATTAATTTTTATTAAATAATTAAATATTTATTTTTTGCTCTCTCTTTTCTCACTTCCTCGAAGCTCCCCACAGCCTGCGCAGCTCTCCGGCCTCGCTCCGATCTCCTTCGCGCGACCAGACCGTCTCGGACCCGGTCACTACTTCGCGTCCCCTCGGCCTGCTCGCCGGCACGCTGCTGGATTCCTCGAGCTCGACCCTTCCTCTCTTCGGGGTTCCTCGCGCTCGGCTTTCTTCTTGCGGTCCGCGCGACTGTAGGGTCTTGAAGCTCCCTTCTTTGCGCGACCCAGGTGTGGACGGGACTTCACCACTCGATCGGCCTTCTTCTTGATTGGATCTGTGTTGCGTGGAGGGGCGGTGCTCGGAGACGTCTCTGTCTCTCGGACCGCGCGACGAGGATCGACGAGATCCGACTTTGGACGTCTCTCTCCGGGTCTGTGAAGCTTCCCGGGTTCGCGAAGCTCTCTCCGGCGGTCTTCGTGACCTATGCTTCCCGGATCTGCAAATGCGCTTGCCAGTGGAACCTAATATTGGCATGCCTGGTTTTGATATTGCTATATTCTGTATTGAAATCCTGGGTTTGATTTTATAGGTCATTTCTTGGTTTAGTCTTATATATGAATTGTGTTCTTATTTGGTTGGGTTACAGGGTTCAAGAGGATTATTATTGTTTGGCATACCTGAGTTTGATAATGCTGTATTTTGATGGAAGGAAAAAACGCAGAGAAGAAAAAAAGAAGAAAGGAAATAGAGAGAGAGAGAGAGCCGAGAGAGAGAGAAGAGATAGAGATAATAATAGAAATATTTAATTATTTAATAACAATTAATATATCTGATAACAATATTTAAATATTAAAAGTATTTAGAATAATAGAAAATACTCTTATACCCTTTAAATTCTTGCCACGTCATCAAAAAATTAAACTTAATGTCCAAATACGGACGGAAGTGGGGCTTTGTAACACGTGTTTGAGTTGTGAGATGAGTTTTGCAACATTTTTTAGTCCAGATGGCGAAATGTAACTGAGGTACGAGCCCAGAGGGTAAAAATGAGATATTTTAGCGATATTTTCCCAAAGTACTCTTTGGTCAAAACTCATAGTTTTAGCGATATTTTCCCCAATTTAAACAATGTCCATTCATTTTATGCGTGTTTAAGTGTAACTAAATTAAGAATTTAAATATATTAAAACCAAACCCTAACATAAATAATACTTGCTTAACAAACCCTAGTTGCCATATTTTCTCTCTCAAAAAATAAAGACTTGGACTTCCAATCTTCGGTGTCGTCGTCTCCTTTGGGATACGAAGACTCTGATGGTCTCGACTCTCGACCAATAGAGAACTCTCGACCCAAAGTACTCTTTATTTTATTTTCTTATTCATGTTTTGGTTTTTTATTATATTTCAATAATCAAGACTTATTATATCTGATTTTTGCACCGTCCGATCTTTAATCAAAATGATTTTGAATATTTCGTCAAATTTGAATATCTTATATAAGATATGATTTTATTTGGGCGTGAATATCAGTCGAGCAAGACCGCTACAACCTCTATTTACAACAGACAAAGACCGACGTTTTTGCTCGTGATTCGAGTAATAATCTGATATTGGCTGATTATCTGCATAGACGGACAACCCACAAACTATTGTTGTATTTATGATTGTTTGTGGTCCACTTTTCATATTCTTCTTGTAAAATTGTTTTTAAAATTTTTTTGTGCTATTCTAGCAATCTAAACATTTGACTTTTATCAATATATATTTCTAAGTAGCCATTTATATATATATATATATATATATATATATATATATATATATATATATATATTAAAACATTGAATTAGCTCAGTTGTATATTATAGGTTTAACTATTATATTAAAAACTTAAAAATGTATATAACAATATATTATTTCAATTTGATATTAAATTACAGGTCTGACTATATTGTTATAGCAAACTAAAAACTTAAATTGAAGACCCGTAATTAACAAGATGAAACATGAACAGTGAAAAACTTAAGAATGAACTTATCGTAGAAGGTAAAAATTAAAAACCTATACAATTTCAAGCTCAAAACATTAGCGGTATTTTTTCAGTTTACTAACAAACAAATATTACATAATAAATTAAAACAGCGATATATATACCAATCGGTAATGCATACTTCAATTAATAATATCGAAGTAATTTGAAGTACGCATTATGCCAACTAGAATATTTTGACCAAAACACGGTGATCACGTGAAGATTTAAGTTTAGATTATCCTTATGTCATGGTGGCTTCACGGGATGGAACTTAACGGAAGGATGGAATTCCAGGTCATGCTTGTGCCTCACGGAATTCCGTGTTCCGCGTGACTGACGGAAGTGGCAGGGGCGGAAGATTGCTTAATGGAAGTGGAATTTCCGTTAAGCTTAATGGAATTCCATATTTCCATTTACTTCCATTAAGTAATTAAAAATTAATAAATAATCAAATTTAAATGGTAAATGAAAGGGACTAAACTATTAAAAATTTAAAAGAAGGTACAAATATGTAAATTAATTTTTTCATTTGCCATAAGTGAAGCATATGAATAAAACCTCCGTGGTAATGTCCACGTTTTAAAAAAAACTACTTTAATATGTTTTTATTTTGATATGAAATTTGATATGTAATGTTTTTATTTTGTTTGTAACAAATAAGTTATTAATAAACACGAAAAAACATTAGTTTATACAGTGACTAATGTAAGATTTTATAATTTATTTTGATATTTTAGTTTTTATTCACTTTTGATGTGAGATTTCTAATACATTAGGAGAAAAAACACTTTTAGAGAAGAAAAAAAAACATTTCTAATATACTATATCTTTAAAAAGTTATTAATAAAGATGAAATTCAATTTACATATTAGTACATTATTTTAAAATTTTAACAGTTTAGTCCCTTTCATTTACCATTTAAATTTGATTTTTTATTTTTTTTAATTCCTTATTGGAAATTAATTGAAATATGGATTTCCATTAAGCTCAACGGAAATTCCATTTCCAATAAGTAATGGAATGCACCAAAATTGGAAATGGAAATACCATTTCCAATAAGCAATGGAAGGTAGCTTATTGGAAATGGAATTTCCATTTCCTTCCAATAGCCAGGATGATCCTTATGTATAATAGACGAATCTTTATACGGAAGAATAATAAATAAATGTTGAGAGTGATGATAATATGTAAGAAAATAGTCATCGTAAGATCCACTTTCTAACGATTATACTATTAACTATTCTTTAATTAACCGTTAATTTCTTCGATTTTCTCAGTTGTGTTACCTCAATTTATGATCCTATGTGTTTCTCATTCAAAGTTACCGCAAACATTTCTATATATATTTGGTTGCTCAGTATATATTTTGATAATTGTCTGATTTATGTGGTCAATTGACGGTTATTTGGAGTTTACGTGGCATTGTAAACATTCTATTTTGACTATTCTTTAAATAACCGCTAACTTTTTCGATCTTCTCGATTATGTTACATCAACTTATGGTCCTATGTGTTTCTCATTCAAAGTTACTGCGAACATTTCTGTGTATATTTGGCCGTTTAGTATATATTTCACTGTTCAGTGTATCATTTCAGTTATATTTTCCCATTATAACACTACCTTTTAATTTCTTAGTGTTTTGAAAGAATAGTGAAAAACTTGTTTCATGTGTATTTCTTCTCAGTCCTTTGGGGTAGAAGGCCTTTATTTTAGTTTTTTTTAGACATGGATTATTTTTACTAAGAAGCTTTTGGTACTTTTATTCAAGTCTCTTCTACTCTTAGTTTATGAGTATAAACATGTATTTCATATAGTTTCATATAAACGTCTTCTACTCATTCATTTTGAGTAGTGACTTTATATTCATGAAATTTTTGCTAAGTCTATTCCATGTGTGATACGCCGAACATAGACCACTGAATAGAGTTTGTTGTCTTATTCGTGAAATTTTCCCTAAGCGTCTTCAACTCATTCATTTTGAATGACTTATGTGGCCAATTGTCGGTTATCTGGAGTTTGCGTGGCCATTGTAAATATTATATTTTGACTGGTCTTTAAGTAACCGCTAACTTGTCCGATTTTATCGATTATGTTCATGGATCATCGGACCTCAACTTACGATCCTTTTCGTCTCTCATTCAAAGTTGCCACGAACATTTCTAGTTGACATATATTTGATTGTTCGGTATATATTTCATTGTTCGATAGTGATATTTTCCCAATATAACAATTAGTAAACATAAATAATATATTATTGATAATGGTCTTTCATCATTTGTGCTACCTAGTAATTTTTATTCCAATAGTCTCGATAATGTTTGTTATTATGAATTTTATTCCTTTTTTTTTTGTATATCATATGCTTGGGTGGTTAGGAGCTCTAACGAAAATAGTGAAATGACATTATGATAGTCAAATTAGAGAAATGGAGTAAAAAGTAAGTGTTTTTTTTTGTTTTTTTTTTTTTTACCAAATTGTTAAATCAGTATTTCTTTTCCAAATCTAATTATACTTTTAGGAGAATGATAATTTTTCTTTCTCACCCTGCCGTTACCATGGACTATTTATCAAGATTTCATCATAAATGAAATATATTTTTGTCAATTTCATCTTAAATGCAATTTTTCATCATATAGTAGAATGAGAAAGTAAATAATTATTTTCCTAAAAGTAGTATAATTAAGAGGCATGATTTTTAAACTCATAAGTGCCCAATTCCCTTTAAATACAAGATAGCAAACAAGAATACCTGATTCCAATAATAAAAAAAAGACAGCAATACATCAATCATAAAAATGCACACTAATTCTTTCACCACCAATTCACTTTCTCATATTTACCCAAAAAAAGAAGGAAAAGTAACAAAGTTGAAGTTAGCGGATCAAATCAAATTATGGCTCATCATGAAAGACACACCATAGTGTCCAAGATTTAAAGCCAAAGCGAGAAAGAAGGGAAGAAAAAAAAAAATATCGTTATCATAAGCTGATTGACTAAAGTTTTTGTGATGGGCCTTTGTAAAGTGAATCTTTTCCACTTAAAAGTATATAACGCTTAAACTAATATAACTAGCTCTAAACAATATATAAGAATGATATCTGCCCTTTTATAACACATAATTTTAGGAACCTAACATAGTACGTGGACATACTTATTCTAATTAATTGACGACCACATAATAGTATCGAACCCTTTTATAATACAAGAAAATTACGATAAGGCTGAGTTATGGATTATAATAAAAGGCTTCAAAACTTTGGATACAACAAAAAAGCCGGCATGTTTTCTTGGCAAAACTCACATGATTACTTGGATTGACTTCGATGGCTTTTCTTTGCTGTATTTCAAGCTCTACATCATATTAAGAATGGTATTGGGTCCCACTTCATATATTTAAATTTAAGCCATTTTGGCAATTTTTTTTCTTCTGTGTGAGATGATATTATTAGTCAATGATACGATAACAGAGATATATAAATATGGAGGATCGGACAAATATACTTAAATTTATTGCACTATCACACAAATACACTCCGAAATTAAATAAATTTGAACAATGTCACCCGTGAGATTAAATCTCACGTTCTACCCATAAAAGAAGAAGTGCTATTTATTAACATTTGTCTCAAACAAATTTCGGTTAAATAATTTTGGCATTGGTGTAACTTTATAAAGATTGTTATTTAGTTGTGTACATTGTGTTTAAACTTTAAAGAAGTGATTTTTGGTTATCCAAAGATAACCTTCAACGGGAAAAAGGTAATTAATATTTTTTTCTCCAATTAATCGGAATAATCATCTTTTTATAATTAAAATGGTTTTAAATTGTAAGACATTGAGGATTTTAACCTTTATTCCAAAGATAACCTTCAACGGGAAAAAGGTAATTAATATTTTTTTCTCCAATTAATCGGAATAATCATCTTTTTATAATTAAAATGGTTTTAAATTGTAAGACATTGAGGATTTTAACCTTTATTTTCAGGGGCGTTTAAAAAAACCTTGACAAAATTTAGTAAAAGTCTGATAAAAAAGAGGCTTTTGGTAAAATTGAAAAAAAAAAAGAAAGAAAAATGACAAGAATAGTGTTGGTAAAAAATGTTACGCTTTAAAAAATAATTTGAAAGGTATGTATAAATTAATTAGCACTACTAGTAGACTTCTTAAAAAATACGTGGTTCTCAACTATAAATTATTTTATATAATTTATAATTGTAGGTCATTACATAATTTAATGACAATTTTCCAAAACCAATACCGAATTGTTCCCTTAGGAAATCACTAATCAGACTTTCTTATAATATCCCTTGATCACACAATTTTCAATCACATCCAACATTACACAACTCACTGAACTGTCATATCCATTTTAACGGCGAAAAATTAGAATTCAAAAAAAAAAAAAAAAGGTATACGGACGGAAGCCTAAAATTGGGTTGAGAAATTGGCTTTTTGATATGTTGATGATGTGTTGTGGAGTGGATATATGCCTAAAATGTCACGTGAGATTCAGTTTAATTAGTGGTTGAAGATGGAATGAAATCTTTTTTTATTTCATGGCGTTTTACACTGCCCCTCTCTCATTTGGTCAATGAATATATTCATCACTAGCATTTTCCTTGCACCCACGCACGCATGTATAAGAAATATTGATCCACCATTCAAAAACTACATAATAATTTTGATTACACTTTATCAGAAATCCGTATTGATCACCATAGAAAATTTCATTTTTTGTTTTAGTTTTCTTCACTATATATATTTTTTTAATTTTACATGATGAAAAAACAAAAATTTAAGTAACTAGCCAATTTAGACGTTTGAGATTGCTATACAGTTAACATTTGATAAATATTTGTTAAATAACCACAAACATGATGTGATATTCCTGCTTTGTCATTTCATTGAAATAAAATTGTGGAATGGTTACGTCAATTTAAGCATGTAAATACGTTGACTATCTACCAAATATTTATCAAACGTTGGCTAAATAATAATATCAAAGTGTAAATATGACTATATACTTAATGGACCCATAAAAAATCATGCATATATGAAATACCCAAAAAAAATCCGTTCCTAGCTACCCTAAACTATTGATGTATTTTGAACAAGGTAGTTACTCCGCTATACATGTACAAATATTGGTGCTTCGGTTGTACGGACATAGCTATCATATGAAAATATTTTTTAAGAAGTCACTAATATTTTTCTTGATGTATTTTAAAAATGGGCAAGAAAACGACAAAAAATCTTTAAGAGAGACAAGTAAAATAAAGAAATTGAGAAAAAATAATTCATAACCTTAAGAACATGGTAGACGATAGCACGCGGCTGATGACTAATTCGAGCGGACGCAGATTTTTGGGCTAATGCGAAACAAGAACACGAGAATTAAATGGTTTCGGGTGGAAAACCGGAAGATAAAAAAAAAAAGACATAATATTGAATTAATTCAAGAGTGGGTTGGGATTTTTGATGTTGCTTGTGTATCGAGCGACGTGAAACAAAATTTACACCCTCAATGGTTACTTAATTTTACTCAGATTCTTTTATTGAAAATTAAACTTCAATGTATATATAAACGAAATTATTGTGTAGTGGTGTTAATATATAAAAATATTTAGACGCATTCCTAGTTATGTAATCTTTCATTCAATAAAATGTTTGACGTACGAGATACTGGACTTATTATATCATCTCGCTTAGTATATACTGTAAATTATTAAGTTGGTATCTGATAGGATAGAGCACAAAATCTTGGACAAATATAATATTATAAGACAATAATTAAACCCTTTGAAAGTTGAAACCCCTCTACGTGTGATTAAAATTTGTTATCTTTATTAGTTAGGAAAAATCATTGGATATAATGACCCTAAGCGCCTTAATTAGTTATTCTCATTAATTTATGTGTGCTAGTGTGCTAATAATACTTATCTTATAGACAGCTTCCTAAAGAGGCTTAGTCATAATTAGTAATAATTAAATTTCCGAGGGTCCACTATATTATCAGTTTTGAGCAAATGAGACTCTATGGGTCTAGGAATGACCGTGTTGCCATTGCCCGTTTATTGGCCAGCTATTCGATTTTATCAGGTTAAGTAATCTCATGCTTTAATTAAGTAAAATAGTGATACTCATTATGATTAATCAGGTACGAGTAACAAAATTGTTAATCCGTACCCGAGTTCCCAACCCGTTAACATTTAATAAAGTTATATTTCACTATGAATCCTACATTAATAGTTAAGAAAAATGTAAGAAAATAATGCTGATAAAAATGAAAATGGATCCACACATGAATTCATACTTCTTCTTTTTATTCAATTGACTAAGATAAAGTAATATATATGTTACCAACCACTGACCCACATGATAGTATATTTTCTTATTTGAAAATTTGAAATTAATTTTTAAAACATGGAAATGAGTGAAGGGTATTAGTTATTTTCTATTTATTTACCCGGCGAGTAACAAGTTTACTCGGTTAGCCTAGAAAATTGGATAAATTAGTATGAATAATTTACTTGAGATTGAGCAAAAGTTAATAATTTACTTGAGATGAATAAATAATGAAATAGGTGTACCTTGTTTAATTGTCATCTGTTACCCGTGAGTTAATCTTTCACTATTTAATTAGAGATAGCAAATAAACCTTTGGAGGACAATCCAAAGCATACATTTCGTTAAATGGCCAATCTAGTTGAGAAATATTTCATATGCATATATATATATATATATATATATATATATATATATATATATATATATATATAACCAACAAAGCCACGTGAAATCGTTATAATTACTAAATAGTCAATATTTCAATATTTTTGTTTAATTAGCCAATTCAGATGTGACAATTAAATTAAATATTTACTTCCAATTTTTTCATTTTTTTGAAATAATATATCTTTTTTCGGAATGCAAAAAAAAATGAAATATCATTAAAAACTCTCTCGCCTTCTCACTTTCTCATAAGATCGAATTCACGCTCAAATGGCGGACGAGAGAGACGAACCAGAGACGATTCTCGTTAGCACCAACGAAGACGAAAGCTGTGAGGACTCATTGTAGGGCCCTCGTTTTTCCACTGCGCTGGGATACCACCTCACCATAATTCCACATTTAATATGATATTGTCCGCTTTGGGCCCAAACCCGCATGATTTTGTCTTTGAGCACCTTCTCAAAATGTCTCATATTAATGGAGTTGGTGAGACTCTTTTATCAAATAATTTTTTTTGCCTATTCTTCCGATGTGGGACTTGGGTTGCTACCCCAACACTCATCGGAGGAGGAGAGAGAGAAGCGGAGAAGATTCCCCGATGACAGGACCTCAAGCTCGGGACAACGACGACACCAATTTGGGGAAAATCGACGACCTCGTTTGCCCTGTTAATTTGTACGGAGCCTTGGACCGACGTCGGCGATCGGCATATTATCCGATATCCAATCCCTTTCCATTCACTTCGGAGTATTTTGTCTCTGGAATTTCGAATTGAAGTCAATATCTGCTTTTACCAAATGTTGTATGAATTCTTTATGCTTCTTGAACAGGTATTATGTTATGCTTCAAGGAGGAATATCATGCGCAAGAGAAAACTCTGTATTTGTTAGTTTTAGGGGCCGTTTGGTTTAGTTTTCTAAACTCGTTTTCTGTTTTTAAATTCTGTTTTCTGATTCTAATTTGTAAATTTAAAAAACAGATTTAGAATTACGTTTCAGAATATTTTAAATGTTGTTTGGTTATGTTTTCCATTCAATTGTATAGAAATAAAATAGAAAACAACTTTTCATTGTTTTCTGTTTTCTAAACAAATTTCAAAGAAAACAGAAACATGATTCTAAATCTGTTTTCTAAATTCATAATCAAACAGTTTTTCTAAAACTGTTTTCTAGAATTTAGAATCAGAAAACAGAAAACGGGAACAGAAAACATAACCAAACGGCCCCTAAGGTTTTTTGGGAGGTCGTCACTGTGCTGTTGGTTTCGTTACAATTGTTTTTTTTTAATGAAAGGTATGTTGTTTTCAATGTTCGTTTATTTTAATTAACGGTTATTATGTAATATAAATCAAACGTTGATTATTTAGTATATTCTAAATTTTGTAATGGTTCTCCATCGCCCTAAGAAAAATCGCCCACACTTTTGGATCCATGATCAAAATTTTCTTTATCACAGCAAAAAAGAAAAGAAAAAGAAAGGAAAAGGAAAGAAAAGAAAGCAGTGAGCAAAAGTACGACTTTAATTCATTGGTGACGAAGCATTAGCACAAAAGTTAAACCATGTTTTTTTTATCAACCAAATTGAAAACTCGTCCCTTAAGAGAAAAAAAAATTAGTGACAACAACTAGCTAAGATTTAATGGTCTTTTATTAGTCCCTCTTCCAATTTATGTATATATTAATATCAATTCATGTTTTCTTATGCATGCACTTTTGTTTACGTCTCTTTTTTTTATTTTATTTTATTTCCCTCTCTTGTTTCTTTCTTGGCCAGCTCAGATACTGACTATGATAACAACAGGTCATTGACCAATTTACTCGTTATCCATTCTCATTTATCACTATATATTTGTCTTATAAATTATATTTAATTTAAATTGAAGAAGATATGGGTTTCTCTAATTTAATGCCTTTTGATACTATAAAAAAATGGATTTTGATAAACTTCAGTAAAGAGGAAAAGGTGGTTCTATTTTCAATATATATTTTAATCATGAAGGGCGCAAGACTTCAAGACTCAAGAGGTAGCATTGACTATTTGACTCCAATAATAGAACCCACACAGATGTAATCATAAATATTGCAGACTTATAGCTGAAATCTCTGCTATTTTTTTAAACGTTATTGGATACATACTTTTTTTTTTTTTTTTTTTTTTTTTTTAAGGCTTATTGGATACATACTTGACAGTGAAAAACATTTACAAGAGTGGAAAACACTGACAAGAAAAATGAAAAATAGATTTCACTTTATAGACTTAATTAATAATAAAGATTTATTCGGTATATTTTTTTTTTATAGAATCAGAGTTTTAATATATTTTTGGACAAATATATATTTTCAAACAATTTTCTTACTTCTCTATTTTTTTAACTCTCTCGATTCTCATTTTTTTCTACAATCTCCGACAAACATGCCCGGAACTAGTCTTAAAAATCTATTTATTTTATTTTTTTACTATACTATTGAATAAAATATTGAATTTCATCGCAAATGCAAACCATTGCAGATAAATCGGAATTTTTAGCAATGTGACTCTTTTTGTTGTTGCTGTTCTAAAAAAGAGTCGATGTTGCAAACAATTCCAATTTATTTATGATGGGATGATCATCAATAGTTTGCGATGAAATTCATTATTTTCTTCAATGAAAATTATTTGGAGAGGTATTTTTGTCCAAAAATTTGACAAATGTTCAATTTTAGACAGAATGCTAATAACGAGTCCAATCTTTATATTTGCTACTAGTTAGATCTAAAAAAATAAAATTTCTCAAATGAAATCCCCTTATTTTTTATCGAGAGAAAATATATATACTATTACATAGTAGATAATTATTTCTTTAGAAAATTAGGTGAAAATAAAGTAATTTAAATTACTATCTCTTAATGTCTGTAATTTCACCATCCTTTTACTTTTCTCTCTTCAAAATATAAAATTATGATTTTCCTTCTCATTTTTGTTTTCCCTCATATTTTCGGCTTCTCTTACATTTTTCGAATTCAGAATGAGCCTAAGAGAAAATAAAATTTTCCCCTAATTTTTGGATGTGTGATCAATGAAATAAAGTTACTTAAATATACAGTGTCATTTTTGTAATTTGTATTTCAAAGTGAGGATACCGATACACTCAAAAAGGTATTTATGACTAATAAATTCATGTCCTTATGTCATACTTGATATATCTATAATCTATAACATAGTTAATAAACGCAACCTCTCCCTCAACTTTCATCCTCAGGCCGCCACGTGGCGGTCTCTCTCTCTCTCTCTCTCTCTCTCTCTCTCTCTCTTTTTTGCCTTTCGGGTTTTTTTTTTAGTTTTTTTTTTCAATCTATTTTGTAAATTTTTTTTATGTATATTATAATCATAATTACTGATGCTATATTACACTATATCAATAACATACATTATTTTGAGTGTATGTTAGTTTTATATTTTCTTTATTAAATTCTCTTTCTTTTTCTCTTTGATATTTATTTCCCTTCACCTTATATGTGTCTCCATATTTCATTAGTTCGTTTTTTTTTAGTTTTTTTCAATCTATTTTGTAATTTTTTTTTATGTATATTGTTTTTTTTCTCCCTCTCTCATCAATATATTTTGTATAATTTTTTTTATGTATTTTATAATCATCATTACTGATGCTATATTATACTATATCAATAACATACATTATTTTGAATGCATGTTAGTTTTATATTTTCTTTATTAAATTCTATTTCTTTTTCTCTTTGATATTTATTTCCCTTCACCTTACATGTGTCTCCATATTTCATTGGAAAGCGAACGCAGGTCTTATTTTACCCATGAAAGTCTAATCAATGTACAAAATAAATTTTTTACATTTTATTATTCGTTCATGATTTTTAACAGTTTTTTTTTTCTTAATTACCAGTTTCTTTGGTGCCCATTGTTTACAAATCTTGATAACACAAATTAACCTCTACAAATTTTACTTGCTTTTACGTACATCACATAAACAAAAAAATGACAATGTCACGTAACTCCATTTTGCGAATTTGCTATAAAAAAAATTAAAGTGTGACCTAAGGACATGAATATTCGAGTCATAGACTGATTGAATCCCACATATATACCATGATAATCAAGAGCATGTTGTGGCCTCAAAACATATACGAAATATACATGTGAAAATTAAATATCGGAGCTTGCATGGTGACTGAATTCTCTACATCACAAAACCATTTCGTTCATGTGCTCAAAAAGAAGAAAAACAAAAGTCGACAATATAGCACTGTTAATGTTGTCAGATCTTCAGAGTGTCGTGAATAGTGATGTAGCCATGCAAGTTAAAAGTCACGGCATTGTGCCATTGTTACACAAATTTCCAAAGCGATGTTAGACTTAGATCTCATCAGTATCTTGTCGCCTTTAAAGGTTAGAGCATGCCATTAGCCAAGCACAACTTGTCGAGCGAGTCGCTAACGAAATTCCGTTCCCAAGTGCAATAAGTTTGCTAGACTGTTGTTAAATCAGCGGTTCAGTACTCAAGCCTGGCAAAGATGATCGGGTATAATTAATGAAAAATATGAGAGGAGTTTTCTTTTCTGGTTTCAAAGCTCATAACTTTTTTTTAGCTTTATGTTGGTATCAGAGCATGATATCAATGAGGTTGGAATCTCGTCGTCTCGAGTCAACAATCGACATCTCAATAAGACCTTGAGTCCGATGTTCACTTCTATGCTTAACGCGCAATTCCTTTTAAATTAGATACGTGATTACTCTGTTTGTAGATATTGGGCACTACCAAGTACCATCTATCATCATACATAATCTTCAAAGATTTGCGTTTGAAACAAAGACTTATCCTCCTAGAGCTCATTGGATTCAAAGCTGCAGAAGGTACAATCATAAACTAGTTTTTATTTTTTTTATTTGTCATTAGGTACAATGTTCGGTCTATAAATTTGGAAAGAATTTATGGACATAATAATTTCGTTGTGTTGTGTACATTTTTTTTTTGTTCTAGTTAAAGTTTGGCATAAACTTAGATTAAGTTTTGTTATAGAATAAAATGAATTTTTGAGTTATCATTTTTATCTTTAACTTTTCCTAAATATATATGAAAGTTTTTACTTTTTTCAAAAAAAACCTCAATTGGTATCCATAATCTCAAATATGAAACATGTGGAAAAAAGTTAATCCCTTGAGTTTATTGACTTGCACAATTTAGAGACTCGAGAAGTGAATTCAGACCCTTTACTACATGTCTTCTTACGTGATATTTATATATGTAATTTGTGCTCTTGTGTGCATGCTGACACACAAAAATGGAGAGAAAACATCGACACATTGTAGAACTAGGTCTTGTTATGTTTAGCCGAATTGAACTCACCTCTATCTATAATTTTTTTTTTTCAATAGGTGATGTTTAATCGCACTCAAAATCCAATTTTGACATGATCAATGAATATGACATAATATGATATATCATTGATCTATTTCATTACATATATTGAATTGACATATACCATCGTATATGATATATCATATTATGTAAACAAAATGCCTTATGTTTACAATGTTCTTCGATATATATACGATACCATGCGACAATATGCGATGATTTTTGTTTAACACATTTTGTGGATCTCATAAAATACCATTTTAGAGAGGCATAAAAGATTCATGGTGTAGAACATAATGGATTAGATAATCGTTTTGATGAGCGATTCTCTTCCACTTGTGAAATAAAACCTTAAATATATAGGAGAATATTTTTGTTTCCCAAATTTTGTCTTCTATAGAGTTAAAGAGTCGGTTTTTTGTGATCCACAAAGCTATGAATACCAAAACATCTTACGTGGCAATCAACTCTCGAGACCCCCAATAAATCTACTATCGACGTTGAGGCTGTAACATGCTATTGGTTATTTGAAGGTAACACGCTGGTCGGACGCAACACCGCACATATTTACAATTAATAGTCTTAAATAAGTTACAATAGTCCACCGGGGCCTCAAGAAGTAATAAGGTATCATCATATAAAAAGAACAAGGGAGACATGGCATACCCAAATTTATCACAATTGAAGGCCAAAAAGGTGCACCGTCGCTCAACCATTCCTAACTAATACCGTGAGGTCCTAATTGCATTTGCAAGAAAAACCATGAAAAAGGAAATATGATCACTTTATCGAAGGCCTCTACTATGGTAGAATATTATCGATCGCATCATCACTTACGAGCATCGAATTCAGGACATATGAGATACGACTATGAATCTTGCGAGTCCAATCTATGTGGAACTCTCATTTTTTTTTTCTTCTTCACATAATTTGCAAAGAAAATTTAAATCCATTCAATCATAACTATTTATAACATAGTTTAAAACATGATTTTTTTTATTATATTCCGTTACATTTCTTCAGTTGAGATTTTCATTAACTATCGAAAAATGGTTCCATTAAAAATAAAACCCCAAAATACTTGTTTTATTTTATCAAACGCACGCTAAAAAGAAAATGAAAAAAAAAAAGACAAACTTGGGCCTTTGCTAATACTTTCGCGCGGTGGTACATTATTACAATTTACCAAAACCCCAAAACCTCAGAAGCCTAAATTCACTCTCTCCGGTCAACAATCGGAAACGCAAGGTCTCCGGAGAGACTAATAGACTAGTTACCCTCCGATCATGAACTTGGACGATCTCGACATCGACGCGCCGACCCACGCGCCGGCTCGTGTGTCCCGTTTCGCGCCCAAGTCTTCAAAGTTTAAGCCGAAACCCAAATCCGAAACCCTAGACTCGGCGGCGACGACGAGCATTGACCCTCAGAAGCGCGAAGACTCCGAAAACCCCGCGCCGAATCCCGAGTCTCTGGAGTCGCAGGCCGGGAAGAAGGAGAAAGAGGACGACGATGTGAAGCCGACGAAGTCCGATAACTCGGCCGATAATGGCTTTGTGAAAATGGAGGCCAATGCCGATGCTGAGCCGAAGGATGAACCAAAAGATGAGAATGTTCCGATGGAAATGGGTGATTTCGAGGACACGGTTGTTCGAGAAATCGACGTCTTTTATAATCCAAGAGTCGACCAGGAAACTCAGGTTTCCATTTTGATGTTACTTTGTTTTTGTATTTTTTGTGTATTCTATATTTTGTTCATCTTAGAAGTTTTTCTGGTTCGCAGTTGTATGTTTTTCAGTATCCTCTGAGACCATGTTGGAGGCCTTATGAATTGGATGAGCGGTGTGAAGAGGTGATACATATGTATATATGGCGTATTTGGTGTATTTGATATTATAGTGTTTGTGTTCTTTTGTTTATTTCTATTTGTTTGTGTAGGTTAGGGTTAGACCTGGGAGTTCAGAAGTGGAGCTTGATTTGTCTATGGACATTGATTCAAATAACTATGATCAAGACTGTGGTAGCAAAATGAAGATGACAAAGCAGGTTATCTTGATTTTTTAGTTGTCTCTGAATTAATGTGAAGATCTTTGTTTCGTGAATTTAGATTCTCCCTCTAATTTTCTTTTAAGTTTTCATTGTAGTGAATGAGTTCTGGTAGGATTCTATTGAAATTCATGCATTTAGTTGATTAGCTTTTGTTTGTTTGTTTGTAGCAAAACAAAAATGTAACCAAAGTAGACGAAATGCTATATATTTATATGCATCTGTATTTGATTGTATTTGTGATGTTGAAGGTCAACTGGATTATATATGCATTTGTTTGCCACTTTTTCTCTGCTTAAGAACTACACAAGGGCATTATTTTGGTCTATTTCTTTGATTTTGCAGACTTGTAAACCAACCGGATGTCCTATTTCTTGTTTACTTTTTTAGACTTTGCACTGTGCATGGAAGGAGCCTCCAGTTAGTGGTTATGCCGTGGGGGTTTTGATGGGTAATAAGGTACCTATTATCCTTTATTATCTAGTCTTTGTTTACCCTTTTTTTTATTATTTATTTATCTGGGTGTGACTGAAGTATGAAGTGATTGATTAAGATAAGATAAGCTTGTTTGGTTTCATCAACTTGCCGGTCACGCGCAAAGATGTTTGACGTCTTAGCTATTGCTTAATGTGTCATGGCCATCTATCTTTACCTTATAGATGGCCACATAACCCGTGGCTATTTAGCCATATGAAATGTTAGAAATTTCTAAATAGCCAATGTTTCGTTAATTTTTGGTAAATAGCCGCGTAAATTTATTTACGCAGAGTAAATTTCTAGTAATATGTGTAAATAACGTTGGTTACATCATATTTTTGGATATTTACGAAATATGGCTATTTACGAAAAAATTACAAAATGTTGGCTAAAATGCAAATGCTTATGTTTTTGTGGCTTATATCGCTAATATTTGTAATATTTTTGAGATTACCTAGCTGCCCGAAAATTCTAAGAGATTTCTCCATTTTTTTTAATCTTGCAGTTACACCTGAATCCTATTCATGCAGCTGTGCAGCTTCGTCCATCGCTGAAGCATCTTAGCTCGAGTGGTTCGAAAAGGAAGACTGGTGGTAGAGTAGAAGATGCAGAAGAAACAGTTAAAACTGAAGAATCCGGTGGGAAAAAAGCTGCTGGACCTTCAAAGAAGCAGGTGCCACTTTGTATGTTTTTTTTTTTTGCCCTCAGGGTTTCAACCAAGTGTTGGTACAGTAGTTGGGCAGTGATGTGGCAATAGAAACAAATAGTGTGTGTGTGTGTCCCTATTATGGTACTTGTTTATTTTGTAATATTTAGAACAAAGCTCTTTGTTAATAGTTTCTGTGATCCTTTTTATTTACAAAAAATTGGCTACGTAAGCCACCTAAACTATAGGAATTGTAAATTAGCCAACCTTTGGTAAATACTTTGTAAATAACCAATTTGCATACGTGGCAGTCTATTAACTACCTTTTTTTACATGTTTGGCTGGATTAAATAAGTATTTTATTAATATGTTAATAAGTTAACTTGGCTATTTACAAAAAATTAACGAAAGGTGGGCTATATCCCAATTCACTATAACCGTGTGGCTATATAACTTAATAACCCTTTTATTTATGCTGCAGAATAAGGCAACAAACCCTGCGGTTGACGAGAAAACTTCAGATGGGGAGGTAGGTATGAGATGGTGTTATTGTAGTACAGGATTTAATTTAATGCATGAGTATTATAGTTACTATAAAATTCGATTTCCTTCTTCGATCAATGAGGTACAGGGTTTGTTTTCTCATGAAGTCCTACTATGTAATATGCTTAAGTTTTCTTCTCTGAAGTGTTGTAGAAGTTTAAATGGTAGAAAAAATGAAATCAATGGAGAAATTGTATATCAGTCTCAGTTCACTCTGACTTGTTGATTAATTAAATTTGTTGGTCAATTTGATATTTAAGTGATATTCAAAACACTTCTTTCTTTGGACTTGACCTAGTTGAACTACATGAT
Source organism: Urtica dioica subsp. dioica (assembly GCF_054948205.1). NCBI lineage: Eukaryota > Viridiplantae > Streptophyta > Magnoliopsida > Rosales > Urticaceae > Urtica > Urtica dioica. Next base: position 4,487,971 of record NC_142759.1, read on the forward strand.
ATTTAGCTTAAATTGTTGATCTTATGTAATTTATTCCCGTATCTCAGAGTTGGGTTCCACTGAAGTACCAGGGCTCAGAGACTGAGCTGTCATCAAAATATTTTAAAAGCATGGAGGCTCAGGAATCTTCACCTGTACAATTTACCATGAGCCCGTATGTCTCTTATAATACTTTCAAACTATCTTTTGTGTTTTTTTACCCGACCATCTTTAATTTGCTTAGTTCAACCCAGTTAAATGTAAATGTGCAAAACTGCAAATTTATAAATATCATCACTGGAAATGTGTTAATGATGATAAAAAAATGGTTTATTGTTTCCAGGTTCGACTATCTTAACACCTTATGTCCTGGATCTTCCAACAAGGATGCTAAAGCTAAAGGTCCTTCAAATAAGTAAGTTTCAGTTTTGCCTTCAAAGACTGGAATAAATTCAGAAAATAAATTATATTGCATTATTTCAGTAAGAAGTGCACTAAAGTTAAGTCACTTCAGTGTAATTAATTAAATTCTGTAGCAAAGGATTTCTACGGTACATTCGGGAAACTGATTCACCGCCTTTTTTTTTGCAGCTTACATTAAATTTTGCTGCATCATTGTTTTTTGGTTTGATTTGGTATCTAGTTTCATGTGATGCATCATTGTTTCAGGTCGTTGCTTTCACTACCTCTTGAAGACCGTATTAAGAAATATTTATGTGAGGTTCGTTTCGGTTTTCCATGCACTACATATGACACTGTAAACTACAAGATATTCAGTTCTACACGATGCTTCCTTTCTCTAATTTAGTTAATAATCGTTTTTCATTTTAGGGACGTGTGGTTCACCGATTTAATGCTCTCAAATATGTTGCTCCTGATTGCACTGAAGAAGAGCTTATTGATGTTCTTCTATGTCATGCTCAACTAGTCCAAGGTCTTTGGGTTCCCAAAAACTCATTGCTTTATCCCGAGTCAAAAGACGGCGCTCTGCGCATAGCTAGAGATTACGTCCTCCATTCATTTCGGAAGAGCCCGAATATCAGCTTTTCTTCTCTACACTTTCCAGGATCTCTTAAAACGGCGGTTAATAAATTCCTGAATACTTATGCTGTCGAGAGACCTTTAATGAAGGACTGGAAATTTAAGGAGCCAGCTGATAATTCATTTATAAAGGGCTACCCTGATATTGTCCAGAAGCAAGAACAGGTCTGGGATGATTTGTGGGGTCATATAAAGAATATTTTTGAGGAATCGAAACTTGGGCGCGGTGCAAAGAATGTTCCCTTGGCAAGTAGGCAGCCTCAGAAACCATTGAATACTGGTAAAGTTGCAAGTGCAAGTGCAACTAAAGTTGCTGCTAGTCAAGTAGTTGTTGGAAAGAACATTCCTGATGATATTCGAGAGGTACTTTCTTCAAAGGTTCTTCCCAAAGTTATTCAAGATCACAAGGTTTGCAGGTATTAATCAGCTTCCTTAAAGAAGTATGCTTACCTTGTTTGAACTTTCAATCTCTGCAACATCATCATACATTATAGCGTTCAATCATCAACAAATACACTTCAAATTGCTGGTTTAATCTATTTACAGAGCTTCAGATTCTACACATTTTATAGTAAACTAGACACTCTAATGTAATTGCATGAGATAAGACTCAACTCTAAAATAATTGTTCGAATATATCTGACCCTTTAGCTATTTGGATATTTCCGAACAATTCTAGTCCAAGTTGAATGCGGAAAGCTCTTTAAGCTTAGTTTGGATAGTTCGCTAACAACTGTGAAACTTCGGCTATATTGCCAAACCTTAAGTTTCAAATGGCTAGACTTCTAGAGCGCCACTATAAGAGCTTTCACAATCTCGGTACTTTTTAAGTGATAGTTTACCATTGATTACTTGGCAGCTTTCAACGGATATGCCAAGGCTTACGTGATTTGGCACTCAACAAACTAAATCTTCCAAAGGCAGATCCTAGATTTGTAAAAGCCGCTGCATATGGTTCCGATTCTCCCGATGAGTTACGAAAACTTGCAGACCATGTTGCTATCAACATTCACGGTCTTTATGTCTTGAAGTCCTCCTCAGAGCATCCTCAATATGATTCATTCAGGTTTTCCCAAATTTATATCTTTATTAAATTATAAAACACCAGGCTTAAAATTTGGATTGTTTTCCTAAAGAAATCGTTATGATCATGATTTATAGTTATTTTATATTCTGACCCATCTATAAACTCTCTGTTTTAGGAGTGTCGTAGTCGGTCTTCTACAAGAGAATGGACCAAATGCCAAACTTAAAAAGGCCGAAATTTTCGATGCTGCTAAGAAAGCTCTCAACAGGGATGTAACGACTAACGAGTACAGCAAGGTTGGCTTCTGAACTTGGGTCACTTTATAGTGAAATGATGAGCCAATGGTCCGTTTTCAGTAAAAAAAAAAAAATTATCCATTGAACACACGTGCTGGAATCAAAGATCAACCCTTAGAAGTTCAATTTATGTGGCTTCTTTAAAAGGAGCACCAGTTTGACATGCATGATATCAAGTTTCTTAGTTGACTACAATATATGGTTCTTTGATTTGCATTTGCATAACGCACGACTTTCGATTCATACAGGTGATGAATGAAATCTGTACGTACAAAGGGTCATTTTGGATGTTAAAAAGTGGCGATGGAAACCCGAAGTAGTGTCTAACGCCTTGATGAAGTAAAACTCAGTGCAGACAGCCAAAATTATACCGGTCTGAGTTGGGTATAAGTAATCTATGGCCTAGCCTTGTGCACTTCCCTGCTTCCCTTCAAGTTCAAGATAGCTTTTAATAGGGTTAGAGATTCTCAAGTGGATGATGATTCTAGTTATTATTAATTTTTTTTTATAAAGTTTGTCACTTTGTCTATCCTTCCGACTTTCTAGATTCCTCAAGTGGTGTTTATTGTGGTGCTCATGGAATAAAATGGAATGGCTATACGAAATTCTGAAAATAACATAGAGGGCGACCTTTATAATTCTTATCAGTGACTAGATTGCTGTCTCAAATAGAAAGTTGAAGGTGCAGTTGTGTAATTACAGCCCCAACATAGTGAGTGACATTAGTATGAAAGGCAAGTATTGATATTTTTCAAATGATCAGTGAAGTATTAGTGTTATTATTCGGTAAATATATTTGTGTGCAATATTTTCCGGGGGTGTAGTTACGGTGCTTGAATAAAATATTAAAATTTATGCATGTTCTTTTGAACTTTATTTGCATAGATTCATCGGAAAAATTAATGCAAAATTTTAGAAAGAGTTTTTATTAGAGAAATTGCTCAAACTACCACCTTATCACTAATGTTTTCCAAAAATCCACCAAAGTATAATTTTGGCCAAAAATACAAGTTGGCCACTTGTGAAAAACCAAGTTTACCCTCCACTTTAAATTTTCTTTCAATCTCACACCTACCCTCTCATACCTCATTTATCCATTCTGAATTAAATTTTTTTTTTATCTCACTCTCTCTCTCTCTTTCTCTCTCGTCAGAAAAGAGCTCAAAGCTCAAGACCAAAAGAGAACCAAAACCCTAGATTTGAGCTCACCCAATCCTTGCCAAAGTTGAGTTGACCCAAACCCTTGGATTTGAGCTCCGACACGCTCAAGGAAGCACGACCAAAACTCATAGATCCGGTCACGACGAAGACCGTAGCTCCGACCAAGCACGTAGCTCCGATCCTCGCCGAAGGTTAGTTTTGTTTTTTGTTTTATCAAACTTTTCTTTCGTTTTGTGTATGTTTATTCTGGGTATGTTTAAATTTGGGGCAAAAATAAGGTTTTCGTGATTCTGGGTAATTTTTGAAGTTGTTTAGCGAAGTTCGTAAGTTTCGCAGATGTCAACAGTTTACGTCAACAATTGACGTCAACAGTTGACATCAATTGTTGACATCTTATGTCAACAGTTGACATCAATTGTTGACATCTTATGTCAACAGTTGATGTCATCTGTTGACATATATTGTTGATGTATAAAGTCAACAATTGACGTCAACTGTTGATGTCAACAATTACTAACTTTGGATTTCTTCTTGATTTGTACAGTGATAGCGGAAATTTATTTATTATTCAAGCAAGGTGGTACTTTGGTTGAACCTAGTCGGTATCATGAGAAAAGATCTTTCGGAATTATGATGTCGTCCGAAGTGAACTTCGCTAGCTTTGTTCAATACCCTTATGCCATCAATACTCGAGGAGGGGTGTGATTCGGTTGACATATATTGTTGATGTATAATGTCAACAGTTGACTTCAACTGTTGACATCAACTGTATGTCAACTGTTGACATCTGATTCAACAATTACTAACTTTGGATTTCTTCTTGATTTGTACGCAGTGGTGACGAAAATTTATTGAGGACGTCACTGCAATTGAGAGTTGGCTGAAGAAAGATGAGGAAAGGCATTGGTACAAGCCACTAGAAGATAAATTGTCATAGGGATGGAATTTCACAGAAGTTGAAATCAAATTGAAGACATTTTACTATGAACTCTGGACCGAAGAAGAATGGCTTGGCGATCAGGTACGACAGTCAATTCTACGTTTATGTCTCACGGCTTAGATCTGCAAGATGTCAAACAAGAGGAGATGTACATGCACCGACAAAAGTTCACGATCGACTTATACCGGCACGGGGCAGTGAAGTTAGCGACCCATGTTGGATCGGACATGGAGATTTATGACAATCAGGAAACAATGTAAACCATAAATAGCAATGTGTTTCATGTACTACTCTTATCTTAATCTTTTGGTATGCTTTTGATAGCAATGTTGTTCACATACTACTCATATCTTAATCTTTTCGTATGTTTTTGATAGCATGTTTAATGAATATCAACAATATATCAATTATCAATCTGTAGTTGTTTTTTTAATGGTTTTGACGTCAATTGTTGACATCAATGTCAACAGTTGACGTCAATTGTTGACATCTGTGATTTATGAGCTCTCTGTTTATTGACATTGATGTCAACAATTGACGTCAGCTATTGACATTGTTATCAACAGTTGACGTCAATTGTTGACATTGATGCTGTTGACATTGATGTCAACAGTTGACGTCAATTGTTGACATCAACGTCAACAGTTGAGGTCAACAAGTAGTCTGCACAAAAGAGATTCTCTTTAACAAAAGTAGTTTGAACAAAAAACATAATGAATTAAACAAATAGACTCTTAAACAAAAGTAGTATGAACAAAACATAATAAATTAACAAAAAGTAGTTTGAACAAAGTATGAAAAAATAGTCATCCAATCCTAATGTAGAACAAATTGACGATTCATGAGTTGAGACCGAATCACACTCCTCCTCGAGTATTGATGGCATAAGGGGATTCGATGGCATAAGGGTATTGAACAAAACTAGCGAAGTTCACTTCAGACGACACCATAATTTCGAAAGATCGATCATTTCTCATGATACCGACCAGGTTCAACCAAAGTACCACCGTGCTTGAATAATAAATAAATTTCCGCCATCACTGTACAAATCAAGAAGAAATCCAAAGTTAGTAATTGTTGACATCAGATGTCAACAGTTGACGTCAACAGTTGATGTCAATTGTTGACATTATACATCAACAATATATGTCAACAGATGACATCAACTGTTGACATAAGATGTCAACAATTGATGTCAACTGTTGACGTCAATTGTTGACGTCAACTGTTGACATCTGCGAAATTTACGAACTTCGCTAAACAACTTCAAAAATTACCCAGAATCACGAAAACCTTATTTTTGCCCCAAATTTAAACATACGCAGAATAAACATACACAAAAACAAAAGAAAAGTTTGATAAAACAAAAAACAAAACTAACCTTTGGCGAGGATCGGAGCTACGTGCTTGGTCGGAGCTACGGTCTTCGTCGTGACCGGATCTATGAGCTTTGGTTGTGCTTCCTTGAGGGTGTCGGAGCTCAAATCCAAGGGTTTGGGTCAGCTCAACTTTGGCAAGGATTGAGTTAGCTCAAATCTAGGGTTTTGGTTCTCTTTTGGTTTTGAGCTTTGAGCTCTTTTCTAACGAGAGAGAGAGAGATAAAAAAAAAATTAATTCAGAATGGATTAAATGATGGTATTAAATGAGGTATGAGATTGAAAGAAAATTTAAAGTGGAGGGTAAACTTGGTTTTTCACAAGTGGTCAACTTGTATTTTTGGCCAAAATTACACTTTGGTAGATTTTTGGAAAATATTAATGATAAGGTGGTAGTTTGAGCAATTTCTCTTTTTATTATGAGAATTTCAATCTTATCATAATTTATAAAAAAAATGTTAAACAAATAATCAACTGATGTGTCATATTAATTTATGCCCCTTGTTATTCTTATTTATTTAATTAATTAATTTTTTTTAAAAGTCTAATTTAAATCCCTAATTAATATGATCTCCCACTCTCATTTTTTTTAACTACTTTTCATATTTTTTGTTTCCCTCTCATTCTCAACGAGTCCATTTTTCTCTCTCTCGATTTTCATTTTGTTCTCTTTCTTCAGAATTTCAAAAATTCATATATTTCTTGTACGAACTCGGAATTGAGTGATTCCAAGTCCTATGGATTCGTAGTGAAGAGAGCTTCAAGAATATACTCATTGTGCTGGATGAAAAGTTATGTTTACTTCCGTATAAATTCTTCCGGATCTGGGTTCCGAGGGCGATATAGCTCTTCGTCTCTGTCAAGCAGATATTGACTCTAAGGGCGGCGAAGCTCTTCGTCGGACAAACAAAAGTGCGGAAGCACCGTGCATCGATTAAAGAGAAAAAGAGCAGCACGTTGGAATAGTCTGTAAATTTTGCATACTAAGTGATTTTTATACATGCTAAATTTTTTGTCACATTAGCTAATGGCTAGTTAACTAAAACTTATGAACGGTGGCTAAATTGAAATTTCAACGTTTCAATTTGACTAGTTTTTTAGAGTGCCCGAAATGGAACAAAAAAAAATATCTGAAACGGAAAAAAATAATTGTATTTTACTTAAAAAAATGTTATTTTTGCAAAAATAATTGTAGACATTAAGTTTACGATTACTTAAAAAAAACCTATTACATGCAATTTCCTAAACAAAAACTTAACACCAAGTTATGAAACTGATATCCTTAACTCGTACTTCCAATCTATCAATATTACCAAAGTACCCTCCCGCATAAGAGACCCCCCCGCTTAAGAACCCTCTCACTCCATACATCTATAAAATGAGCAAAAACCCCAATCGAAAGCCCTAGAACCATAACGCTAACTTATTCTCAACTCTCCGCTTTCAATCCTTCCCTAGCATTTCACTTCCAGTTTTCCCGTCAACGGGGCCGAGCGAGAGTGTTTTTCCGGAGCAAGAATTTTCAGCAACTATGGCAGATTACGACGCTAGGTACGAAGGTAACGGAGACGACGCCGAAAAATATGGCGGCGACGCTGTTTCCTCCCCCCAGCCTCGCGGCGGAAGCGAAGGTCCCCCGGAAGATTACAGCGAATCTAAATCTCAGGTATGGTGTATATATATATGCATGTGCGTATATATATATGTATGGCAGCTTATCTTTTACTTTTATCTTGATTACGTTTGTAAAGATTGTTCCTATAGAAAGCTTACTTCTGGTTGAAGCACATTCCGTCGGTTGGTTATTGTTGTTATGAACTTCGTTAGATGTTTCAGAGTCAGAAATTTTACCGAGAACACAAATTTGTTGATATTTTCGTGGAGTGTTTCTTGGTTTTTTTTTTTTTTTTTTCACTCGCTCAGTTTTTAGGCTGTGATTATCCTACTGCTTGGAGATTAATTTGAGAACTAATAATATCGCGGTTATTAGTGTTCATACCTGTAAATGTTCTATAGAAATGGATAAATAACGTTGATACTTGGAATAAATGTTGCAGCACGGCTCTCGTGATCGCGAGAGAGAGTCGTCCAAGAGTAGGGAGAAGGAGAAAGAGAAAGGGCGCGACCGGGACAAGGATCGAGATAGAGACAGGGATAGGGATAGGGATAGGGATAGGGATAGAAGTGGAGGGAGGAGCAAAGACAGGGATAGAGAGAGGGATCGGGACAAAGATAGAGACAGAGACAGGGAAAGGGAACGAGACAGGGACCGCGATCACCATCATAGGAGTGATCGCCACAGGGACCGCAGTGAAAGAAGGGAACGAGGAAGAGAAAGAAATGGTGATGACTATGATAGGTAATAATAGAATTGATAGAACAATTACCTATATGAGTTCAATAACTGTTATTTGATTTATTGCATATCAATATTGTACAGGCGGAAGGATCATGACAGAGAGAGGGAGGATCGTCACAGGCGCCGGTCTAGATCTGCTTCAAAAAGCCGGTCTGAGCATAGATCACGGTCACGTTCTCGTTCTCGTTCGCGGTCAAAGAGGTACGTGTTCGATATTGGAATGTATGTTTGAAATATATGATTTCAATATATATATATATATATATATATATATATATTTATCTATATGCCTTTTGGGTTGTATCCTCTATTAGTCTCCTAACATTTTGTACCCGCAGCAAAAGGATTAGCGGTTTTGATATGGCACCTCCTTCCTCTGCATTGTTATCAGTTCCAGTTCCCGTTACAGGTACTATAATCCCCTAAATAGGGTTATTATGACTTTCTTAACTGCTATCTTTTTTTTCTTTGTTGTGGTATAGTGTGGAAACTTCGTATCAAATTGCATGGTGTTATTTTGGTAAGATATGTTTTGTTACACGTCATTTGTGCTATAGCTTTGTACATAAGTTTTTCTGGATGGGCTATAAATTTTCAATACTTGGTGTAATAATTCTGGGACTGAGAGATCTTTTTTGGTTTTCTTTTCTTGTGTTTGGTGTTTTCTTGTTTTTTTTTTTGTTGTCTTGTCATTTGTTGTGAGAAGGCAAGGTTGGGCTACTTGCCCCACTGTGCTGACAATGGGTGTGAGCCGACTCTGTAGCTTTAATGTACAAGGAGGATTCATGCACTGGTTTGATGGATCTTGTTCGTCTTCAACCGGCCACTATTTCCTTTTTTGGTAGTCTTACAGATATTTACTCCAAATAAAATGTAAAAATTCCTTTCGTCTCCGCTGATAAATTGTACTCTAAAAAGCTAGGATACGTTTAATCCAAACGAATTCTCGGAAATTGAGGGTTTAAGGTGGTGCAATGCTGTTCTTAATTCCTACACCTCTGACGTGTCGTAAGATTGTTTTATAGTTCTGAGTGTAACGTTAATTTTCCTAGCAGGTCACCTTCCTGGGACTGCGCCGGCTCTACCTGGAATGTTCTCAAATATGTTTCCTTTAGTTAGCCAGGTATTTATTTTTTACTTCTTCATTTGTCGAGGAAAAAACCTTTTTGTTTATCTTAGTCCTTTGTGATTGATTTTTCATTGCGTTGGAATGCAGCCGTTTTCAGCCCTTCCTATTATGCCAGTTCAGGCCATGACTCAACAGGTTGGATGATTTGCTTTCTTCTTGCTGCTAATACTTACTTTGTGTACCTTCTCTTACCTGCCTTTAAGTTTGTTAAATTAATTTTTTTTTTCTCTTTTTCATTTTCTAGGCGACTAGGCATGCCCGTAGGGTATATGTTGGAGGTCTTCCTCCTACGGCTAACGAGCAGGTAAATTATCATTTCTACCCATGAATTTTTTGGTATCTCAATTTACGTTGTTGGTTTTAATGTGGTGTGCTCTTAAGTCGAGACTATCTGCCATCCCAACTCTTGAATTTCTTGTGCAATGCACTTCAACATATGCGTTTTTCTCATTATTATTATTTTTTTTATTGAGAATAACAAATTTGAGCTGTGTTGCAGTCTGTTGCAACGTTTTTCAGCCATGTCATGTCCAGAATCGGAGGAAACACCGCTGGTCCAGGTGTGTAGATTTTTTGTTCTTACCAATAGGTGTTCTTAACTAAGAATTTTGTGATAATGGTTTCATTTGTTTTCTACAGGGGATGCCGTTGTGAATGTTTACATTAATCATGAGAAGAAGTTTGCCTTTGTGGAGATGAGATCCGTTGAGGAAGCTAGCAACGCTATGGCCTTGGATGGGATTATTTTTGAGGTATTCGAAAGTATTTTATAATAATAATACAATGCATTTCAAGCACAAGGCTAATTGACTATTCGTGTACAGTTTGTGTGGATATTTACCAGCTTGGTTTTATTCATTTTCTTCGATTGTTCTTACAGGGAGCCCCGGTTAAGGTGAGGAGACCCAGTGATTACAATCCCTCTCTGGCTGCAACTCTTGGCCCAAGCCAGCCCAACCCGAATCTGGACTTGGGTGCTGTTGGGCTAACACCAGGTTCTGCTGGCGGGCTCGAGGGTCCGGACCGTATTTTCGTCGGAGGCTTACCCTATTATTTTACAGAGGCCCAAATCAAGGAGTTGCTAGAGTCCTTTGGACCACTTCGGGGTTTTGATCTAGTGAAAGACAGAGAAACTGGAAACTCGAAAGGATATGCCTTTTGTGTTTACCAAGATCTTTCAGTGACGGACATAGCTTGTACAGCTCTGAATGGAATCAAAATGGGTGATAAGACTCTTACTGTTAGGCGCGCCAATCAAGGCACTACCCAACCCAAACCAGAACAAGAGAACGTGTTGTTACATGCTCAACAACAGATTGCTCTGCAGGTAGGATAACGTCTTCACAAAGTCCTGTTAAATTTTTTCATCCCGGCATAAGACATACAAATACTGGTCATTAAAGTACAATTCTCGTTTTTGGCATCCTTATTATCTTATGTTTCTCCTTTGCAGAGATTCATGTTGCTTCAGCAACCTAATGCAACAGCTGAAGCAACCTCGAAGGTCATCTGTTTGACTGAAGTAGTTACTGCAGATGAGCTAAGAGAGAACGAGGAATATGAAGACATAATGGAAGACATGAGGCAGGAAGGAGAAAAATTTGGTATTATAATGCTCTCCTTTATTTTATTTTTTTCGTTCATACTTCATTTGGTAACCTGTGGTTGAGTCATTATTAATTTTTTCTTTCTTTCTTTCTGTCGTATCTTTCTGTTTTACAGCCCTTTTTGTTGTCCCACATTCTGCTATAAAGAATCAGGCCTAACATACAGACAGAAGCCTCTATGACCTTCTATCTAAATTACCTTGAATTGATTTTTCAAATATTTGTATATAGAACCTAAAAGTTTTAATCTTTTTCTTTCTTTTTTGGTCTTTCGATTATAATTTCTGGTGATGCAGGTCCATTGGTGAGAGTTGTTATCCCGCGACCTTCACCGGATGGTCAACCAATCCCAGGAGTTGGCAAGGTATGTACGAGTCTCATGTAATTTCTAGATCAAGTATCCCGTAGAAAAGGCTTTTTTTTTAAAAGTAATTTTGCTTGATGGTTTTTTCGCCCCTATTCTTCAGGTGTTTTTGGAGTACGCTGACGCAGACAGTGCAAGCAAAGCCCGTGCCGGATTAAATGGAAGGAAATTTGGCGGGAACCAAGTGGTGGCCGTTTATTATGCGGAGGACAAGTTTGCCGAGGGAGATTATCAGGGATAGTTTGTCTAATATCATAGAGGCTTTTGTTGCTTTTCATTTTGTCGTTTGGTAGATTTTATTTGCTCAAGTATATACTATTTGAACTGAGATTGTTGCCTTTTTATTGTTAGTCAATGAACGCAGCAAGTTGTTACTTTGCGTTAATTATCTTCTCTCTCTCAGTTTTAAAACTTCAATGGTTTAATATAATTAAATTAACTCAATATAAAAATCAAATCGAGTATTCCTCGTAGAGTGATACCAATTCAATTCTTGCTAAGGCAGGTAATGTATGCTGTATAATTATGATTATGTGAACGGCAAAGAAATAAAGGGACTTTTTTAAATAGCTTCACATACCATGATCACTGATCCTAACTTCTACAAAACTGAATATACCGTAGCCACGTGGGGAAGAAAATATCAGAAATTCATATTCGTGTAAGCTGCGAAAAACACAAGAAAGATAAAACTATTAATAACACAATCACCGGGAAAAAAAAACAGCGAATGTTCATAAGCTAAGTTTTGGAAAGAGATTAACCAGAAGATGTAAATAAATACCATCCAAGCCTTCCAATGAGCAGTAGAGCTTGAATTAAATATTTAAATGTGATAATGCTAGGGGGCCAAAAATGTCATTTTTCCATCAAATTAAATGTAGCTGTAGATTGGGAGCATTTGTAAGGTGCCAGCTTGGCTAAAGAAGTATTATTTTTGCTGACGTGTATCTCTTTCATTTGTTTCTCTGTAATTGGCTGAAACAAAAGCCTCAAATTAGCCTCAAGACTTTGTAATTCATGACTCAGAAATTTTCCTGTCATTGATTTCTATTATAATATCATACCTTCTACAGTTTCAGAATCCATAAGTGAAGTGAATTCGTATGCGATCACGGAAGACAAACTCACATCCTCTCTTTTTATGCTTCTGCAAACAAACTCAGACTCATACTGTATATATATATATATAAAAAAAAAATCATGCAATCAGCAAAAACTAGTTTACCTAAACACAGACTCAATACCTCATAAGGAGGACAAGAGAAAAATCTTCTTCACAGGCTTGTAAAGGACCAAGATGTTCTTTCAATGCTCGCGACTACACACGAACGATGCAGCCTTCAACCATGTTCATAAATTCAGATTCTCAATGCACATATAAAAATTTGGCTTAAAGCCTTTTTCGTTTGGTTTGATCACTGATGTATAAAATTTGTCAATGTCGGATTTTGATTTCAGCCACTTGCAGCAAGGAAGAAGTAGACATGTTAATTACACAAATTCAAAGCTAACCGGCATTCTTTGGGTTATACTGATCCGTACGTCCACCTGAACGTGAATGATTTTGTCTTAAAAAAATAATGGTATAAGTAAATTATGAAAGAACTATTTAAAGTTTCTAGCAACCCGTACCATCTCGGGAAGAAAATATCAGAAATTCATATTGGTGTAGGCTCTCCTCAATGTTGCTATAAGAATTGTGGTAGAGAGAGCAAAACAAGAGAAACACATAAAATATCATTAGGCAAAAAAAAAAAAAAAAAGAGTGAATGAACATAAGCTAAATTGAAAAAAGAGATTGATTAGAAGAAGTAAACGTAAATGTTTTTTGCAAGGCGGGGACGGCGGACGGGACGTGTGTACGATACCGTGGATCCAACGACTGCGAAGATGTTTTCGGAGTAGCGGAAGTGTGTGAGTAATGGCTGGTCATTGGACTTGAATGTCAAGTCTATACTACCATTGTGTACGACGGCGATGATGGAGCGATGAAAGAGGGGATGAACTCCGGCGAGCTTACCACCGACCGCCATGACTTGCAAACGGAGCTGCTTCGGATCGCCGTGTCTGAGTCCGGGGCTCGAGCCAGTATCTCTGACAATAAATCATCCGATATCTTCAATATCTTTTCAATTACTGAGTTGGACATCATAATCGATCATAACATATACCGAGTCACATCATGGAATACGGCAAACAACTATCTCCTATAATTTCTCTAACAAATATCTATAACAAAATATATATATTTTCAACAATAAATATACGCATTTACATAATTAAGTGTATAATTATCACGCTCATTTACTGACGAACGTATTACCGATTAGTGTATATATATATGTCACTACATTAATAATTACTATTTATTATTTAAAGAGAGATCTATTTTGATTTTTTTTATAATCATGTTTATTTTACGAAACACTAAATTGTTTTTGTTATCAGCAAAAGTTAATTTAAAAATATTTTATCAAACACCTGTATGCTTTAAAAAAAAAAGTTATTTTCTAAAACAGAATAATAAAATATTTTTTTTAAAAGTAAAGTTAAGCCAAACAACACCGATTTTGCACTCAAGAAGGGTATATTAATGTAAAACTATTCAGGAGGGTTTTAAATGGATTAAACGGCATGGTTTTAATTTTATATGGATAGTCCCGAGGTTGATGAAAGTATTATATTCTCCAAAATACCCTTTTTTTTGTAGTTGAGAAAATACCCTTTCTAATATTATTTTAAAATGTGATTAAAATTTTAAATTTAATTCTCGACGTTTTATTTTATTGGGTTATATAGGTATATAGCCACACGGCTATAGAGATTTTGGATTAGGCCAACATTTTGTTAATTTCCTGTTAATAGCCACAGCAATCTATTTACGGTCTAATAAAATACCAAAATGTCCCCACATAATTCCCGCCCATTTACACACCAAAAATTAAAAAATTTAAACCAAATATACGGTCAATAATTTATGGCACAAATCAAGGGACCATCATTAACAAACGAAATTAAACATCACGCACCACAAAATCCATTCAAAACAAACGCACCACAAAATACACCAAGATGCACCCTCGCCGACAGGCTCACCGCAAATCTTTTCTTCTTCTGTCATCTTCTTTCTTCTCCGGGGAGACAACGAGAAAAAAGAAGATGACAGAAGAAAAAAAGATTCGTTTAAAAGAGAAAAATATTCATTTGTCCACGCCGTGATGTCGGCCATGATGTTCTCCGCCGTGGTCATGCTCGACGAGAGCGATGAAGAATTGAGATTAGAGGATTTCTTGTATTATGACGATCCTTCATTTTTTTTTCTCTTCTTATTCTTCATCGGAATCGTTGGTGGTTTTGAGTATATGAGATTTGTTTCAGTGATTGTGAATTTGTTGAGATTTTGGTTCTGGTGTGTCTTTTCCAGTATTGTAAATACGACGTTGATTTACAGTTAATACCAATTGTTTCAGCGTAAAGCATTGTAAAAATAAAGATGATTTACATTATATTCGTGTAAATACAAAACTGATTTACAGTATATTCGTGTAAATACAAAGCATATTTATAGTATATTCATTGTAAATACAAAACATATTTACAGTATATTCGTGTAAATAAAATTGGAAAAAATTATGTAAATATTTTGGACGTTCTAAAATTATGAATATATGGAAAACAAAATAATATCAGTTTTTAAATCATCAGAGTGTTCTAATATTTAAATTGGAATTGGCGGCCAACTGAGATTAGAAATATCGTAATTGTAATATTTGAATTGTTTTCCAGAATAAAGTCAATAAATGAGAAATATTTTGCAGATTGTATATTATTTTGCCACAAAAATAGAAACTGATTGCCTAAGGTCAACCGGTAAATCTTCTATAACCACACGTCCAAATCTTCTATAACTACTTCCTAATCGGTTTCCTTCAAAAAAATTTAAAAAAAAACTGCCTTATTTATAAAGAAACTGATTGCCTAAGATCAACCGGTAAATCTTCTATAACCACACGTCCAAATCTTCTATAACTACTTTCCTAATCGGTTTCCTTCAAAATTTAAAAAAAAAAACTGTCTTATTTATAATTGAAAGCGATTTGATAAGGGCAAAGGTGTAAAAAAAATTTAATTAATGTCATGCCACGTAAGCGTCTTGTCTATTTACACATAATTAACGAAATGTTGGCTAAAACGCAATTGCTATCGTTTATGTGGCTTATGTGGCCAATTTTTTGTATTTTATTTTATAAGGAAAATAGATATGGTTGAACTTGGTTGTCACATCTAAGTAGGAGTAATTGATGTCTTTTTACCGTGTTTTTTTTTTTCAATTAGAAACGACCGTAATAATACCCAAACAAAACGACAGATTACAGTTTACGTAAGAAAAGTGAAACCAGAAATCTAAAACCCTATACCCTTTCTCCTTTCGTCTGCTGCAAAAAAATCACAGAACTCACCAATGGCCTCCTCGTCTCATCTCCGCCATCTCCGGCGCTTCTCTACCTCCATCTCCATTTCCAAACCGACCCCCAAGCTCCGATCCGAGAACGACCTCGACGCAGCCATAAAACCCTCCATCCCCGCCGGAAGACTCGCTGCTCAGTCCGTCTCTCGCTATGCCCCGGAAATCACCGTCCGAAACCTCCCCAAATCCCGGCGATTCTCCGACGTCGAGACCTTCATCGAATCCCACCAAAACGACCCCAAAATCAAGGACGAGACCTACTTGTCCACCCTGATCCGATCGTACGGCCGCGACGGGATGTTCGATCACGCCACGTGGGCACACGAGAACATGGAAGCCCTCGGGACTCCGAGGTCCGTCGTGTCCTTCAACGCGCTTCTCGCCGCGTGCAACAACTCGAAGCTCTTCGAGAAAGCACCCCAACTGTTCGACGAAATTCCCAAGAGGTTCGAGTTTTCCCCGGACGGCATGTCGTACCGGATTCTGGTGAAGTCGTACTGCGGGAAAGGGTTGACCGAGAAAGCCGTTGAGACGATGCACGAGATGGAGAAGAAAGGGTTCGAAGTCACCGCGGCCACTCTGACCACGATCATCGACGCAATGTACAAGAACGGAAAAAGCGAAGAGGCCGAGAAGCTTTGGGAAGCCATGAAGGACAAGGGGTGCAAAATCGACGCTGTGGCTTACAATCTCCGGATCGAAAACCGCCACGGAGGGAGACCCGAGGCGGTCAAAGCCATGATCGACGAGATGATCGAATCCGGGGTCAAACCCGACACGTCGACATACAACCATTTGATGATCTGCCACTGCAAGACCAAGGCTTTTGGGGAAGCCAAGAAGGTCTTCGACGAGCTCGAGGAGAAGGGTCTTAGGCCCAATCCGGCAACGTTTAAGATTCTTATATCGGAGCTTTGCAGGGCCGGGTTTTTCGACCGGGCCCAGAAGGTGTTCAAGAGGAGCGTGTTGGCAAACATGGTCCCAGATTTCACTACCGCGAGGGCTTTGGTTGAAGGTTTGGCTGGGAAAAAGATGACAAAGGAGGCAAAGAAGACGATTTTGGCCATCAAAAAGGGGTTGTCTCCGGCGGGTTTGGTTCCGTGGAAGAAAGTCGAGGTGAGTCTCGGTTTGTCCGCCCCCGACTTTCGGAGGAGAAAGAAAGTCTCCGACCATGGTGGTAGAGTGGCTTCGCCGTAATTTGATGGGTCTGAGATTTTTTTTATCCGTTTGTTTGTTATTCTATTGGGTATGACATGAATTCCAAGATTAGAACTTTGGTTGAAATAACAGTGTTGTTTATTATAGCCTCAAAAAAAAAATTATACGCAGAGAGGTCAGCTTATTTATCTAAAGCTAACAAAGAGAAATGGGAGTTCACTTATGAAGTAATGCAGTTTGGATGCCTTAAATATATTTTGTGATTAATCGTGTAAAAAGAAAGATCCTCTTGCTCTGAAGATACGGAATGCGCTAATGTACCACTTAGATTTTATGATGCTGTTATGATTAGAAGATCATAGGGTATATATCTATTATCTTAATCGTGTAAGAGTCAAAAAGTGAATGTTGCATAGTGCAACAATTTGTTATCCTTTTGTCGAAGGAATTTTTCTCGCATTTATCGGATAACAACGTGGAAGATACTGATAAATTTTATTTTATTTAATTCATTTTTTTTTCTTCATATGAAAGGTATTTTAAAAATTATTAGAAAAAAAATCAGCAACAAATAAACAGGGAAGAACGAGTTTATAACATTTGCAAATTTAAGGACTATGGTAATGTTAAGTTATTAGGATTTTAATCTTAATTTTTTTTTTAAGAGGAGCACATCTACTGTGAACCTTATCATTGTTTGAACTAACTATTAAAATACTGATACTCAGTACCGATATTGAAGATCTAATTTTATTAATATACTTAGTACCGATATATATCGATTAGTATTTTATAAAAATTTTAATACTAACTATCGATTATAGTGCCTTTACTCATATATATCGCTCATCAATAAATATACCAAATGATATCGAATAACAATTGGAAAAAATTAAATACTTACAAGTACATAGTCCAAACTACACTTACATAAAGTATTATAAAATAAACATGTGTGGATCATACTTACATAAAGTATATAATATACATATACATGCCGTATGATAATATGTTTGAGACTCTTTTTAAAAAATAAACGTTACTTTTATAATAATATGTATAGGGTTTACTTTATACCAAGTATAAGGCTACTAGGGCTTACCCTAATTAATCACAAAGGCTTCAAGGGGATTAATATGCCATTTTTTTAATGCACAAACGCGTCCTCGACAAAAAATAAAATAAAATAAAATAAAATATCAATTAAGAAAATAACCAATTTAAACGTTTGATATTACTAAATAGTCAATGTTTATTAAATCTTAGATAAATAATCATTTTCATGTATTTACATATATAAATCTTAGATAAATAACTGTAGAAAATCAGTTCGTCAGCTAGTCTCAGTTCGTCAGATCGTCTCACCATCAGTTCGTCAGCTCGTCTCACCATCACCACGTCAGCTCGTCTCACCATTCAGTTCGTCAGCTAGTCTCACCCAACTCGTCCTCAGTTCGGAATCCACCTCAACTCACTCCGAACTGACCTCACCATCTTGAAACCAGCCGGTTCCTTGGAACTCATCTCACTTTGGGCAAAGTGTTGCATTTATTTTTCATTCTATTTCCTATATCTTGTTCTCTGTGTATATTTATTATTATTATCTATTTCCTAGAAGTAGTTATTACGCACATTTATTACACTGATAATGTATTTAGTCTAGTCTAATGTATCCACCATATCTATAAATAGGTGATACAATTTCATATCAATAATAAGAAGAATATTTCTCAGATTCGAATCTCTCTCTCTCTCTAAATTTCAACAATAACCACTTCCGTGTATTAGGTCACATCATTATTTACGACTATTTACCTATGATTTACCAAACGTTAACT
This sequence comes from Urtica dioica subsp. dioica, assembly GCF_054948205.1. Taxonomy (NCBI): domain Eukaryota; kingdom Viridiplantae; phylum Streptophyta; class Magnoliopsida; order Rosales; family Urticaceae; genus Urtica; species Urtica dioica. The sequence continues at coordinate 4,506,717 of NC_142759.1, forward strand.
ATTTAACAATGTCAAACGTTTAAGTTGATTATTTTCCTAATTTTTTGTAAAAAAAATTTGTACCAGCTTTTATTAATTAATTATTTGATGATTTACTATTATGTATATAACTATATAAATGGTACATATTAAATATTTCCCGCTATGCATATTCAATCGATTCCCCGCAGCATAGAATTCATTTCATACATCCATTTTCAGACTATCTTCTTATCCAAGAGTAGTTGTGAAAGGACCTTTTCTGTTAGTAAGTCGTTTTGCATATTCAATCAATTGCCCATATCATAGAATTCATTTGATAGACCCATTTTCAGACTAAGGATCTTCTTATCCAAGGGTAATAGTATGCTGCAGGAAAACATCAGCGAGATAAAATAAAAAAAATAAAAAAATAAAAAATAAAAAAACAGCTGAGAATACATTAGTGACAAACTCAGTAACACAACATGTTGCGACACATTGAAAAACAATAACTTGCCAAGCACACAAACCCATTAGCATTATAAAAATCACCAATATCACCACATACCGTTAACCAAAGGACCAATCCCGATTTGCCAAGAACTGGATGAAGACATAATTGAAGTTTGAATCTTCAACACAAACTGTAAGAAAATACAAACAGATAATCGAAGCCACAATCATTCATCATTGAGCACTTTTAAAAACATAGTTGTTAGTTAAGGCTGGTTATAGTAAGTAAATTGTTTGGGCTTCAAGTCACTCACCCTAAACGTTATTTGACAAAATGCTTAGCATCTCCACATGGTGAATTAACTTTATACCATAATCATTTAGGTGATTACTAAAACTCACCGTTTAATAAATTTGCAAACGGTACAAAAACATAAAAAAATTTCGAACCAAAACTCACCGTTATAAATCCATTGGGGTAATCTGATCTGCTAACGACTTGAAAATTTTCCGAAAAAGCATCCCTGGAAAAAAAAAATGTAAACTTCAGTGCCTTGCATTATATCAACGTTACAAATGGTACAAAAACATTAAAAAATTTCCGCAGCCAAAACTCACTGTATGAATCCATTGTGCAGTGTCGGGTAATCCGATCTACTTACAGTTAAAAAATTGCTGGAAAAGGCATCCCTGGAAAAAAAAATGTAAATTTCAGTGCCTTGCATTTTAACAACACGAAATTTCTTTACATATTTTTCTTTTTCAACCAAAAAATATGCAGTTAAATTCTATAATAAAAAATGTGTTTGTTAGTACAAGAACAAAACTGCACTTTATTTACTTTATAAAGACCCGATAAAAACCAGAAAAGTTGTATCACCATTGGATGACTTGCCATTTGTACAATTCATAATCATGAGTAGACAGTTCATGTTCCCACTTCTTCCATCCACGAATCTGAGACAGCAGAACCTACTCAACTTTTGTCTGCTGATTGAAAATATATAAATATAAATATTAATTAACCATACCTGAAGCCTCCCGAGCATCACTGTAACACCCTGTCAGTACTAATCGCATTAGAGGTCTCATTACTAGTTAATTCGTACGTGACACCAATGGCAAAAATGTTCATTAAAATTCATTTCAAGTCCGAGAGTGGACCGTAACAGACAACAGTGAAGAAGCCTAATCTAGCCATTCAAGTTCGCCACATATTACATGTTATTACCATCAATCTCATGAGCATGCTGGTTTCTTTTTCGGATGCAATAGTAGATACTTGCGTTTTCTCAAGTCAAGCGTGACACCAACGGCGAAAATCTTCATTAATAGATCGGCGTTCAAAGTTCAAACCACAAGAGCTTTTCCCCCGTATTCCTCGTTGCTCGGTTTCGTTTCTATAACAGAACACAGCAACTCTCTTCTAATTTAATGGCGAGGCATATTTTGGCAATGAAGATCTGACATCATAGAAGAAAACAAGAAAAAAGAGAGACAGCAGAACTCAGTTAAATCTCCCTGATTTGACCTTCTCAAGAGCTTCAAACAGAGCTCTCTCGCGCCCCTCAGTGAAATGAAATATTTGCAAATAGTTTAACAAATAACTCAAGAAATGATAACAAAACTATAATATAACCAATACTCATGAGCCAGTTCAGTTTTATAGGCCTGTATAATAATACCTTGTAACTTAAGACAGTAAAATTAGATTAATTGAATCAGAAACTCATTCTTTCTCGTTTTCTTTTTTTCTATTTATGTTTGTGTAAATTTACCTTTAAAACGGTCAGAAACACGGACCAAAACCCTAATCATTTTCCAGCACCAGAAAGAATCACAACACATACTAACAGCTCGAACCTTGTGAAGGACATCCTCCAAGACAGTGGAGATGATGATTATAAGTTTATAACCATGTTATTATACGAGAGAGAGGAGAGAGGACCCTGAACATTAAGCAGATTAGATAGCTGATCACGAGGCATCTTGTGTGATCATAGTGAAAAATCAAAGCAGAAACATAACCAAACTATATGTATCCATGTTCTCTATGTTCCAAATTCCAGTCAGGCAAATCCAAAATCGTCCTAATTAATGAAAGAAGAAAATATCAGGTTACAAACAAGAGGCCTTAAATTCGAACAAAAAAACTTAATAACAGGGAATAATCTCTATATACACCTATTTTTTCGAAGGGGTTTGGGGGCTCTAGGATAGTGACCTGAACCTCGTGGACAATGAAGCCGCGTATCTGAATCCGTCGTCACTACGTCTTTCGGCCCAAGATGTTCGGATAGCAAGGACTGAAAATGTCAACGACATAGAAAATCATAAAAACCAAACAATCAAGTCAAAATCAAAACCAAACCTGCACTGCCATACAGAATCCAGAAATGGCTAAGACAGCTTGCTGGGGAATTCAGAATCAAAGGAATAGTGGCATTTTAGAACAGAGGTCTGTTGGGACAAAATTTTCAGAAATTTCCAAAAAAAGCATCCCTGGAAAAAAAAAATGTACAACTTCAGTGCTTTGCATTACACCAACACGTAATTTATTTAGTTCTTTTTTGTTTTCAGACAAAAACTAAGAAGTCACTGAATTGAGTTAAAAGCTCTTACAATGTAGAAGAAGACAGGAATTATGGTCCAGAAACTTGTATGCCCTATCACAAATGCATCTCATGAGTAAGTCCGAATCTTGAGGATCTAGGGTTTGTTATAACTAAAACGACACTGCATTCTATTTAATTGATAAGGAATATATTAAAACAAAAAAAATTAAACCGCCATTGGATGACTCGCTATCCGTGAATTCATAATCATGAGTAGATGTTTCCTGCTCCCATTTCTTTCATCCATGAATCTGAAAAACTAGAACCACAGTTTACCTCTCATTTTTACACAAATGTAAATTATTATTTAAAAAAAAAAAAGAACTTTGTTCATTTCAATAAATTGGCAGAAACCAGGAATACAAATGCTAATTGAATAATAAATAAATATAAAAAATAATTAAAAAAAAAATTAATCATACCTTTTGCCTCCCGAGCATCATTGTAAAACCACTAAACATCACATGAAATAGCACGAAAAATAATGTGCAACTGATGCGAACCATTTACAGAAATGAGTAGTGGCTCATATTCCTGTCAGCAATAATCGGATTAGAGGTCTTGTTTTCTAATTAACCCATATGTGACACAATGGAAAAAATCTTCATTAAAATTGTTTTCAAATAAGAGAGTGGACTGTAACATTCCAGTTCACCAGACATTACATGTTTTTATCATCAAACTCATGAGCATGTTGGTTTCTTTTTCCAATGAAGTAGTGGATACTTACGGTTTTGAACCACAACAGTTTTCTCCCATGTTCCTCGTCGCTCGATTTCGTTTCTTTGATAGAACATGGTAACATGGTCTCCGCAATTTTAATGGGGATACATACTTTGGCAATGTAGGTATTAAGAAATGAGCTTTGTATTTGTAGTCAGCGGTCTTTTGCTTGTATTTTACGTATCCTTGTTCTGAGAGTTTCAGTTTATGTGTTTTACGCTTTTACCCTTACTTATCTATTTGTAAGTGAGAGGTTTTTTGTCTTTATGGTATCTTTGTTACCGTTGCTCTTTATATATATTTGTATTGTTTTCTTTTCTGAATTAATGAGAAATTCAAGTCTTTTTCTTCTTTCTCTTCGTCTCTATTTTCTCTGAAACTCAAATCCCTAGCTTTCGATTCAGATCTTGAAATGGTATCAGAGCTACTTTTGCTTCTCTGAGACTGATCGGAAATCCTGTACATCTTCTTCCTTTCTCCTTGATTTCTTTCGTGTTCTTCGACAATGTCGACTAAAGAATCAATGACCGAAGAGATGTCGGCGATTAGAAATGCTGGGAAGAAAACTTCGAGCGATGAGATCATTGATCCCTATTTTCTGCATCACTCAGATTCTTCGGGGATGATCTTGGTTACTCAACCGATGAATGGCGAGAATTATCATTCTTGGAGCCGATCGATGAAAATGACGCTCTCTATCAAGAACAAACTCGGATTCATCGATGGATCGATCGACAAGCCAGATGGATCGAATTTCAATCTTCTCAACGCCTGGCAAAGGAACAACAACATTGTCATCTCTTGGATCCTCAATTGTTGTACCAAAGAAATCGCATCGAGCATCGTCATTAGCGATTCAGCAACTGATATCTTGAAGGATCTCCAAGAGAGATATGAGCAAAGCAAAAGACCGCTGACTACAAATACAAAGCTCATTTCTTAATACAGAATTATGTTCTTTCCATCTCAGATAACTATGAACCCCAATACTATCACCAAGCTTGTAAGCACAAACATTGGCAACAAGCAATGTGAGAAGAGCTAAAGGCTATGGAAGACAATCATACATGGTCTATTGTCCCACTACCACCATCAAAGAAGAGCATTGGATGCCGATGGATTTACACAAACAAATATAACTATGATGGGACACTGTCAAGACATAAAGCCAGATTAGTGGCTAAAGGGTACAATCAAAGAGGAGTAGATTTCATTGATACCTTCTCACCTGTCGCTAAGCTTATCACTGTCAAAGTCTTATTAGCTTTAGCTGCTTCACAAAATTGGTTTTTGGCTCAGTTAGATATTAACCATGCTTTTTTGAATGGCGACTTATTTGAGGAAGTCTATATGGACTTACCTATGTGTTATGAGAAACAGGGGGAGCAACAACATGGTGAAGGAAAGCTTGTGTGCAAGTTGCACAAATCGATATATGGCTTGAAAACAAGCATCTCGACAGTGGAACATCACCTTCACACATGCCATATGTGGCTCCGGTTTTAAAGTTAAGAGCAGCAAAATGAACTGTGAAATGTTGATTTGGGTTTGGAACCAAGGTCAAAAAGTTTGTGATTTGATTGAATAAAAAATTATTTGACATTGTGAAAAACAGAGAAATAAGGAGAGTTAATATTTCTTTACTAGTTTGAAAAATAACAAATATAAGTTTTTTATTTTAAATCTGTCAAATTTAACCGATTGTTATACGTGTCATTGTATCTAATTTGAAACATATTAATTATTAACGAAAATATAATTTTGTAATATTGAGTATTTTCTCGCAATTTAAAATATGTATAAAATTGTAACAAATTAAAAATATCAAGTATTTTTGTCACTAATAAACTTGTCTTCATTCCATATTTTCTTTTATCTTTGAACCGCGTTAATTATACGCTACACTGTAAAACAGAAAAGGAAACTAATGTAAAAACAAGTAACGGTTACAAATGGACAACCACAGCCGTTGGATCAGAAAACAATCCAACGGCGATAAGATGAATGATGAAGTTAATTGAGCCCCAAGTCTTAACCTTGTTATAAAATGTCACCTGAACAACTTGTAGCGGGTCTCATTTCTTATTCGATTCTCTCTCTTCACTTCACAGCGATTTAGGGTTATAGAATGGCGATCTAGGGTTTGTTATCTCTGTCCGCTCGCTCCCAGACTGTCCCTGTCTGCCTCGTCGCCAAACCCCGACGCCGTCGCAGGGCCGATCGTCATCGCCGACCCCGGCAACAAGCTCGCCGGTAGGGGTTTTTCAATCTTCTGCAGAGCCTGGAGTTGGTGGTGTCGATGAGCGGCTTCGTCCGCGAGGCCAAGTCGCGCCGCCACCTCCAGGTTTCAACCCCTTCCGTTGCTGGATCGGAGAACCTTTGCCGGGGCTCCGGTGATGGAGACGCCTGAGAACTGAGCGGCGGTGATCGGGCTAAAAGCGCGGGTGGAGAGCGCGATTTCCTGTGGAAAGAAAACAGTCCCGTCGCGTCCCTCAAAGAACGAGTATAAACCCTAGAAAGCCGAACGAAAACCCTAGAGAGTTAACTTTCTCTATCTGATTCCGTTTTTGGGATTCTGTTCACTGGGAAGCCACGACGCCGTCGCCGGAATATAGCCGCCGATCTTCGGCCCGTCCCTCTCAGAAGCTCTTGCTAGTGCGGGGCGGGTATTGGTTACCCGTCCGTAGAGCCTATGAGTTGGATCGGTGACAGTGAAGCCAAGAGAACCACGGCGGCGTTCCGACGAGATCGTGCTGGAGAAGAGAGACAAGAGACGACCACGACCACACCGACGCCCAGTGAAGCTTTTCCCTTCTTTCTTTGTTTTTTCAATAACAAGATTAAATTATTCTTATTGATTTTATAATTTTGTTATATCGATTTCAGGTTGATAGTGCAACCAAATAGGCGAGGAAGTTTGTTGGTATTGATGGTTAAATTCGTTTATCTCTCCAATAGACAAGATTAAAGGAAGCCAAGCGGCTTTCAAGTTGGCGCTTAAAATCTGTTCTCTAAGGGTCAAGTCGTTCATAAGCAGTATTCCAATGCTCCTCCAGGTAATCAACACCTTCAATAAGCTTTTCTTGCTTTGAGAGACTTATTCTGACTGTGATGTGGTGGCTTTTGCAAAACATTAGTATTCGTCTTTTAAAAAGTAGAACGTCTATAACAGAGATTAAAAGTTGGGTCTAGCAAATTGTTGAGAAAAAGGACCCCAATAAATAATTTAATATAAACTAAAACAGTTGGATCGCATCACCGTCCCTCAAAAGTTGCAATATTCGTAAATTCGGTGCCGGTAGAGACCTCCTCTAATGTATTTGCTTAGATCTGGTCATCTATGATCTTCTGTGTGTGTTTTCAGGTTACGCCAGAGATTTAATGTCAACGACGAGGGAACGCTGTTGGCTGTGGAGGCAACCGAGACAAGGATCAAGATCTTGGCATCATGAACTAGGCCTCTTTTCTGCACTGAGAGCTTCCGCGGGAACCCGTCGTCTTGGTTGGGTTTACCCCCTTGTTTTGTTTCTTGCAGCGCAAGTTTTTTCTTTTCCCTGTGCTTTATTCGTTTCTTTTTTACATTATGCAGTGTGCCAGAAAATTAACTCAAGAGGGGGTAAAATTGGTTTTAAAGAAGACAAAGGCTATACAATTATCATTGTGGTGATGACCAGACCTCCAAGGTTCGAATTTACGAAGAAAAAAGTAACAATTTTGGGAAATTTATTTTGAATTTACGGCCTACAGTCCCAATGTCAACCCTGGTCGGAAGCTTGGCGTATTCAAGTTGGTCCTGTCAAGCTGCTCGTTGACCATTTGGCCGGAACGAGATGGAGCTCGATATACACTTGCCATGGAACAACTCGCTCAGGTTTGTTTAGTTTTAAAAAGCATGAGAAATATAGGAAAAAAATATCAATTCCATAAGACTGTACAAAGAACCCAAATATCTTGTTGCATTACGAATTTATTTTTTAAATGTATTTTTTTTCCAGAAGAATCTAAATTAGAAGTAAAAAAAGAGGGAGAAAGAAAGCTTCAGCTAGACTAAAACAAAATACAATCTAGATAGCCAGTCTCATGTGAGATCTAACAGGCAAAAGTCTTATATTGTTGAAATTTTTTGTGTAAAAAAGCTTTTGTTGGAAAATGCCACTGTTCCTTTCATTTCGTATCCCTCAGCTCTGCCTTGGCTCTTGGACCACAAATATATTTCTGGAAAGGAGGCTTATGAAACAAGGGGCGTTTGGCAGTGGTTGGAAATAGCGCACAGAGAATAAAGAAGAAGCTTTAATAAGTGAATTTGGCACAACTCAGGTTTGGTTTTTATGATTGTCTATGTTTTTCTTCTTTTATTTTCACCTCCATTTCATACTATCTCAACATCACGGGCCGAAAGAGACAGCGGCGGTGGATTCAGATACGTTAGTGAAAAAATTGGTGTATATAGATTATTCCAAATTTTTATAAATTTTTTGTTCGAATTTGAGTCTTCTCTGGTTTATAACCAAGCTCTGATATGGATTCATATGGTTCGGTTTTGTTTCTAATTTGATTATTTAACCACTTTCCCAAAATCCAGATTAGATTCCTCGTGATCAGCTATCTAATATGCTTCCTGCAAGTCTACTTTTATGTTTTCTCGGTCCTCTCTCCCTCTCTCTATCATTAAATTTTATTCTCTCGAAAAGATGGTTGTAACATTTTATAGTGTTGGTGCACAATAACATCTCCTCCTAGCAAACGTTCATGCAATCCTGAATTGGCCACAGTTCGACGGTCAAAAATCAACTGACCATTTTCCAACTTTGCATATTGAGGGTAAGTGTTTTTTATTTTTTATTTTTATTTTTTTTTTATTTTTTTTTTAAATATCAGTCATTGTTGGGTATTTGTTTAAAATGCGATATGGATTGTCATATTTGTTGCTGAGCTCGGAGTTTGGTCGGAAAACCACGGCGGAGACGGAGGTGATGGGTCAGTTGAGGAAGCTCGATCGGATGCCAACCTGGGCGGTTGCCAAAGTTTGTGCCGTCATAATCATCATCTCCATTGTCTTGGAGAAAGTCCATCACAACATCGCCGCTGTAAGTCCTTAGTTTCTTTCTGATGCTGGGAAATGATTTGGGTTTTGGGTTTGTCATCATCTCCATTGTCTTGGAGAAAGCCCATCACAACATCGGAGCTGTAAGTTCTTACTGTGTTTCTTTCAGATGCTGGGAAATGATTTGGGTTTTGGGTTTTTTTTTTTTTTTTTTTTTTTTTTTTTTTTTTACTGTTTTGAAAGGAAATTTAGTTTGTTTTGTGTATTTGATATTCTTACAAAGAGTATAGTGGACTAAATTTTACACTACTTAAAAAAAATGTAAGTCTGATTAAATGAACCTTATTTTGCTCTCTTGGGTTACAGGGTGTATTATATTGACATATGAAATTGAACTGGCTAATGAGTAGTGGTTATATTTTAGTTTTATAATAATTTCTTGAGATTATTGTTAAACTATATAATAATATTTCATTTAAGTGGTTCACTGAGAGGCATAAGAGAGCTCTGTTTGAAGTGCAGTGTCGTTTTACATCTACTCATGATTATGAATTACGGATGGTGAGTCATCCAATTGCCATTTTTTTTTCCTTTGTTTAATTATGAATTAGATAAAGTGCAGTATCGTTCTTGTAATAACGAACGTCTTTTTCACTATTGATTCTTCAAGATTCTGACTTGCTTATGAGGCGTTGTTTGTGAGGCACATACAAGTTTCTGGACCAGAATTATCGTCTTCTTCTACATTGTAAAAAAATTTAACTAGTTCATTTTGATTTTTTTTAAAATACAAAATTGAGTGTGGAAAAAGAAATTTGACTGTATATTTTTTGTTTGTGCAAGGAAAAGAAAATAAATTTTGTGTTGATATAATGCAAGGCTCTGAAGCTTGCATATTTTTCGGGGATGCTTTATAACGGTAAGTTTTTGGTTGTGGAAATTTCTGCAACTTTTTGTGCCGTTTGTCCAAATTTCCTTGGCTGATGATAGCGTATTTACAGTTTCACTTATCTCATGGGACAAGATTTGACTTCCAAAAGTACATCAAAAGTTCACTGGAAGATGAGTTCGAGTTAGTTGTTGGAGTAAGGTAGTGTATCATTTCTATCTGCACTTGCTTTAATTATTGTTTTCTTACTTTGAGATCTTAATCGGTGCCGTGATTTGCTTCTCATCTATGTTTTGAGCTAAAAGAATCTGATTGAAATTTCAAATTGTTGTTGCTTCTTTTTTCAGGATGGCAAGCATATTCTGGGCACTTTGACTCTTCTTAAAATAAGCAAAATCCCTTCTCTCTTTTTAGGTTTTGAGATGTTCAAGCTAATGATTCAAAAAGAAAATGAAAAGAAAATATCATGGATATATAATGGATTGCAGAATATCTTTAGCCTCCAGAGTATAATATTAGTCCATGTTGACAAAGATGGCTCTTAAAATCATAGAGAGGCATGTCATGGTGCAGGGACTCCACTTGTCTAGGGGTCAGACAAATATTTCTGGTTTGGTCAGTCATGCTTGGTTCTTCATCTCATCCATTTTTCTTTGTTTCAGGTATATATATAACTTCCATAATTCCGAATCTGAATTTTACTAGGGCCAACTTTTTATTAAATTTGAATAAAGCGTTTTTTTACAAGGCTCGTGATTCTTTTACCAAAGCTAGCAAAATCATTTCAAGTCATGGCACTCTCGTTCTGTTATATTTCGGAATAGTAATTATGGGAAGGTTTTTGTTGTTTTATTGGCGCATCGTGGTTGTGATATGTGATCAAAATGGTTGGCATTGAAGGGGAATCTTTGAAATATGTTGTCGTTTCATTTGAGTGCTCTGTTTTCGCCATTGAGATATATTAGTTCACACTTCCGAAGCGCTAATTGGGTTGTTCAGACCTCGTATACCAAGCCATTGATGTATGTGAATCTTATTTATGTGCACAGAAGTTTCATATTTTCCATTGATGAATTTTCACTGTTGGAGTTTTTTTTTAATAGTTTGGCATTATCTCTCTACTTGCAAGATAAGCCAAACAAATATTATACGAAGTTTGTTTGGTTGGAAGAGTAAATATGTCATGGCATAATTACTTTTGGTGTTGGCATAATCACTACAGGAGTGACCTTAGAAAAACCTGAGCGAGCGCTAATAAACTCTCAGGTGGGTTTAAATGATGGACTATGTTATTGATGGATCTTATTAAGTTTTAATAAATTAGGAATGAGGAATTGAAATGAGGTGGTCTTACTATGCCAGCTGTTTAGATATTGTTGTTTTAAGTAGATTGTGACGTTGAACTGGGACAACTGAGAGAGCTTGCAGAACATCCTGGGCCAACTGAGAGAGCTTGCAGAACTCCTGGGCGTGAAGACGGTGGTGATGAATTCGAACACGCAATTCACATTGTAGATTGTTTGGTTATATCAATATGTTACATGTCTGAACATTATAAAATATCATAGAGGTATGATATTCTAAATCTTTTATTTGACTTTTCTATTTCGGATTCATTATTTATTTTATTTTCCTTTTTTTTTATCTTTTATTTATTTTAAGTGATGTTTACAGTCGACTGCAATATAGAGGTGTGATCCCATATATCATGCAACCAGGTTGAACATTGAAGACCTGGTGGCGAGATATGATCCCGCATATCAGGTCGGTTATATTTAACATTTCATAGTATTTGATAAGATTTTATGCCTGCCTCAATGTATATTCTATTTACAGAGATATTAACTGTGGGAATTGTACTATCTCATGTAGAGCGCAGAGTGGTAGAATTACTTGACGCAGAAACTCCGGAAATGACAGTTCTGGTGGGTTGATTCTGAGAGCTTGACTTCGCTCAAGATTCCCATGCAAATCACGAGAACTTGTTATACTCTCTTGCAAGATAACTTCCCAAACCATCTAGGCTGTTCATTCATCGTACAGCTTTCACCGGTTCTTATCATCTATAGCTAAAACTTTCATGCAGGTAATAGCTTCTAATTTACTGACTATTTCACTTTCGGGACCAATTTCAGCTTATTCTTTATTTGTTATTATCTTTTCAAAGTCAACCACCCTGTGCTCTAAATTCTCTGCACTTTCATATCTATTTACTTAGTTTCTATCGGGCTTTGTTCGTTTCCATAATTATATAATTTATGTTTCCTATTTACTATTCATGTACATTGATGGGTATCCCAAAAATCACTCTCTCTTTTCTAGGGTCCCACCTCTATCTTGTGTTACAAATATCATGGATTGTGACCTATGCTTATTGCTTAGGATGAGAGGAGTTTATATTTTTTGTATGACATATTGACTATCTGATGCTCTTGAACCTAACACGTGACTCTTTTTGAAGTGATAAATATGAAACATCGACATGATCAAGGTAATTTTATCTTTGCTCCTAGAGGGTCAATGAGTCCATATACTGAGCTATGATCTGCTGTCGTTTGAATTCAATTATCTTCTAAAACTTAAAATAATTATTAATGTATTGTGTTTTGCTATGTAGGCCTTTATAACTTGCATGTTTATCATGACAATTTTATATGCTGTGCTACCATTTGAATTGTCCCGAGCTTATTGGGAGACTGACTTATTTTGCCTTTAGATATTCTTCTCTGGTGGGCTTCGTAGTAGTTCAATGTTCTTTTTTGTCATGACATTTGTGTATGATTGAACCACGAGAATGAATCTACCTAGGTTTTATGTGTTGACTCGTGATGGTGACAAAAAAATGTCTAAATGCTTATGCTAATGTATCGAATGAATGTTGATTCATGTTGGGTTTTGATTTGTGATTTGATTCAGAAGTTGTATAAATGTCAGATTTTAATATCGTGGTCTCTATTTTGTCAAAAAAAAAATATCGTGGTCTCTATTATATATAATGTGGTACTATCATAATTTAATGCTACTAGATTTTCTAACTTTTTTATTTTGTGAAGACATTGCGTGTATATTTGAGGCTATGATTTATTGGTTGGTAGTTTTAGTGATTATGCATAATTTTTTCGGTGTTACTTACTTTTGTTTCCGCATGATATATTTATCTTTCTTGGTTGCTCTTTGTTGGAGCACTTTTACTCGGGTCGGCTTTTTTTTTTTATTCAATTGAGATTATTGTTATTTTTTGGTTTTGAGTGTTCCGTGTGTATAGAAATTGTTTTTGTACCGTGTTTTGATAAGCTTGTTGTAATATTTTGTTCTATAAGATGTTTATTTTGAGTGATTAATTAGCTTTGGTTAATGAGCTTGGATATTTAGCCTCGAAGTCATCTTTCTGTGTTATCAGTATCACACAGTCATCTTCTCACTTCAATAAATTTTAGTTTTAAGTTTGTCTTTGCTGAGTTATTGTTTATTTAATTAATTTAGAACAAAAATAATGCTACAATATAGTAGGTATCGGGTATTTTTTATAATATATATAATTGAATTATGAAGGTATGAGAGGAAATGGCATTGTGCCCCTATTTTGAGAATGTGAAGCATTTATGCCTCTTCCATCTTTTCCTTTTAAAAATGCTTCACTTTTACATAAAAAAAAAATTTAAACTAAAAAGATTCTGCAATCAATTTTATATGACGACCCTAGCAAATAAGTACTCTTATTTTTAAAGATCATCATGTACTACTGATGTTATTATTGTTTTTTGTAACAATATAGGGATTGAATAATTTGTCGAACATTTAATTACTATTTTAGTTAAAAGCGATTTGGGAATTCATTTTCACGCTAAATCCATTTTCATAAGACTCTTTCTTTCTTTTTCTTTTAAAAAATCATTGTATTGCAAGTATGGAACTATACAAAAGTGCTTTTTTTTTTTTTTTTTTTTTTTTTTTTTTTTAAAGATAAGTGATATTGATTGCAAAAACAAAAATATTGGGGCTGGACCTTGTAGTTGGGTCGATCGTGATGAATAAACTAGTTCCACATGTATTTGAGTTTCACATATAATAATTTTTGTTTTTACAATAATCTTAGAGCTGAAATTATTTTTGAAAATTTAGTTCGCATTTTTATTAGTGACAATTTACACCCTTATTATGATTATTATTAGAAAAATTTGTTGCAACTAGTAAATCTCCTAACTTCTTTTATAATCAAGATTATAGTTAAAGTTTCATTTTATTTAAAAAACAGTTCGAAGTAAATTAAATAAACTAAAATAGTTAATTGAATTTAGTATTTACTTCGGTTTGATTGAATATTTTATTAATAAAATGAAATTTTGACTATTTTTTTAAAAGATGTGAGCTAGTTGTCCAAAACAATTTTGTGCATAGTACACCTTTTCATCAATTAAGTAATCATATTCATTTTTGAAAATAAAATTTCACTAATTTTCTAATCAATTATATAAAATCGATAATAATAAATGATCTTGTTATTGAAAATTGAAAAAACATAGAAAGAAGGAAAAAGCATAAAAACCAAACAATCAAATCAAAATCAAAACCAAAATCAAACATGAGCTATGCCAAGTTCACTTCTTGAGCTATGACATATATTTTTCCGTGGTTCAAGAGCCAAGGCAAATCCAGTAAAGCCTAGGACAGCTTGCTGGGAGATTTGGAATAAAAATTTCAGAAATAGAGCTTTGACTCTCTACTCTAGTTTCAGCTTGTTAGATTTCATATGCGACTGGCCGAGTGCTTATCTAAATTGTATTTTGCTACGGTCTAGCTGAATTGGGTTTTTTTGAAAGTCTTAGGCTCCGTTTGGAACCCGGAAAATAGGAGGGAAAGGAAAATGAAAATCCCTCCTATTTTACTTAGGTTGTTTGGATTGATGAAAATATGGTAGAAAAAAAATATGATGAAAAATGCGAAGGAAAGTGTATAACTAAAATGAGTTTTTCATTTTCCTTCGAAAATCAAATGGAAAATGAGAATCTCTCCACCTTTGTCTATGAGAGGATCACATTTGTCTAGGGTAAAAATGTAAAATTTTTTTAAAATGGGCAAAAAATGTAAAAAAAAAAATTAGGGGGTCTAATTAAAAAAAATTCAGGGGTAAAAATGATTTTTTTTTAAAAAAAATGGGTCAAAAGTGAAAAAATTTTAGGGTAAAAATGTAAAACTTTTTAAAAATGGGCAAAAAATATAAATAAAAAAAATTTAGGGGGTCTAAATGAAAAAAATTCAGGGTAAAAATGAATTTTTTTTTAAAAAAATGGTTAAAAGTGTAAATTTTTTAGGTTAAAAATGTAATTTTCTAAAATGGGCAAAAAATGTAAATAAACTAGTCTCTTCGTTACTTTCCCGTCAATTTTCTCTCATATTTTCCATGACTTCCAAACACAATTAGAATTTTGACTTTTTCTATTATTTTCTCTCACATTTTCATTTTCTCTATTATTTTCACTTTCTCTCTTATTTTTCGGGTTCCAAACGGAGCCTTATGGAATTGATATATTTTTGACCCAAATTGCTCATGCTTTTTAGAATTAACCAACCCAAGCGAGTTGTTCCACAGCAAGAACATGGAGGGCTTTCAAATGGGCCGTCCGTATGTAATTATTAAGAGATGCTAAAAAGAGAACCTGTTGAATTCGCGACATCATCTTCAGGTAGTTTTCCACCATGTTGATCAGCAACGTGAAATATTGGGAAAAATATATAATACAAAATTAGGAACTGAGATCAAACCCAAGATTTTAGACTCGGAAACTAGAATTGAAAAATTGAAAAGCCAAACAAAACTAACCATCCATATCAACCATTCTCCATCGGATGAAACGTAGGGTCTCCTAATTATGGGGTTTATTTCTGTCAGCACCTGAACCGCTTCCAAAAACTTCCTCGCCTATTTGCTTGCACTGTCAACCGGAAATCAACATATCAAAAGTATAAGATCAATAAGAATAAATAATCTTATTATTGAAAAAACAGAGAAAGAAGGGAAAATCTTCGCTGAGCGTGTTCTTCTCTCGTCTCGCTTCTCCAGCCGCGATCTCGCCGGGTCACCGCTATGCCACCGTGGTTCTCTTGGCTTCACCGTCACCGATTCAAACCCTAGCCTCTACGGACGGGTAACCAATACCCGACCCGCACTAGCAAGAGCTTCCCGGCGACGGCGTCATGGCTTCCCGGAGAACAGAAACCCCAGGAACCGGAATAAGAGAGAATGTTGACTTTCTAGGGTTTTCGTTTGGCTTTCTAGGGTTTATAACCGTTCTTTGAGGGACGCGACGGGACTAGATTATTTCCACAGAGAATCTCGCTCTCCATCCGCGCTTTTATCCTGACAAGCGCCGCTCAGTTCTCAGGCGTCTCCGTCACCGGGGCCCCGGCAGAGGCTCTCCGATCAAGCAGCCGGGGGGGTCGAGACCTGAAGGTGGCGGCGCGACTTGGCCTCACGGACATCGCCGCTGATCGACACCACCAACTTCAGACTCTGCAGAAGATCGAAAACCCCTTCCGGCGAGCTTGTTGCCGAGGTCCGCGATGACGATCGGCCCTGCGACGGCGTCGGGTTTGGCCACGAGGCAGAGAGGGACAGACTGGGATCAAGTAGATACGGTGGCGGACAAACCCTAAATCGCCATTCAATAACCCTAAATCGCCGTAAAGTGGAGAGAGAGAGAGAGAATTGAAGAAGAACTACAAGTTTCTCAGGTGACTTTTTATAACAAAGATGAGACTTGGGGGTCAATTAACTTCATCATTCATCTTATCACCGTTGGATTGTTTTCTGATCCAACGGCTGTCATTGTCCAGCTGTGAACATAGCTGATTACAACGGACAAAAATCTTCTTTCCTTTTTTTTTCATCACTTTGTTTCCATTTTTTATTTATTAAATGTTTATAACACTCAACGTGCTTGGGCTTTCGAGGCTTGCAGCCTCAAACTTAATGTTGATGCTGCGTGGGAGGAGCGGACAGGATGCGGGGCGTTGGGTTGTATGGTGAGAGAAGCGAGGTCGTCGGTGCTTCGGCTACGCTGATCGAGGGAGTAGACTCTGTGTTGACGGCTGAATGCAGAGCCATCCACTGCGGGCTTCAATTTCTCCAGGCTAGGGGGTGGCGTGTCTCGTCAATGGAGTCCGACTGTCTACGAGCAACTCAACTTGTCAACAGCAAATCCCTCAACGGGGTTCAAGGGCCGATCATCGCAGATATCGGAGCTTTGGTGGAATCGCAGGTTCTATCGAAGAGATGCCAGTGGGTTCCCAGATCGTGCAACGAGGTGGCTAATTGCTTGGCCAAAGCTCGTCTTGATTTTTTGGTTTCAGACTTTTGCTCTTGTACTTGCCCTGCGTGGCTGAGAACTGTTGTTCAAAGGGACTCTAGAGCCCTGGTTTGTGGTTAATGAAATTTCTTTTCTCCCTCAAAAAAAAAAAAAATGTGCTTGGGCTTCAAGTCACCCCAAATATCAATTAGCATCTGCACAATAATAACGTTAAATTGATTATGCGCCTGAATCGATTTATGGCTTTTTTTTTATCAAGTTATTACAACTAAAAAAAATCTTCTTTAAAGATTTGTCTCGCAGTATTGATCACTCCAGTTCGGCAATAGTAAAAAAAAAAAACCTGTGAGTTTTTCATTTTCATATGAGTAAATGAGAAACTTGTATATATTTGAAAATAAAAAATTTGTATTATTTCTGTACCATATTTTGTTTGTCCAAGACGCAACTTTTGGTCCCTTTTCTTAGACTTATTATCTATTGTCATTGTTTATTTTAATTGAAAAAAAAAATTAAATAAAATCTATTGCCATATATGCTCTAGAAAGAGAATTAGGTATTTGGATGTAGAGAGGAATAAGAACTCTCTATTTGATTCTCTATATTTATATATGTTCAATAGCTTATGCATTGTGTTATATACACTCAGACGTATCTGTTACAAGTTTGTTTTATTCTACTGATGTGGCTTCTTCTCTTACAGCTCTCGATTTATCATCTCGTGAATACTAAATAATACAAAGCGGCTTTAGTACTTGTAGTTATTATTATCTACCCGAATTTAGTTCTGAGATGCCATCACAATTAAATAAACAATTTGGTTCATATTGACTATTCCAAATACTCGATTATGTAAGGACAGTGGTGTTTATCATTCTAAAATGTGTAGTGCACAATAATAGTTTAAAAAACTTCTCTAAATACAATTTAAAAAGGTCATTTGGGATAAAAATATCATTTATTAATCCTAATTTTAAAATAATAGATTTCTATGTCTCATTCGTCATTTTTTTTCCCTAATAATGACCCATATAGATATATACATCGCAAGATGAAAAAAAAAAAACAAGCAAAAATGAATCGGGAGGAAATAATTTGTAACAATCCCGAAATAATTTGTAACAAATTGTAAATTTACGAACTATCACGAGATTACAAATTTATAAAAAAAAAATCTAATTATGAGCTCAAAATATAAAAAGTTAAATTTGTTGTAACTAGCCAAGTTTGCCATTCTTATTGGGAGAATAGTCCAAGTTTTATTTTATTAAGTAAATAGCCCATATTTTCGGCTCAGACCATAATGTCATTGGTAAATTCGCGAATAGGTTAATTTAATTAACATGCTGGAGTGAGTTAGGTTAATTAATTAACTGATTCATGAAAGATTTGAAATTCACAAAAAATTTACAAAAATCATAACTTAAGTCAAATTTGTCATTCAAAGCATTCAATTAATTAACCTAATTCCTAATTCAATCATTTAGTAAATTAAATTTACTCACAAAAAAATTCAGAAAACTAATCTAATTTTTTCAACCAATAAATTAATTTAATTAACCTAACTCAATCCGGTAGGTTAATTAAATTAAGAGATTTGTAAGTAACTAGACAACTTTAAACATGTGATTTTGGATCAAGCTTATGTTTGACAATTTTTAGGGATATAGTCAAATGGCTTATGTGGTAATAATTAAGGTCTGATTTACCCTTTCTCTCTCCTATTTTTTTTCAAATAATTTTTTTTGCATTAAAACTTCAAAAATTCGTATATTTCTCATACGAACTCGAAATTGAGTGATTTCAGATCCTACAAATTCGTGGCGTCGAGATCTTCAAAGATAGACCCATTGTGTTTGATGAAAAATTATGTTTAATGTATTATATTTACATTTTCATTTTTTTTTTGATAAATTTCCATTATTTTCATATTTAAGGTAGTAACATGATTTTTCTACATCCATGGTATTAAAAATGATTTTTCATCAAACACAATGGATCTATTTTTGAAAATCTTGGCGTCACGAATCCGTAGGATTTGGAATCACAAATCCTACGGAATCCGTAGGATTTGGCGTCACGAATCCGTAGGATTTGAAATTTCCGATGAAGACCATCGGAATCCATCGGATTCGGTCGGATCTGACCGAATCCGATGGATTCCGATGATCTTCATCGAAAATTCTCAGATTTAAAAAAAAAATATATTCACCTCCAAATCTCATTCAAATCAACCTTAAAAAAAAATAAAAAATTCACCTCCAATTCGGTCGAATTTGGTGTGGTGGGCGTTGAAACTCGTCGGATTTGGTGTGGTTGGGCGTCGGAATGGGGCTCACGTCGGATTTGGTGTTCTTTGGTGTGCAGAGAAAGTGAGAGTGAGAATGAAAGAGATGGAGAGATGATTTATTTTGAATTAAGGGTATTTTCGTCCAAAATTGGTACAAAAGTCCAATTTTGGATATTTTTTAACTAGCGGGTCTAATTGAGATATTTTCATAACTTTTGGGTCTAGAAAATGAAATTTCTCATATGTTTTCCCCCTTTCCTAATTATGCAATTAAAATACAAATTAAAAAAACAAATTTCTAGAAAAGGAGAGAGAGAGAGAGAGAGAGAGAGAGAGAGAGAGAGAACTCTGTCAAGTGCGGGCTTAACATTTGTGGGCCCAACTGAATGGGGCCGTATAAGTTGACAAAGCCCATGAAAGAACCCACAACGCCGGTACCGCCTCTCGCCAGAATCTCTCTCTCGCTTAACAAAGAGAGAGTTTAGAAGAAGAAGAAAAAAAAAAGGAGGGAAGAGTAGAAGAATGACGACGCGAATAGCCCCCGGAGTGGGAGCGAACTTGCTCGGCCAACACTCCGCCGAGCGAAACCAGGACGCCACCGCTTATGTCGGCAATCTCGACCCTCAGGTTCTCTTTTCCCGCTCATTTCTCTCTCACTTTCTTTGGTTCCCGAGCTCACAATTCCCGTCTGTTTTGGCTTTGTGGCTCTAGATTAGCGAGGAATTACTGTGGGAACTCTTCGTCCAAGCTGGTCCAGTCGGTATGTCATTTCCTAATTTATATCAAATATCAACTCATTTGTAGGAGTAATTAGGTTATGTCGAAGTGGAGTTCTTTTCGTGTGTGGCAAATTTGTGTTTTTATTGCTTTTCAATTGAAATTTGGGGTTCTTTAGGTATGGATTCGTCTTGAATTTGAACTTATGTGCGTTTATGTTCTTTTTGGCTGTTTACTTGAATGTGTTTTTCGCCTCCTATATCATGCAAACTCTTATTATGTGTTGGAATTGATGTACTGAGAGATCGTTTCGTTGCCAACAACTTTGTTTGTCTCTATTTTTTTCTTGAACAGTTAATGTGTACGTCCCCAAAGATAGAGTTACATGTCTTCATCAAGGATATGGCTTCGTGGAATTTCGAAGTGAAGAAGATGCTGATTATGTAAGCGCATATCTATGCTATAACGCCGTGACATGTTGATTAGTTATGAAATTTGTTTTCACTAATGCCTGGTTTGATTTTATGTGGCTTTACTACGTAGGCTATCAAGGTGCTTAATATGATCAAGCTTTATGGGAAGCCAATTAGAGTGAATAAGGTACTTTTTCCTTATTTTCCCAACCTAGTAGTTTTGCGTCCACGCTATATTATTTACACAACTATTACAGGGCATAAAATTTATGCTATGTTTTTTTTTTTTTGCAACGTTTTTAATTATAGGCATCGCAAGACAAGAAGAGCTTGGACGTCGGGGCTAATCTCTTCATCGGAAACCTTGATCCTGTAAGAAGTTAAATAGTTTCATGAATTTGAATTCATAATGGATTCGTACACTGCGTAATGGATTTGTGACTGCCCCTGAATTTTTTTTTGCAGGATGTTGATGAGAAGCTTCTTTATGACACTTTCAGTGCATTCGGAGTCATTGTTACAAACCCAAAGGTATTCATTACACCTTTACTTTTCTTGCATAGACGACAACATCACTCTTGGTTGCGTTCCCTTAATTTTTACTACAACTAATTTGCAGTCACTTTTCTTATATTGGGAATCGTAAAAAGAGGAATGATAGTTGCGTGAGATATTTTTATGACGATGAGCAGAATGACCTTAGATTGCTATGATCATTGCTTCTCCGATACATGATTGCATGACTAGTTAAAATTATTATATCGAGTGTTTTATATTTTTCTAACTACGTTTTGTTTTTTTAAGAAATGCTTAGAATAATCTCCAATTTCATCCTAGAGAGTCACGGTCAGGCTTGTATAACTTGATTGAGCTTAGAATTTTGTCCGTCTTTCATTGTTATTGTCCAATGCCTGTTTCGTTGTCATGTACTGTTCCTCGGAAACATCTTTCACTCTTTATTTGTTTTACCAACAAACTGTAATGACATACTAAACGATCTACAAATGGTAGAAACAAGTTTGACTGCTTTTCGGAAAGCAACTCGGAATTTTTCCAACCTTTGATTATTTATTTGTTGCGAAAAGGGAATATCCAACTTTTTCCATTATACAACTTTTTTCCCTCTGAAAAGACCATCAGTGTTTATCCAAGTAGACCTATTATTTCTACTATCAAATCAATTATTCAATCTCACTGGCCCTCTATTATTCCAGATAATGAGAGATCCCGACACGGGGAATTCCCGAGGCTTTGGTTTTGTTAGCTATGATTCATTTGAGGCATCAGATGCAGCGATCGAGGTATGTATCGCTCGCTGCTCTTTAATTTAAAAATTGTGATATTTACAAGATCAAGACTGACTTCTTTCTGTGACAGGCGATGAACGGGCAGTATCTATGTAACCGTCAAATAACAGTATCGTATGCATACAAGAAAGACACTAAAGGAGAACGCCACGGAACTCCCGCAGGTTGGTTTTTTATTTCAACGAGTGTCCGTTTGTGTGCTTTAAGTTTGCCTTGTCCTTTTTTTACCAATCGGAATCAACATCATTATCTGTACAGAAATGTGATACAAACCCCAGAAAGTTTGGAACACAAAACTGAACTCTTATAGACAAATAAGCTTATGACTACACCAAATGGGCCTATCCAATATCTCTCTTTAAACGACACTATTCATGAAATAACTAAACCAATTAACTTTACTCTCACGAATCTGAATGAACTATTTGTACGAACAAACAAAACCACTAGTTTACACTTTCCAAATCGATTCAGAGTCCTAAAACAACATCAATTAAGAGTATGCATGATAAGTTTGGCTCACACTTGATACGATCTTGTAGACTTAAATAGGCGAGAACATATAACAAAATGAAATACAAGTCTGACAATTTTCATCATATCCTATTCTCTCTTACTTAGCCTCTTGTATTTATACGGTAATACTGACTCGTAATGCATATTACATTGGCAGAGAGAGTTCTGGCGGCGAGCAACCCGACATCGAAGAGCAGGCCTCACACGATGTTTGCGACGGGCCCGCCGGTGCTCCCGAACGGGCACCAGCAGCCCAGCCCCGGGATGGTTCTCCCGCCGCCGCCGCCGCACCAAAGGCCGTTCGCGAACGGTGGCCAACCCATCCCTCCGCCGATGCAGATGCTCCGTCCGCCTCCGCCACCCCAAATCATGGCTTTCCCGCCAATGCACCAACAGCAGTGGCAGCAGAATCAGCCGCCGCCGCCGCCGCCGATGCAGCAGCAACAAGGTCTCCCGCCGCCTCCGATGATGATGCAGCAATTCCGGCCGCCCCCGAACATGCCTCCGCCGCCACCTCAGCAGCTTCAACACAGGCCTCCTCCTCAGCAGCAGCAGCAACAGCCGCCGCCAGGCTGGCGGGGCCCGCCTCCGCCGGCCCTCATGCACCAGCCCCACCACAATTACCCGCCTCCTCCGCAGCAGCAGCATTAGAGGCAATAAACTCTTACTATCATGTGTTTTGCCATTTCTTTTTTCCGTTATTTCTTGAGGCTAGTAAATGAAAAAAGAAAAAAAATAGTGGTGAGAAGAGCCTGATGGGGTGGTGGTGGTTGTGATTTTTGTGAGCTTAGTTCTAATTAAACACCAAAAAAAAAAAAAAAAAGTTATGGTTCTTGTTCTCGCATGCTCTTTGCACATCAATCATGTTCTGTTAAGTCATGTATTCTTGGATCAGAGGGAACATTGTGCGACATCCAAATGAGACCACGTACGGCAGACAGAATTCTCATATTATTATATAATTATTGCTCTGTTGATTCGTGACCAGGTTTCTTGCTCCGCACGTCACGTTTATTTCCTTCACCCTACTGATTGAGAGTTGATTGTAAAAGTATAGGGCATCTTTGTAGAGTGTAGACTACTAGATTGGCCTTGAGAACCACTTTGATTGCTTGCGAAACCGTACCAGAAAACTCTTCAGCTATGTGTTTGGATTTTTTTTCCCCTCATTTTTTTGCTTTTAATGTCTGCAAAACTGGGCATCATAAGACGTGGCAAGCAGAAACCTGAGGGCCAATCTCTGGGGCATCTAGATCTGACTACCTCCGAATCCCAAAGCGCGAATCCAACGGTTACAATGCGCCATGGAAAACAGAAGTCCCTTTGCTTATCCTGATTCTTTGAAGCATGCTTATCAAATGCAGAGAGTAGATATGTAAAATACAGAAAATCTATTAAGTGTGGTTTTTTAGGAGAGGGTGTTGAAAATTGAAGCAGTTTCTTGAGTTTGGTAAGGAATATCTGATGCCGTGTGTATGTGTATCAGACGGTAAATCAAATCATTTTCCTGAATTTAAAGATTCAGATTCGTATATTGGAAACAATATTTGGAATATAGCTTTGAACTGGATTAGCATTTGTAGGGGATTTTCTTTAAATTATTACATGTTTATAGATATATTTTTATATAATATAAATCTCAGATATATAGTCATTTGCTGTGTACACTAATAGCACAAAATAATTATGATAGTAAGCATCTACAAACATCTTCTAATTGAACAGCAATGCACATTTAGTTTGCTAATCACTCTCGAAACTGATTTACTCTCTTACAGAATTAAGGGCAGAACGTGACTTTTCGATTCTAGCTGAATCTATCAGAAACGCAATTCTAAAAATTGAGATCAATTCAAAATTGAGGTATTAGTCGACACCTCGACGGTTGTTCAAAACTATCTCAATTCAAACAAGGTAATATTGAATTGAGCTGCCGGAAGGGTCAATGTGATCACAATGAAATTGAGAAAATTACGGATAATTCTTCATTATAGTTGAATAGGTATGATCGTAAATTTTGAAAGAAAAGACGTCCCATAAAACCATATTTTCTATTCCATTTAAGTCGAACTGTAGTAAAAAAAAAAAAAAAATCGTAGGCCTAACTAAGAAATCGAATTTTGGTTGTCATACTTGTGTTTGTTTCTATGTCTCTCCAATCAAAATAAACCAAGTCATATCTTATTATTTATTATTAGAGCTTAGAGGGGCGTAGATGAAGACAACGAGACGATAGGATCTATGTTCACACAGCTCCGAACAAATAATATATATATATATATATATATATATATATATATATATATATATATTCACAATCTTCATCCTTCCATTGATCTGTTTTCTTTTGGGACCAGTTGTTATAAATATTAAATGAATGAGGTTAGAAAACTACCCTTATCAACACTTTGGCGTGACATTTACGTAACACGGTAGAATAGAAAGAAGATAAAATTACCTATTCACGTTATTAACAGAAGAAAAAAAAAATGGATAAGAGTAGTTAGTTATGACTTCATGCACAGTTAGCGAGAGTTTGCAAATATATACCTGAGACAAATTTGGGACTATTGTTGAGTACTTGGGTAAATGTTTTTCTTGTTCTTATCCTCATTAATAGAAGGGAAAAAAAAAAAAACTGCTTTTGAAGAATCCATAATAAACGTGTACATTGAAAAATGGCTTTGCTTAATATGTTTCTCTGCTTCTGCATAACTGCTTCAGTAATACTTAAATACACAACACAGCAGCAAAAAGCTTTGCACACTTAAATGAGGAACCTATTTATGACAGCAAGCCATGCGTGTCTTGGATGATTTATTTATGATTTTATTTGGCAATATGAGAAAAAGTTAATTGTGTGATTGTAAACTGGTATTTTAAACAGTAACTTTAAACATATTACTAGCCTGAATGGTAGTTTCAGATTTTCACTCACGATCATAATAGCGGATAATTTGTTGATGGTCCTGGATAGCGGAAATGCCGACGAAATTTTTTGCAAAAATAGAAAAATTTAGACTTTTCCATACAATAAAATGCATGTTAATATATATACAGAGATGCTCACCTAAAATTACTTCAATTATACAAAAAAAATAGATAGAAATTTACTAAAATTCCTACATTAGTAATACAAAACTAACCACAATTTATCGCAGTAGTTATCGAACAAACCACCGTTCATCTTAATAAGAATGAACTAAATGTTATTTAGTTATTAATCACAAACATTTTTTTGAATCTTAGAAATATGAAAAACCCACAGTTTCGAAAGTTCACCGAAAATCAATTTATTTTTTACATGAAGAAAACTAAATACCAATTCTATTTGTCGATACAAAATCGGAAACATGTCAAAATTTACCGAAAAAATACAATGGACTGCCTAAAAATTTATCTCAACTAATAGCCACAGAAAAACAATTTTCCATGGACCGGAGGCGTTTAATGTACTGTTTTATTGTCATATATTTGGTGATAATGTTTTTCCAATTCTTTTCTACACAAACATATATGGCTAGATTATATAATTGACATTTTGGCTAAATTGATAGAATTTCATTTGACAATTGACATGATGGAGATGGCCTTGATCATGGGTCAATCAAACAATAAAACAAAATGCGAACAAAGCTAGAAAAAAAAAAAAGTTTATTGGGTATCTGCTTGGATAAATTTTAGGTACAAAATCGAATCGAAAATCGCATAAAATCGAAAATCACATAAAATCGATAACAATTGATCCAAATCGAAAATCAGTGCCACGTCATAAAATCGAAATACAGACTTGGATATTGATCCAATTTCAAAAAATGGACCGAATATCGGATATTTCACCGATTATTTTTTATTAAAATATAAATAAATTTATAAATAATCATGTTAGGATGTCTAATTGATTTTTCCTCGAATTTTGATGATATTGGAATCATAACCGGGTATGGATTTAAAAACTAGTTTTAAAGTGATGGACTTTAATAACTAGATAATCGGTTTCTTTAAATCAGTTTTATAACTGGATCCGGATTTTAATGAAGCGGATAATCAAATTTTGAAAATCGAACATTAAAACTAAATATTGGATTTAAGAAACCGGATAACTGAATATTCGTATAATCGAATTTGAGTTTTTGGACTAAGCTGTACCGGTTATTAGACCAAATTCTTTTAAACCAAAAATTCATAGTCGGATATGAAAAAATGATCAAAACTGATCCGAACACCAACTCTACCCTTAATAAATTCACGTGTAGCTTTGGCATTGCCGACCAATGCCCACAAAAACAGCAAAATCATTAATTATGATCAATCCTCCAATATATGGTCTAAACTCTGTCACGGCTCATCCATATGTTTATGTCTTAGACTGTTTGCGTCTTTTGTTTTATTCATTCAAATAATAACATTCACTATTTGTTTATGACACGTAGTTGCTCTCTGTTGAAAATGACATAAAGATTAGGTTTTCATATGTTAGATCCTACTGGTATCCATGGCAGCTCCCATTATTACACAATCTGTAATTTTTTTTTTTTTATCAATGTATAACTCGCGAGCGGGAATAGTTTATGTAATTCATCACTATAATTATGTAGGTATTTGATGTATCGGCGAACTTATGATAACTCGAGTCCTTTCTTTATCAACGCACGTATATACTCATTTGATACTGCTAGTACATATTATAAACTAGCAGGTACGTTATAAGTGTACGCACACCTATAAAGTAATAAGAAAAACTAGTGTGCGTACAAATTAAGAGCGTCACATGTAACTCATTGAGAGCGATAATGAAACGTATATAATATGGTGTAAAATTAATATATTGGGTGAGAGATAAAAATGACGTATACCTAAATTTTTCCCAACGCTCTTGAGTGTGATCATGTGTGTTCTTCTTTCTGACTTAAGATGATCACCTTAATCTTAGTTGGTTTTTTCGACAGTATGAGACACTTCAAGGACATTCCGTATATTGTACAACCTCAGCAACAACATGAATAATGTTCCTTTAAAATAAAAAAAATAAAAACATGAATAATTAGGTAATGACTGTTTTGAGTCCATAAGTTCATATAAATTTTAGAAATAGCACGAAACATCTTTTGAGATATATGGGAATTAAATAGTATTTAATTATAAATAGTTATTTATTTTTTGGAAATAATTTGAGTGGGCCCTACTCGTATAAAGAGACGGTTTCAATCGAATTTTTATCCCTTTTAACGAGGAGTATATAATTAATTAAATCTGAGCTAAAGTAAATGAAAATTTGATAATCAAAGTATGCTAAAAAAAACATAAATTTGTGAAAAGAAATGTATTAAAAAGTAATTTGGAAAGATTTTATAGCATGTAGAATTAATCGGTTGCAACCGTTCTTTAATGGTTAATGGTGAGCATTTTCTAACCGTGCTTTGATTGTAATTCATTTGGCCTATAAAAGAAAACCTTATCATCTCATTCGAGATATGCTAAACATTCATTTGCATTCCTCTTCTACCGTTTCACATTTTCTTTTTAGTCCAACAATAGTTTATCGAGACATGTTCAATAGTTTGCCGAAGTAAATCGTTATCACCACTCCTTTTCTCGTCATTGTATTCTTATTCCTAATAGTAATCTGCTCTTTGATTCTGGAGTCTGTGGGAGAGCAAAAAAACTTCAAAGAAATTATCAAAGTTTCGACGCCTTTCAGTTATACATGTATTTTTTAAAAATTCATGTATTTGATTAGCCGTGAGTCTTAGCCATGTTAATTGATCGGAAACTTACGAGTCAAGGAGTAAGAATTGATACAACTACTTTGATATAGTATATATGGAAAATTATTTATAATTCTAACTTGCTATATTGAATGAATCAATTCCTTTGATCTGTCGTCAAAAAATAGTTTTGTGGGGAAAAATTTCATAATTTAGATCTCATGAGTAGCTAAATATCAAAGATAGACTTCTTATTTTCAAAATATTCATAAATGGACTTTTGTCTAGAAAATAGACAAAAATATCCTTGGAAAGCAAATAAACACATTCTCTCTCTCTTTCATATCTCATCTTATCCTATCATATTCTATCATAACCATCGTATATTATTATATCTTATCGTAACTTATTGTATATTATCGTATTCCATCGTAAATTATTTTAAGTGAATATCAATTTTATCGCAAAAAAATGGTATTAAATCGTATTCCATCGTAACATATGTGAAATTCTATATTTTTCTACGCTATATCTAAATAAGTGAACTTACTCATTATTCAGCGAACATACACGAAATCTACCGATGAAGAGAGGATTTGAGGGGGTTTGAGAGTTTGAGAGAGAGAGAGAGTAGAGAAAATGAAGAAAATTATGGTCAAAGAGAGTTAAAGAGGCTCAAAGAGTTTTTTTTTATCTGTTTTTCATCAAAAATTCTTTTGCAACTATAAGATACATCGTTCATATTTCATGACAGAAGTTCAATTTTTGAAATTTCTCTCCGTGGGAACCATGAATTAAGCTCATGCTTGGCCTACCACATTCCAACGAAATCCAAATGAGAATGTCTAAATCCCGTCAGTTTTATTTTAACGGCGTATCACGCTTAGTTTTGCATATAGTGATGGAAATCTTAATGAATTTAATTCCAACACTAGTCCCAATTTCAACTACTTTATAGCGCGCGACACGCTTTCAAAGATATATTAAATGACCAATACTTTTTTCTTTTTTCTTTTTTTCTTTTTTTCTTTTTTTTTTCACCTTTCTATTGCGCTACTAATCGCCAGCCAATTTCTGTACCAACTCAACGTAAAGATAGATAATATTTCATTGCATTAAAATACATATATACACAAACCCTACGTACGTACCCACTTATCGACTAACATATTCATTGATTATATAGTACTAAAAAAAACCTGCAAATTAACTATTAAAAATTGATAAAATCACAACTGGCAAACATATTTCAGTTACAAGAGACATGTATAACCAAATCACAAGAGATTAAAAAACACAGTTAAAAACAAATAAAAAAGAGCGATCTAAAAATTAGTGACATTATTTGCCAAAATTATTTATATATACGCTACAATACAGCATAGACAATATAAACTTGGATTAAACATTGACTAGACCAATCTTTTTAATTTTAATAATTCATTAATTTGATTTTGATATTAACTCAAAGAGCTCTAGAGAGCCTTTGTGTAGAAGAAACAGTGGACCTTGCAGAACCGGAAAAAAGCGCTTCCCAAATCTCGACAAAAGCTTCGACGATAACTCCGTGATGGCTCTTCGAGTTCAACGACAAAAAGCAGTGCAAAAGCTGCTCAAGATCTTCGTCGTCGAACATCTGCTTCTCCAGAATCATCTCCGTCATCGATCTCTTGAAATCCTCGTACGGATCTTCCGATCTCTTCACCACCGCGAAGCTTTCCCTCACTTTTCCCTCCACTCTGCACGGAATCATCCTCTGAAACACCGAAAGCCTCGCCGGAGTTGACCACTCGCTCTCCGATAAGCTCCGAGAACTTATCGTCCTCTTCGTCTTCTTCTTCTTCCTCCTATTCCGCGTCGTCGTTTTGTCGTTTTCGTTTACCTTCGAGTCCGACGAGAAGCTTCTAGAAGGCGAGACTAGGGCTTCGGTCTCGTGGATTTCAGTAAATTTGGGCTCTAAATTTACTCTTCGTCTCTGTCTCTGTCTGTTGACGTGGCATTTCTCCATCTCAGCCTCGGCAGAAGAGGGCGGGGGAGGAGAAACGACGTCGTCGTTTTCGTCGGCGAATGAGGCGTACACTTTACGGCGGGGTGTTTCAGTAATTTCGACGACTTGCCAGTACTTTTCTTCCTTCCTCCACTGGGAAAGACGACAGGTGGTTGGCTCCAATTCGTCGGAGGAAATCGCGGGCTTAGACCCGGGGCTAATTCCGCATGACGTCAGCGCTCGGGACACGTGGCGGCCAAGGGACGACGAGCGACGGGGCTTGGGTTTTGGGACTACGGTGGGGAAGGCCGTAGAGAATTGGAAAGGGAGATGATTGGAAGTAGCGTTTTTACGTGAATGCCCTTTGGAACAGCAAATAGACGGAATTACTTTGGAAATCCTTAGCCGGAATCGGCTTCCCATTTTTGGCCCCTCTCTCTCTACAAGTTAAACGGCAAATACACTGCTACTGAGAGGGTGATATATAGGACATATATATATATATATATATATATATATATATGTAATGTGACGTATTCTTTTCCTTTTATTTAAACGGGAAACTTCAGTCAATTTATAGAGAATAAAGTTTTGCTCTTGTTATGGTATCTCGATTTGCTCAATTAATCGCTCCATTAGTGGGTTAATTTTTCTTTTTGTTTTGCTGGAGCAACCAAGCTCTCATTCTTAGAGTAAATAAACACTTTATAATAAAATAAAATAAGGAATTGATTACACAATGCACAAATTAGAGCTCTACGACATAATATCAATCTTCACATGAAACACAAGAGTAATTTAAATTATAAGCATCTCCGCTGCCCTCACGTTTGAATTAGAAACCACGTAACTATGAACATTATTTCATTAAACAGCCAAAACTAAAATATAGCATTTTAAATTAACTAGTAATTTTTAGTCAAATAGCATTTCGGGAGAGTTAGGCTCTTATATCGTCACTTTAGATGTACTATCATAAATAAAATTCTAGTCTAGTTATCTCATAATTAATAAATAGCCCGAATTAAGATCATAATATACCATTTTTTAATCATTTTTATGATAGACAGATTAAACTATGGGCTATATTATTAATATTTGAATATTTAAACTATAATTTTAATTAATGATACTCATTCGTATATTTAGTATAGTTTCTTATATAGTTAGGTGGGTCAAAACTATTCAACTTATATTCTTTTATGTTATTGATTACATTGAATATTTAAGCAAAAATTACAAAATAAGTTTTTTAAATTTCAATAAGGAAATCATGTCAATATATTTTGAGATTGCACACACATTCTTATCTTAGAGGAAACCTCACCTTATAAAAATGAGGTAGATAACGGGAGTTATTTAACTTATACTCTACAACTTAAGTTTATAAGCAATTATAAAATTTATCTGAATTACAACCATACAATAACAATACTACCAAACTTAAAGTGGATGAGTTTTGTCTCTGAACGGTCTGTTTATTATCAGGGCTATTCATTGTATTAGTCTGATAAGGAAGTGACGACTCCATGGTCATTTCATTTAATAAGATTTTTTGTTTGTTTTTGTTTATACCAATTTATTCATATGATTAATAAAGACGATAGACATGCAACTTTAATCTGTTTGGTTATACAGCGGCAAAAACTAGAACCTTGCTTTCTAAAAATAAAGGTCAGAGTATTGGAGTTTATACTTTATATAGATATTTTAAAACATATATTAATAAATTCATATCATTACCAAAAACAAAAACAAAAATTAAAATTAGACCATTTTATTACTAAATTCAGGGGAGAGAGAGAGAGACCATTTTATTACTAAATTTGACCATTTTGTCATAAAAATATCATTTCGTGATTAACCTGTCACAAAATTTTAAAATCGTTCATGAAATGTAAAATTTCATTATGTCCGAACTATCGCGAAATTCTATATTTTGTAGAAGGGTTTTTACAGTTTTTGCATAACTAATATAGTCAATATTGAATTTCAACTTTTTGGTTTATTTTGATAAAATGACGTGAGTTTATTAATAATTGTGTCCAATGTCAAAGGAAAAATCCAATATAGCTTCAAAATTACTGTCCATTTGTACCTTTTTTTGTGTGGCTAAAACGAGCAACCTTATACAATTTTTTCCACATTTTTGTTTACGAATTGTGCCCAAACTATACATAGATTGATGAGTTTTTGAAAATCAAATATACTCGACGTTATAGAAACTTTCGTCAATTACCCGAGAAATTATGTTAAAAATATATATAAGAAGGCACGTAGTTTATTATTCATTCAAATATGCACTTCGTTTCATTTTTTTCCTTTTTAATTAAAAGATGTGGATGGAGCAAAGAAGCGCCAAAAAGTTCCTTTCACGCTCTCGTTTCATTTTAAAAGAGGTGTCAATAATTACATTGAAGTTGAATTCAATAAGGATCCGATAAGATTAGAGATGAATAGAAGATTAATAGGGGTAAAAGTAAATCTATAGAGTAAGAAAATCACCCTGCGGTTTGAAGGATCGTGCTAAGCGATACTTTTTTTTTTTTTTTTCATGAGTTCTAATTTTTTCTCTAGGCTCCTCGTGGAAAAAGACAGTCGCTAAATGCTAGTCAAAAAGATGGTTTTAGAATAATAAAAGGTTTACGGCAATCATTTGTTTTTTTTTTAATTAATATTAATTTACAGCTAAGGAGATTTTGTATGTGTGATTGAGCTACACGCTGTTGCTCTTTAGAGCTTTGTGTTTTTTTCTTCTCCGGTAGAATAAAGGCTCGATAAGATTTAAGAAGCACATCACGAAATTCGTTTTTTACTTCAATTGATATTATGCGTCGTTTTGGCTATAAATAATGATATAGATGGTTTTGAGTTAGTTATTTTAGACTGCTTTTATTCTTGCTTTTAGCTTAAGACATTGTTTTAGCCTTTATGTCGTTTTTGGTTATACGACACTGCTGTAGTTTTTTAACTTTCTTTATTTGTCTGCTTTGTATAAATATGTGATAGAGGTTTATTTTGAATCTCGATCAATCAATCAATCAATCAAAGATTGTTTTCCTTTTCTCTTCTCTCGCTTCTTTGTTCTTCTTCATCAATCTTTTCTCCGAAGCTCAACTGTAAAATGGTATCAGAGCAATTCCGCGAAGTTAATCGGGATTGAGCTTCGTTCAAGCCTCACTACAGAGAGATCTTCTTCGCTCTGTTGTAATCTTCAATGGAAGGATTGACTGAAGATTCGGCGGCAAGATTGGGGACGAACACATCCGGAGAATCGCGACAGAGATCGGAAGTTGATGATCCGACCGGAGCATATTACATTCATCATTCAGATTCACCAGGAGTAGTATTGGTGTCTCAGCCTCTCAATGGCGACAATTACATGTCCTGGTCTCGCTCGATGAAAATTGCGCTCTCCGTCAAGAATAAGCTAGGGTTCATTGACGGAACTGTCTTGAAGCCGGCGATTTCAGATCCAATTCTTTGCAACGCCTGGAATCGAAGTAACAATATCGTTCTCTCATGGATCTTGAACTCTGTATCCAAAGAGATTTCGTCGAGCATCCTTTATGGTGATTCCGCATATGAAGTGTGGAAAGATCTTGAAGAGCGTTATTGTCAATCCAACGCACCAAGAATCTTCCAATTGAGGCGAGAATTGATGAACCTTGTTCAAGATCAGAAGCCAGTAAGCATGTATTTCACAAGACTGAAGGCAATTTGGGAGGAGCTCTGGAGTTTCAGGCCTAACTGTTCGTGTGGGAACTGCACTTGTGGAGGAGTGAAAGATCTCAACTCTTTCATTCAAAATGAGTATGTGATGCAATTCCTTATGGGACTCAATGAGACATTCACTCAGGCTCGTGGTCAGGTTCTCCTAATGGATCCGATTCCACCGATAAATAAAGCTTTCTCCATGGTTTCTCAAGAAGAGAAACAAAGATCGATTGGTGTTGACGTTCTTGGAACCACTGAGTCTTCAAATACCATGGCGATGGCAATCAAGGAAGATCAACGACGTAACACGAAGAATGAGAAGCCTCTCTGCACACACTGCAAAATGTTGGGCCATACCGTCGACAAGTGCTACAAACTCCATGGTTACCCGCCGGGATTTAAACCAAAGGCAAAAGGAGTGGTGAATGCGTCAGAAGGATCTGGAGACGGCGGAGAGGAACGTGTGCTGTCTAACAACCTCACAGCGCAACAAATCCATCAGATCATCCAGTCCCTGTCCAATCAGCTTGCATCCACAAACACTCAAGGCAATTCAAATGACATCAACACAGCGTCATTTGAAACAGGTTTATCTAACTCTATGATTAATAGTAAAAGTCATAACGATAATAATGCCCTATGGATTTTAGATTCTGGTGCATCTAGACATATTTGCTCTAGTGCAGAACAGTTGATGAATGTTAAACCTCTTCATAATTCTAGTGTGACTTTACCTAATCATCTAAGGATACCTGTTTCTTGCTGTGGAGATATATCTCTTTTGAATAATAGAATCATCAAGAATGCCTTGCTTGTTCCAGGATTCAAGTTTAATCTCTTGTCTGTGAGTACTCTAACCAAAGAATTGAATGTCAATGTTCTCCTAACACCAACTGGTTTTGAGATACAGGACAGGGTCACTTTGAAGACGATTGGGAAGGGTGATGTTCACAATGACCTCTACGTTCTTCCACATCCTTCATCAACATCATCATCACATGCTGTTATCAACAAAGTTTCTTCACAAGTCTGGCATGATCGACTTGGACACCTTTCTTTCAAACGTTTAGAGCTGCTGAAGGGACAACTGGCCTATATGTCATCCTCTGACAGAAGACCATG
Organism: Urtica dioica subsp. dioica; assembly: GCF_054948205.1. Classification (NCBI taxonomy): domain Eukaryota; kingdom Viridiplantae; phylum Streptophyta; class Magnoliopsida; order Rosales; family Urticaceae; genus Urtica; species Urtica dioica. The sequence goes on from NC_142759.1 coordinate 4,541,486, forward strand.
TCATATCTGTCCTTTAGCTAAGCAAAAACGTTTACCTTTTACCTCTTTTAATAAACTGTCTCCTAAGCCGTTTGACCTTATACATTGTGATATATGGGGTCCTTACTCTGTTGTGGCTAGGACAGGTCATCGGTATTTTCTTACCTTAGTGGATGATTGTACTAGATATTGCTGGATCTTTCTAATGAAAAGCAAATCTGAAGTTCATCAATTAATTCCACGTTTTTGTTCTCTTGTTGTTAACCAGTTTGGTGTGTCTATTAAGCAGTTTCGATCTGATAATGCAAAAGAACTTGCATTCACAGATTTTTTTTCAAAGCAGGGCATTCTTCATCAATATAGTTGTGTTGAGACACCGGAACAGAATTCGGTGGTTGAGAGAAAGCACCAACATTTGCTGAACGTTGCTCGTGCCTTATATTTCCAGTCACGTGTCCCAATCACTTTTTGGAGTGACTGTGTTCTCACTGCAACACACCTCATAAACAGGACTCCTACTCCTGTCCTTAATCACAAAACCCCTTATACTCTTCTTTATAATAAAGAACCAGATTATGGTTTTTTAAGGGTTTTTGGATGCTTGGCTTTTGCTTCAACACTCAAGGCTCATCGAACAAAGTTTCAACCAAGGGCAAGGCATTGCGTGTTCATTGGATATTCTCCTGGTGTCAAAGGATATAAGTTATTTGACATTAATTCCAGAGAAGTTTTCTTGTCTAGAAATGTGGTCTTCCATGAGAATTATTTTCCTTTCTCAGATCATTCTATAACTGAAATCACTGCAGATCCTTTTAGTGAACTTGTCCTACCAAAGGTATATAATCCTGTTCCAGCACATATTGACACGCCCAGCTCATCTGCACACATTACAGAGGCAACTCCAGAACTGCCTGCATCAAGTAGAGAACAACCAGCACAAGCCTCAACTGAACATATGACAGAACTTGGTGGAGTTAGCACACAGCCCTTGCGCAAGTCAACAAGAGTTGTGGTCACACCAGCTTATTTGCGTGATTATCATTGCAATTTGCTCAACAACACATCAGGTTCATGCTATACTTCTAAGCATACATTAGATTCAGTTATTGGCTATGATCATATCTCTACTTCATATCGTGCTTTTCTGGTGTCTGTCTCAGCTACCCCACTGCCAAGCTATTATCACCAAGCTGTCAAGTACAAAGAGTGGAGACAAGCCATGGATGAAGAATTGCAGGCCATGATCAACAATAAAACCTGGTCTGTTGTCCCTTTACCAGACCATGTCAAACCAATTGGCTGCCGATGGATCTTCACCAACAAAATGAATGCTGATGGGTCTTTGGCGCGTCACAAAGCACGATTAGTAGCCAAGGGCTACAATCAAAAGGAAGGGGTCGACTATATCGACACTTTTTCCCCAGTGGCGAAATTAGTGACTGTCAAGATCTTGCTGGCCCTATCTGCATCACAGCGATGGACTCTTGCTCAGCTAGATATTCAAAATGCATTTTTGAATGGTGAGCTTTTTGAAGAAGTCTTCATGGACATTCCTCTCGGATATAACATTCAGGGGGAGCAAGTAAACCAAGGGCAACAAAAGATGGTGTGCAAATTGCATAAGTCCATCTACGGACTTAAGCAAGCATCGAGGCAGTGGAACTTGAAGTTTACTGACTCTATTCTACGTGGCGGGTTCAAGCAGTCCAAGTCAGATTACAGTCTCTTCACGAGAGGTTCAGGAAAGGAGTTTGTAGCCATACTTCTCTACGTGGACGACATTATAGTTGCCGGTCCTTGTGCAACTATTATAGAAGAAGTGAAGAAATTTCTGAGTTCTCAGTTTAAGCTCAGAGATTTAGGCTCTCTAAAATACTTCCTTGGATTAGAGATTGCTCATTCTAAGCATGGGATCTCTGTGAGTCAAAGACACTATGCCTTACAGTTGCTTGAAGATTTTGGATTCCTGGATTCCAAGCCGGTGGCTACTCCGATGAATCCACGTCACACTTTGTCCGATGACGAAGGAGCGTTATTGGACGATGCCACGCACTACAGACGGTTGATTGGACGACTGTTGTATCTCACGATCACAAGACCAGATATTACCTTCTCTGTTCATGCGTTGAGTCAGTTTTTGCAAGCACCACGAGTGTCGCATCTTAAGGCTGTTCATCATCTGCTTCGCTATATCAAAGGTCAACCTGGATTAGGATTGAGGTTTCATTCAACGTCCAGCCCTTGTTTGCGAGCCTTCTCTGATGCAGACTGGAGTACTTGTTTGGATACTAGACGATCAGTGACTGGTTATTGTGTGTTTCTGGGTGAGTCCTTGGTGTCATGGCGTGCAAAGAAGCAGTCCACGGTGTCTAGATCCTCTGCTGAGGCAGAATATAGAGTGATGGCTGCTACCACTGCTGAAGTACTATGGATTCAGCAATTACTTCGAGACTTTGGAGTTCATTCTAAGTCGTCAGCTGTACTGTTTTGTGACAACCAGGCAGCTATGCATATAGCAACAAATCCGACGTTTCATGAACGAACCAAGCATATCGAAGTCGATTTACATTTTGTTCGTGATCATGTGAAGACTGGCTCATTGAAGTTGTTGCCGGTCAGGACAAATGATCAGCTTGCAGATGCTTTCACGAAGCCTCTACCAGCTCCACGACTACGTTTGTTGATGTCCAAGATGAACCTTCATGATATTCATTGTCCATCTTGAGGGGGAGTAATGAGTTAGATGGTTTTGAGTTAGTTATTTTAGACTGCTTTTATTCTTGCTTTTAGCTTAAGACATTGTTTTAGCCTTTATGTCGTTTTTGGTTATACGACACTGCTGTAGTCTTTTAACTTTCTTTATTTGTCTGCTTTGTATAAATATGTTATAGAGGTTTATTTTGAATCTCGATCAATCAATCAATCAATCAAAGATTGTTTTCCTTTTCTCTTCTCTCGCTTCTTTGTTCTTCTTCATCAATCTTTTCTCCGAAGCTCAACTGTAAAAATAAATAATAAATAATGAATGCATGTATTGATATTAAAAAAATATATATATAAATATACGTGTAATTTACTTATGTACCTCAATTTACGTATTTCTTTAGTTAGTTTTCAGTTTTTACTAAACAACAATATAATATTCTTCTCTTTTTTTTTCAAAAAAAAAATTCTTCTCTTTTTCTAACGGTTTTTTCTTTCTTTCTTTATGATACAACAGTTTTGCAGTAATTATTACTTTTTTTTTTTTACTCTTATTTTCTACATCAACACGAGAGCACATGTTGCAATGTTAAATTGAACTTAAATACTTCGTATTTTAAGAAAGATTTTCAAGATTGAAACACAAAGAGACTAATCTATACTTTTCCAACAAAGTATAGAATAGAAAACAACATTGTTGTGAATATTTGGCGGGGACTGTAATTGTGCGGTGTCGATATGTTGAATAATTTGGACACGCCATGGAGAGAATGTTTGTTATGAATATTGTCATGTTTGTTATGAGTGTTGATCAGAAAACGACATCTACTAGTTTTATCGCAAAGCTCTTATATAAAGAGTTTGGAGTTTAATTTTGACTTTATAATCTCTTTTTTTATGCTTTATAAATCTCTTTTTATACTACATAAAGAATTTGCACACATTAAAAAAAAATTGTTGATATGAAAAAACATGACTTTTTGCGGTAATAACTTTAAATTCTTCATTATTACGATTAATAATAGAGATTTGTAACTAACTAGGCCACTTTAAACGTGATTTTGAATCTAGCCTATATTTAACAATTTTTAGCGATATAGTCAAATGACTTATGTGGCAATAATTAAGGTCTGATTTGCCCTTATTTATTAACAAATTCGTCACTTTATCTCTCCTATTTTTTTTCAAATAACTTTTTTTGCATCAAAACTTCAAAAATTCGTATCTTTCTCATATGAACTCGAAATTGTTAGAAGCAATTTCCATAATAATAATAATAATAGTAATAAAAAAAGATAAGTAATGTTAGAAGCAACTTCCATAAATTTCCCATTTCTGAAAAAAGCAATTTAAAAGTTTTGGCCCAATATTTGGTATAATTGGGCTGAACTTTATAGGCTATGATCATAGGACTAACAAATTTGGGTCTGACACCAGTATAGAAGGCCTGATCAAGGGGCCCAGTTATTAGCCAGCAGCGTTATTTCTTACAATCATCTTAGGGAAATTTCAAAAATAGCACTTTTACAGAGATAGCTTTAAATTGATTTTATTACGAAAATATTTTTTATTTTTAATCTGTAAACAGTTTTATATATATATATATATATATATATATATATATATATATATATATATATATATATATATATATATATATGAATGAAACGGTAATTATTTAAATATATTCCAAAATAATAAACAAACTTTTAAAAAGTTATTTACACATCAAGAAAAATTAATGCTTGTTTACATCTTGAAAAAAAAAAAAAAAACCTATTTTGATGATAAAAAAAAAATTTAGACAAGTGCTTTTTGTGATAAGTGTTACAAAAAAATTACCAGAGACAATTTCACTCTATTTTCGCCATCAAAATCAAAGATGTTATGAACCCGAAATGACTTCAATTAACCTTGTTTTTCAAATTTAATACACTCAAACATCTTGTTTAATTTGTTATTCGATAAATATCTCTTTCTGCAATAATTTTCGTAAGCTTTTTTTTTTTAAACTTAAAAAAACTTTTTATTTGGTAGTTACAATTTTATGAGAAAATTTGTTTGAAAATTTAAAAATAATAAAGTAGGCTCAAGGCTTCTTGATCTTAAGTATCAAGATTTCCAAATTGAAGTAGATGTGTTGTTTAAAGAAATGATTTTAAAAAAACTTAATGTGCCAGACGGGTCTTGTACACATGTGTTCATGACTTTCATGGTAGCAGTCAATTTTTTTTTACCTCCAAGCGTGTTTAATAGACTTAACATAGATGAGTGAGTGGGTTGTGTTTGAATTCTAATTTTACAAAATAAACGAGCCAGATACTTTACGTCATGTAACAATCGAATATTTTGCTTAATTTTAGAATGAATAAAGTCGGTTAATTAAACTCGAACGAAGCCAGTTTAATACATTAAATATGGGAAGTAGGGTCAGCTGCAAGTAGGTTGTGTAACCCAATAAACCATGCAACTTTGCTTTGAATAATTTCAATTGATACAAGTTTTTTAATTATATAATTTATTTATAAAAACAAATCGTATTAATAATTTTGTAAATTCAACCTGCCTCTTTTACAATAACATTTTTTTACCGTTACTCTATGTCCTCATTAAAGTTTATTCGACTTAGAGTATTTCTTATTGTTTTAACTTTGAAAACTGAACAAATAGTTGTTAAAACAGTTAATTGAATTTTATTTTAATTCAAATCGCATTAATTACGAGTTTATAAATTTTCATTGAATAAAAATAATAAACATTTCATATTTTACAAAATCAACAAACCAAACCTTTTCATGTACACATCCCAATTTTTTTGGAACCTGCATGCATTTGTATTTGGGCAATATTTTAGAAAGACACTAAAATCAAAACTCTCGTCATGTTATTTTATAGTATGTACTTTCAGTGCAAAGGCAAGTTGTAAGACAAATCGCATGTGCACTTTATAGTTTATACGTCTCGTAGACAATGGAAAGATTTGTAGTGTAATTTTAAAATTCATAAAATGTTAAAAAGTACACGTAGTAAGTTACGTAACATGAAGTGAACCCAAATTGGAACTGACAAATCTGTTACGTACTTGTACCCCACATTTTATTTATTTATTATTACAAATGATAGAGAAAGGACACCAAATTTTCTAGTAAATCAATCCTGACATATTATTTCTCCTAAGTTAGCCCTACACTAAATTATTTATTGATATTCAATGAATGAAGGTTGACTAGTTGACGAATTAGATATTCTCCAATTGATTATGTATTAATTGCTTAATTAATAGTACTACTAAAGCGTAAAAGACTGTCCATCTTAATTATATTCATGAAAACAAACTTTCTTTCTTTCTATTTATCAGTTTATTTTAAATATGCGATTGCCACCTTCTCAAATTGACAATATAAATTAATGATTTTTGGCGTTTAGCAAACCACTAGCGGTATCAGAAACCAGCAACAACAGAGAGTTTACAGCAACATTATCTGGCAACCTAATTATAGCAGAAAATGTCTTGAGAGAGATTGATCGATATAATTTTTACATAATTGTTTATTAAAACCTATTATTACTTAATATCATATTTTATTAGTCAGTTACGTAATTTATGAGGAAATTATAAGATAAAGGTTTTCTTAAGAGTTTTGTGAGAGCTCTAAAAGAAACATAAAATAAAGTAAGCATTATGGTCCTCGTATAGATATGATACTTATCATAAAGCTTTCATTCCCCAAGTCTTAAATGGAGATTAAGGTGATACGTACGGCTGATGAAGACTACAAAACTATCGAATATCTATGTCTTCACGTTTTTTTTCTCACACTTAACTTGATGTATCTAGGTTAAAGGAATAATATTACTATTAAAGCATAAAATTTATTTTCTCATTCTTTTAAAGAATAATAAAGACAAATAGGATTTTTAAATGAAATACGATCACGCGATTTTATTATCAACCGGGAAAAAATATGTTTATGATCTTGTGTTAGGACTTGTCACTGGAGCAAACGTTTAAATTCATAAATTATTCAAACAAATTAACGTGCCAATTTAGCTCTGATACCAAGATGAAATACGGAAATTAAGAAGACAATTGGATGGATTTAAAGAGAAATTCCTCATTGTCGTTTGCCAGTATGTTTCTGTTAGTCATTGCCAATCTGTCCTGGCTGAGTTGGTTGAGTCAGAACTAACTCCTCTGACAACATGGTAGATGACGTGGCTTGTACCCTAACATGCATCAATCAACTAAATATTAATTGAAAAATTAAGTTAAAAAAAAGCTAATTATTGAAAAATTAATGGTAGTTAGATATGTTCATTCGAAGGTAACACGTAAAAAATGGTTTATAATCATATACCCCAAAGAAAAAGTGAAGCTTCTGTGTAACATATAACACTATATATTTTCAGGAGGTAAAACTAGAGACATGCAACTATGCAAGTGCAACTAGCTAACTTTAGTAATGAGATTGGTGAGCATGTATAGTTAACCATTAATTGTCACTTTTTAGGCTAGGTTAAATTTTCATATAAAGAAATAGGGTTTATGAGACAAAAGAAGAAGAAAAGAGATCGAGGGGCTAAATGATGAATTTGAGGAATCAAGTAATAAGGTTTACATGTAAATTTTACCTAATTTATTAAGCTATTTCATTATTCACGAAACATACATACGATTAGGAATCACCTATTGAAAATTGAATGTACCTCTTGCAAAATTTGAAAGATTTTGTTGATATTTTATTATCAATGAGTTTTGAGATAAAAATTAACTCGTGATATTTAATATTAATCATAGCCCACATAACTCATATGAGAGCCCCGCAATACAAAAATAATAATTTCTGATCTAGTATGAATAAACGCAAAGTGTCATCATTTTCAATTAAATAAAGATATACCATATCGAAAATACTAAAAGAAAACTTATCAAAACTTATAAGAATATTACAAATCACTATCGTCATAACCACTTCATTTTAAAATAGAATTGCATGATAAGCACATATATAATTTTTAAAAACACCTGGAGCAAAAACAGTGAATATGTTCACTACTCATCTTATAGTTTATAACTATGGCGTAAATTTCCCGGAAGTTGCATAAGATGATTTTTGTAAATGACTTGATTTTAATAGAGTTTCTCATATATCAATCATTCAAATATTGCGCCCAAAAAGTCTTGAATTGATGCGAGTCCAAATCAAGCATGCATTTTCATATGGTCCCCAAAGCGCAAAGCCAAGAAGTTGGCCATTAAGATTTTCGTATGGACAAATGTAGACACGCCTCGGTTCATGAGCCTTGGACTTAGACTTAGAGTAGTCAACGGACGACTTTTGTTTATGTGCTCATTTGCTGTATTTTGAATATATGTAATATATAATGGAAATAAATAACTTAGTTTCTCTGTCCATACTCCATATCACTGTCTGGCTCTGGTCGTTCTATAGATATTTTTAATTTTTTGTTTTTTTGCATTAAGTCTTCGTTAAGCATCTAAATATTGTATAAAAGTTAACTTCAACAAGACGACATAATTAATGTATCAGAAACGAAACAAAAATTGACAGAGGAGGTTTGGCAAGTGGGAAGTATTCCTTTACGCTGTCGACGTAATTTAATCTATAATTATATAACCATGCTATAAGTTTCAGGTACAATAAGTGTTAAATTTTTTAGTATATCTTATCCTGTACTCTAAATATAATTCACTTATATTTCTTAGAACAACGTTTATCCTTACAATTATCTCTTCAAATGCTAAGAGACTTTAAAAGTTTATACGGTAATGAATATATTAATTTATCACGTTATTAATAATTGTGAGCACAAAGAGTCCCCATATTTAAAAACACAAATTAATGTCACACAAATAAATTAATAACATTTCACTGTAATTTTTTTTTAGAAGCCATAATTTTGTTTTTTTTACAATATTATAAAATTTACGAATGCAGTTACCATTGAGCCAATGATTACTGGACTAAATCATGGACTACAATAAGGTTAGAAAAAAGGTTGTGACAAATAAAAGCAGTCTAATTAAACCACCTTTGAGATAATGCCGGCCTGAAATACACCGTCTTAACCTTATCCAAATATTTACATATATCACACGTGTATTTGACCAATGCACTTAATTTTGTTCCAATAAAACGGCAATAATTAATTTGATCAGCATGTGCGCCTGAATAAATTGATCCACACCATCATGAGAGAGATACTTTACGAATTAAAATAACAACCCAACAGTAAGACACTACGCTCGGTGCTGGTTGTAACAATAATTCATTACCAATCTATTAATTAGGTTTAAATACAGAGCTGATCCAGAAGAGAATAATCAAATCTTTTCTAAGAAATGTGAATTTTGGCTGTATAATCAACTTATTATTTATCAGCGTTGAATACTCAAAGATGCCTTACATTCGGCGGATAAATCGGAAAACGAACAGCCAAATATAATTATATAAATGAATGTATACAGCCGAGAGATCTTCGTTAGCCCTTATCCAATAACAATACGAGTGATGTACCTAATTTATTATGTTATTTTCCTGATAAATAACTGAAAACATAATTATTAAAAAAAAATAATAATAACTGAAAAAAATTATATCAGGCAACTTGTTGGCCCAATACGGCATGTGCTGTTACAATTGCCGTTGAATTTTTCTACAAAATGACGAAAATAGCCTTTAAAATAGGAATATAGCCACTCTCAGCCCTTGTCTATATATACACATCGTGGGTGCTATAAAGAGCCATATTTTATTATTTTCCTATCCACTTAAAACAAGTCAAGATCACACAATTTTGAGCCAAATTTTCATTTCATTTGTCTATCGATAAAGAAATAATATCTTTATCGGAGACTTGAGGCTTGTTTTCGCTCTTAAATACATAGAGGGCTGTACTCCATTTGGGTACTAACACAAACCCTCTTTTCTTTCTTTCCTTATCTCTCTCTCGGCCTATATACACCGATATATTCTGATAGAAGAGAGTCAGATTCATAAACACACAAAACGATATGATCGTTCCAACGGAGAAGGTTTTTGAGGGACCCCCAGAAAAGTTGAACAAGTATGCATGTGCATGCGCTATAGTTGCCTCTGTCATTTCCATCATCTTTGGCTATGGTACGTAATTCTCTTAGATCCTACACCATATGTGTGTGTGTGTGTGTGTGTATACAAACGTATATCCCTTTATATTATCTTTCTTAATTTAAGGTAGCAGAACCTATGCTCTTCTTTTTCTCCTTGAATATTTATATATATACGGAATATATAATACATATAAACACCTTGTTTATTATTATTTTTTTTTTTTTTTTTTATAAATGTTTAGAGCTTAATCAATCTCTATACCTCGCTTTTGGTCGTTATAATCCAGATGCAAATTTCCAGACCTGCATACCCAGATAAAATTAACAAAAAAAATTAACAAAATAGTTTTCATATATTCAATAAATGAAGATATTTTCATACATAGTATTGATTATATATTTTCTTTAATTTTCAAACCTCAACCAAATCAATCCCTTCCTCAATGTTACTATAACGTATTTCCAACCAAACAGGTTGTTATCAAAACTAAAAATAAATACATGTATCTTGTTTTGTATGCTATATTTCGTGATAAGTTATTAAGAATCCCAAAAATAAAAGACTAAGCTATAGAGTATAATATGCGTTACTTATTTCACTCATTAACGTAAATAAAATTTCCTTATTATATCTTTCACATGTATGTTGTACTTGGTAGATAAATTATTAAAAAATATATTTATGTATATATATATTATTATAAGTTCACGAGTTACTCGTCTCATTGTGTCATCTAACCTGTTTTAGACACCGGAGTCATGAGTGGGGCCATGCTCTTCATTAAAGAGGAGATGTTGATAAGCGAATTGAAGGTGTCGGTGCTGGCGGCGATCTTGAACGTATGCGCCCTATTCGGATCCTTGGTGGCGGGAAAAACCTCGGACAAAATCGGGCGTCGCTACACCATTGTCCTCGCGTGCACCATCTTCCTTCTGGGCTCAATCCTCATGGGCTACGGCCCAAACTACGCCGTCCTCTTGACGGGCCGGTGCGTGGCTGGAATCGGGGTCGGGTACGCCCTCGTGATAGCCCCAGTCTACTCTGCCGAGATCTCTTCCCCTGGGTCCCGAGGCCTGCTGAGCTCCCTCCCGGAGCTCTGCATCAGCTTCGGGATCCTCCTCGGGTACATCTCGAACCTCGTGTTCGGGGGGCTCCCTCTGCACCTCGGGTGGCGCCTCATGTTGGGAATCGCCGCCATCCCGAGTGTCGCACTCGCCCTCGGCATCCTCGCCATGCCCGAGTCCCCTCGCTGGCTCGTCATGCAGGGCCGCCTCCGTGAGGCCCACCGCGTCCTCTCTACCGTTTGCAACACCGAAGACGAAGCCCTCCGTCGCCTAAGGTACTATTACAAAATATTTATGTGTATTTAAGTTTTTGAAAGAGCAATGTTTCAAATTTCTACAAATTTTGTGTGAATTTTCATCATCAATAATCGATATTTTTCGGAAAATTAGACTATATGGATCTGAATTTAAACTTATCTTATCTTATGGTTATCTCTCCTATCAATATAGGGACATCAAGCTCGCTGCGGGGATTCCCGAGGAGCATAGCAATGACGTGGACGTTACCGTGGTTTCGGAGAAAAAAGGCGGGAAAGGGGTTTGGAAGGATCTTATTCTGCGGCCAACGCCGGCGGTGCGGTGGATATTGGTGGCGGCTCTCGGGATTCACTTCTTCGAACACGCCACGGGGATCGAGGCGGTGGTTCTCTACAGCCCAAGGATTTTCAAGAAAGCCGGTGTGACCAAGAAAGTGAACTTATTGCGTGCCACGGTCGGTGTAGGGCTCACCAAGACACTCTTCATTTTGGTGGCCACTTTTTACCTTGATAAGATTGGAAGGAGAAAGCTCTTGTTGACTAGCACCGGAGGTATTTATTTTTTTACTATCATCATCTTATCTTTATATATTTTATCATCCTTACTGATTTTTTTTTTTACATTTTTTCTATGAATTTTACAACATTTTGATTATGTATTTTTAGTAAACGGATACTTAGACATGTTCAAACAATATTGACTTTTTTTTTTTTATATAACTAGATAAGCATGAGTATACAATTTGTAAGATAAGTAAGGTGTGTCTAGGCGTGGGTATTTATTTAATAGCGACTTTTCTAATATTTGTAGACAAATAAGTCACCGTTGAATATAATGACACACAGAGTTTTGAATTTTCAAAAGAGAAGTTCTAGTATTAGTAGTCTTGAAGTCAAAACTAACAAGTGGTGGAAATTAATACACACAGGGATGATTGTGGCTTTGTCTATGCTCGGGTTTTGCTTGACTATGGTGGAAAACTCCAAGGACCAACTATTGTGGGCCTTGGGCCTAAGTATAGCTTCAGTGTACCTCTTCATCGCATTCTTTTCCATTGGGCTTGGTCCTGTAACTTGGGTTTACAGTTCAGAGATTTTCCCTTTGAGACTTAGAGCCCAAGGAATGAGTCTCGGAGTTGCGGTGAACAGGCTCATGAACGCCACAATCTCGGTCTCGTTCATTTCGATCTACGAAGCCATTACTATCGGAGGAGCTTTTTTCCTCTTCGCCGGGATTTCGGTCGTGGCTTGGTTCTTCTTCTATTTCTTCTTGCCCGAGACCAAAGGAAGGACTCTCGAAGAAATGGAAATGCTTTTCAGTAGAAGCAAGAAGGGTAAAAACGGTAGTGGCAATGGAACTGAAAATGGGGACATAGAAATTCAGCCTAGGAATAATATTGTCAATTGATCAGTGTTGTTGTCGTTTACTTTTGTGTTGTGATGTCGTTTGTGTTGCCACGTAAGTGGGTTTTAAAAAAAGTCCAATGGTGTGCTATACTTTGATGTAATTTTTGGATCAGTATAACCATGAATATACAATAATATTGAGAAAGGAAAGTTGTTTGTGTTATAAATATTTTGAGCAATTTTCAATATTGGTATCGTTTGGCATAGCTTTGTTTTTAAAAAAAATGTTTTAAGATTTAGTTTTTGAAAAAAACTGTTTTTTTTTTAAACTGACATGTGTTTGGTAAACTGTTTAAAAAACAGTTGTTGCTGATAACAAAAATTGATTTGGCGTTTGGTGAAATAAATATATTATAGTAAAAAGACTAAAATAGACATGTTTTTAAAAATTAAATAATATAATGTTAATGTGCATATATAATTGAACGTCTTTGTCTTTTATAATAACCAAACCTTGGGAATAGTTTTTTTTATATATTATATAATAGTTTTTTTTTTTTTTATGTAATTGGGAATAGTTTTTTACGTACATACATTGCTTTGCTCAGAGATGTTTGTTTGCTTTGCTCAGAGAAGAAGAGAGAACAAGTAATTGTGCATGCTGAATAAAAATAAAAAACATGATACTGAGAAAAGTAAAAGGGGTGAGGAAAGAAAAGTCCAGGACGCGTGGCAAAGAATGTGGTGAGATAAGGGATAAAGACAAGGACGCGTGTACTGTCAAATTTCCAGGAACTAAAAAGCAAAGGACAGACACTGAGGATATTAAAGTAATTATATACCACAAACATAAACGCTTTTTCCAAAAGCTAAGATTTCTAACTTTTTGGAATCACGTACAATTTTTAAAATCGCTTTTAAAGTTTTTTCCAAAAACTGTTTTACCAAACGCAAACAAACAGTTTAGTTTTTTTAAAAAACAAAAACAGGGATTAATAATCTGTACCAAACGGGGCCATTATTTCATTCATGCATCTTCAAAAAGAAAAAAAGAAGAGAGGATATACGAGAGCTATTACTTAAGTCCAAGTTGCTTATGTCACAATTTGTTTTGGATTCCATTCATACTACAAGTTTATAGCGAAATCTTTTCAAAGAGAATTCAACTTTGCATGTTGGCAAGATGATAAGTTATTGGGTGGAGATTGCTCTAGTCAAAATAATTGACTTAAAAATTAGATTTATTATATAGTCTAATATTTTGGACGACCTCTATTTTGTATATGGGAAGTAAATAAGAGAAAACAAAGTACAAACATTTTCTTTCTCTCTCTCTAGAGTGTAAAAGGTTGTCAGTTATTATTTCTCGACAGAACAATATAAATTTCACCGTTTGTAATGATGTTTTTATATATTTTCAAATATGCCGAATATTTTTGTTGAAAGTGGTTATGAATATTCCCTAATCTGAACATTGATGATTAGAAATCATAATTAAAGGCAGAAGCATACAGAATCAAGCATTAATATTTGGCCATTGATTAACGGAATCTCGTCGGCAACGACTTTAAATGAATATGAACCAAGGATATTTTGTTCTTCTAAAGTTTAATAATCTCAAATATGACACTCTAAAAAATTTGTTCTTTTACACTTTTTGCCACTTGTTTTTATTTTTTATCTTAAAGATTTATAGATTAGCCACTTTTTAACCTTTTTTTTTTTGCATAATAACCCCTAATTTACATTTTTTGTTCCGTCCCTGGAGCATATATTGTGGAGGTGAGTATAGGCTTAGAGAGCAAAACACGTTAATTATATAGACTCTCCCATCACAAAGAAACACGAAACTATGCGCAATAATGACTATTAAATTATCTTTTAATTTACGCAGGATCAATCAGTAATTATGGTATGATATCAATTAAACATTTCATCATTCTCTCACTTGATCTATATCTAATGCATGCATGGATCATGAAGATAGGTTTTTCAACAAATGAGTTTCATGTATCTAGATGTATGATTCTCGGTTCATTTCAATCTACGAAGCCATATATTCCTATCGAAAGAGCTTTTATCCTCTTCGCTGTGATTTCGATTGTGGCTTGGTTCTTTTTCTATTTCCTCTTGCCTGAGACCAAAGGAAGGACTCTCGAAGAAATGGAGTTGCTTTCAGTAGAAGCAAGAAAGGGTAAAAACGGTTGTAGCAATGGAACTGAAAATGGGGACATAGAAATTCAGCCTAGGAATAATATTGTCAATTGATCAGTGTTGTCGTCTACTTGTGTTTAATGATGTCAAGTGATCAGCCTAGGGATAAATATTTTTAGAGATATGTTATCAATATTATTTCATTCATGCTTCTTCAAAAAGAAAAAGAAGGATGATATATAAGTTTTATTTAATGCGCAATGCTATTCATCAGAGTGCTGATGAGATTAATACAGGTGGGAGATGAACATCATTTTCGGTTTGTTTATTATTAGATCATACTGTTTAAATATCTTTAGCTATATTGGGTGGAGTAATTATTTCCATTCAATTTCCTAAATTTTCAATCCTTGAATGTCATAAACCCTCATTCTTTCTTCCTATCTTCCTTTCCCTCTTTCTAGGCCTATATATTACCGATAGAAGAGAGCCAGATTGTAAGAAATATTTGGAAGAAACCATAAACAAAGAAAACAATATGATTGTTCCAACGGAGAAGGGTTTGGAGGGAAACCCGGAAAATTTGAACAAGTATGCATGTGCATGTGCCATATTATTTGCCTCTATCATTCCCATCATCTCTGGATATGGTACGTAATTCTCTTTCCTCCCATACCATTATTATTTTATTTTTTTTGCTTGAAAATCTCCCATACCATATGTATGTATTGAGTGATTATACCAGAGAGAGAGAGAGAGAGAGAGAGAGAGAGAGAGAGAGAGAAATCAAAAGATGAGAGGAAGTGTTTCTTTGTATTTCCATATCTGAGAATCAATTATAAATGAACTGAGATAATATGCAGCATCATCCATTAGTCAAGAGTTAAAGACTCAACAATAGCCACTAACAAGACTTCAAATAGCCACGTAGGCATACACATTCTTGTCATCTCTCCTTTGATATTATTGTAAATACGGCATTAACACTTGTGGATTCACTTCCTCGCTTTAATCCAGAAAATATAAAAATCCAGACCTGCATACCCAGATAAGATTAAAAATAAAAATGTCGCACCTGAAAGTGTCTTGATTATCAGGTGCGAAAATTCGCACCTGAAAGTCTTGATTATCAGGTGCGAAAAGTCGCATCTGATGCTCTTTATCTTTTTTAAAAAAAATTAATACTCGATTATCAGAATTTATTACCACGAATAACCAGATCGAATCAGCCAGAAAAATTAAGCTCACGGCCAAAAACACACAACCAACCCAAACCAAACCCTTTTGGTTTTGAGTTGTTCTTCCAAAACCTTATTTTTCTTCTCTAGGAGAGTGAGACGCTCTTGCATCTCACGAAAGATGTCATGAAGAGAAGATTGTGGAAGCATCTCTGGCATTTCGTCAATTGTCAAAGGAAGCGTCCTGTTGTGGTGTTCGATTTGCTCTCGTTCGCCACTCTGAGGATTGCCTTCCATATTTGACCCTGGTTGCACCGACGAACTCGCCATCGGTTCAAGACAAAGTTCCCTCCTTCTAGCGCCAAACTATTGATGTCTAAAAATAGATTCAACAATTGTCTCGTTGATTGTATAACCTGTAACAAATTAAATACAAAGACCAGATTTTTCTTATACTAGACGAATCTCAATACAAGAAGTTGTTCTTAACAGAATATTGTTTGTGTTTAATCGAATCCCCTTTCTCTTTCTCCTCTCCTCCTTTTATATCTTTTTTCCGTAGGTTGATCAGACCCACGTTCTGTCAGTTATCAGGTAACCGCAAAAGTAACTTCCATTCAGTTATTTCTCGGTTTCTTTTGTACTTACGTGGTCAAGTAAGCGTAATCTAGACGTCTATTATTGTGCCGAGAAGCTTTTATTAGACTTGGTCGGCATTGAAGCTTAACTTATGCTTCATTGCGTTTCTCATGTTTAAAACACCTATGATCGGTATTTTATTTTTCTGTTCGGTGTTATTAATATTCCGATTATAACACATATATTCAAATCAATCCCTTCCTTTGTCTAAAACGTATTTACACCCAAACAGGCTGTTGTCAAAACCACAAATAATATTAATTACACATCTCTTACTTTGTATGCTATATTTAGTGACAAAGTTATCAAGAATCCCAAAAACTAAAAGACTAAGATATAAAGTACATAATATGAGTTACTTATTTTCACTAGTAGACGTAAATATAATTTTCTTTACATTTTTTACACGTATGTTCTACTAGTGATGAATTATTATAACATATCTCATTGTCTATTACGTGACTATCTCTTTCAAGACACCGGAGTCCACTAGAACAAATACAGGCATAGGGTGATAAGAAGACTTGTAGCCTCGTTCTCTCTAAGGTTTGTAAAACCGAAGACGAAGGCATTCGTTGCCTCAGGTATTAGAAAGTATTATGTATGTTCATTGTTATAAATACGCCATCGAAATCAACCAATTTTTTTTTTTGCTTTCTCCTTTAGGCTCCGTTTGGAACCCGAAAAATAGGAGGGAAAGGAAAATTGAAATCCCTCCTATTTTACTTAGGTTGTTTGGATTGAGGAAAATATGGTAGAAAAAAAATATGATGGAAAATGCGAAGGAAAGTGTATAACTAAAATGAGGATTTCATTTTCCTTCGAAAATCAAATGAAAAATGAGAATCTCTCCACATTTGTCTATGAGGGGATCACATTTGTCTAGGGTAAAAATGTAAAACTTTTTAAAAATGAGCAAAAAATGTAAATAAAAAAATTTAAGGGGGCTAATTAAAAAAAATCATGGTAAAAATGAAATTTTTTTAAAAAAATGGGTCAAAAGTGTAAATTTTTTAGGGTAAAAATGTAAAACTTTTTAAAAATGGGCAAAAAATGTAAATAAAAAAATTTAGGGGGCTAATTAAAAAAATATGGTAAAATTGAAATTTTTTAAAAAAAATGGGTCAAAAGTGTAAATTTTTTAGGGTAAAAATGTAAAACTTTTTAAAAATGGGCAAAAAATGTAAATAAAAAAATTTAGGGGGCTATAATTAAAAAAAATTCATGGTAAAAATGAAATTTTTTTTAAAAAATGGGTCAAAAGTGTAAATATTTTAGGGTAAAAATGTAAAATTTTTTAAAAATGGACAAAAAATATAAATAAAAAAAATTTGAGTGGGAGGGGGCTAGAGCCCATCCTGGACTTGAGTTAGCTCCGTCCCTAGTTTCATCGTTACTTTCCCGTCAATTTTCTCTCATATTTTCTATGACTTTCAAACACAATTAGAATTTTGACTTTTTCTATTATTTTCTCTTACATTTTCATTTTCTCTATTATTTTCACTTTCTCTCTTATTTTCCGGGTTCCAAACGGAGCCTTAGTTTTTGATTCGTCTCCTCATTTTGGAGTGCGGGAGTTCTTCCCACTGAGCTAGTCCGTCTTGTCTCAAAAAGCCATTTTATTCGGTAGAATGTTTATGTCTTATTTTAATTTATTTCCATTGAAAAAAGAAAAGAAAGCAATATTTCAAAATTTTCCATAATATTCGCTGAATTTTCATCATTAAGCAATATTTTCAAAAAAAAAAAAAAAAAAAAAACTCAAAATCAGGAACATTAATTAAGCTCGCCGCGGGGATTCCGAATGAGCATTGCAATGACGTGGACGTTACCGTTGTTTCGGAGAAAAAAAGGTGGGAAAGGGATTTGGAAGGATCTTATTCTGCAGCCTACACCGGCGGTGCGGTGGATGTTGACGGTGGCTCTCGGTATTCACTTCTTCGCGCATGCCATGGGGATGGAGGCGCTGGTGCTCCACAGCCCAAGAATTTTCATGAAAGCCGGTGTGACCACAAAAGTGAACTTATTGCTTGTAGGGCTCACCAAGACACTTCATTTTGGTGGCCACTAACATGAGTCACCGTTGAATATAATGTCAAGTAGGGTTTGATTTTTCAAACGATAAGTTCTATTATTAGTAGTTTCTAAGTCAACACTAATAAGTGGTGGAAATTGACAAATTGTTACACAGGGGTGATTGTGGCATCGTCAATTGTCAGGTTTTGCTTGACTATAGTGCCAAACTCAAAGGATCAACTATTGTGGGCCTTGGGCCTATGTCAGTACCTCTTCATCACAATTTTTCTATTGGGCTTGGGCCCATAATTTGGGTTTACAGCGCCGAGATTTTCCCGTTGAGACTTAGAGCCCAAGAAAATGAGTCTCGGAGTTGCGGTGAACAGGCTCATGGGCAGTCTCGGTCTCGTTCATTTCGATCTACGAAGCCATTACTATCGGAGGAGCTTTTTTCCTCTTCGCTGGGATTTCGGTTGTGGCTTGGTTCTTCTTCTATTTCTTCTTGCCTGAGACCAAAGGAAGGACTCTCGAAGAAATGGAGTTGCTTTTCAGTAGAAGCAAGAAGGGTAAAAATGGTAGTGGCAATGGAACTGAAAGTGGGGACATAGAAATTCAGCCTAGGAATAATACTGTCGTTTGTGTTCCCACGTAAGTTGATTTTAAAAGTCCAAGGGTGTGCTATACGTTGATGTAATTTTTGGGTCATTACAACCACGAATAATATACAACAATATTGAGAACGAAAAACACAACAAAACAACAAAAAAAGAAGAAGAAAGTTGATGTGTTATCAATATTTTGAGCAATTTTCAATACTATTCCATTCATGCACCTTACAAAAGAAAAAGAAAAAAAAAAAAAAGATATACGAGGGGTACGATTTAGGTTACAATTTGCTTTTGATTCTCTTCACATTATAAGCTTGTGGCGAGACCTTTTCAGAAAAAATTCAACATAGCACGCTGGCAAGATGTTTAGTTATTGGGTGGAGATTGTTGTTGTCAAAATAATTGACCTTAAAATTAGATTTATTAGACGGTCGAATATTATGTTCGACCTCTACAGTTCTATTTTGTATGGGAAGTGAAAATAAAGTACAAACATTTTTTTTTCTTCTCTATAGTCTTTAGGTTGTCGGTATTATTTCTCGACAGAATAATATAGATTTCTACTCCAAATATGCCGGAATTTGTTAAAACTTGAAAGTAAAGATGAATATATGTCTATAATCTTAACATTGATGATTACAAATCATAATTAAAGATGGAAGCATAAAGAATCAAGCGTTTATCTCTGGCCATTGCTTAACTGAATCTCATCGGAGCTTTGGGTGTGGCAACTTGGAACTTTGGCGATGACTAAAAAATGAACATGAATTAAGGATCTTTGGTTCTACTAAACTTTAGTAATCTCAAATATGTGGTGCATATATTATGGACGAGTATAGGCTTTAGAGACCAAGAACACACGCTAATCATATAAACTCTGTGCATCACATAAATTTAAAAAAACAAATTATGAACATGCCTATTTAATGTGGTCTTAAAACGAAGAACATTTCTGGTTTTTGTAAAGTATCACACAACTTCAAGAAAACTGTTGTTGATGTCTCACCTCGTGACTAGTTTTAAGACTTAGTGATCGAATTGGACATGCTCATTGCAAAACTAATGGTAAGGTGATCAACGACACGGTTGAAGACCAGAAAGATAAATTTGGAAGTCAAGCTGCAAATTCAGTACATAAGATATAGAGAAGTTGTATACTCACCTTGGATCTTTTAGATATGGCATAAAAAAAAATCCAGCTCTGCCTCAAAAATTGTCTGCACTCGATGATCTGAATGTTAGTGGGATGAAGTACCACCCTCACTCAAATCTATCTTACATAAAATATGTGAGATGCAAAAATAAGATTTAGGAGGGTTAAATAAAATTGTAGAGTTTGAGGCCGAAAATGTAGTCTATTTTACCTTCCTTCCTTTATCCTTTGGCTCCTTTGTTCTTTTCAACATGAGTGCCCTCAAAACAGCCTTTATCAAGCGAAGACCTCCAGGGTCTCCGTAATCACACGGCTTTTGAATCAACTTGTTCCACCTGTAAAATTTATATGATTAAATATCGTGAATGAATAACCAAAGTTACAGTTACCCTTCAGCCATACTCTACATTGGAAAAATGAAGGGAAATGTATATATGTAATTATTCTGCACCAATTTACTTTATAAACCAAAAAACCAATAAAAAGGGCTAACTGGAACAATATCTACCCGTTAAACGAAGGCCTAAGTGTCATTCTGCGCTATAAGAAAATGGCTAAATGGAAAACCTAAACAAAATTCCTGTAAGACTCCT
This sequence comes from Urtica dioica subsp. dioica, assembly GCF_054948205.1. Classification (NCBI taxonomy): domain Eukaryota; kingdom Viridiplantae; phylum Streptophyta; class Magnoliopsida; order Rosales; family Urticaceae; genus Urtica; species Urtica dioica. The sequence continues at coordinate 4,562,292 of NC_142759.1, forward strand.
TAAAACCAAGGTTGCCTTGTACCTACAAAAAATATGAATTAAATTTACAAAGATGGGCCAGTGATAAAAATAAATAATCCTGATGGAGTAATAAAAATATATATAAAACACATATAAATCATCCTGATGGAGTAATAAAAATATATATAAAACAAAGAGAACATCTTCATAATCAAGAGAGCGTTTTAAAGGAACAGAAACAAAAACAAAAACAAAAAAGACAGACTAACAAACCAATCAGCCGCGAGTCTCCCACGCTAGACTCCACGTCTCTCAAAAAACATCCATTCATTGTTTGGGGAATGAAGTTGGTATAACTGACCGACGTCGACAAGACACAACCCGTCCCGACGCGAGAGGCCGTTGTTCGTCTGCACATACCAAAGTGAAACTATAACTTATTATGTTAGTGAAACTACCCCTAATCAAGAGAAAAAGCTGGTTCTTTTGCTCCACTCTAAACTCACGTGGCTCCTCATCTTCCTTGTCGCACTCTTCACCATTCACATTCTCTTTTCTATATAACAGAAATATGTTAAGATAGTCTCCATTTGGAAGAGAAATTTGGCTCGAAAGCAGTGACTTTTATACTTAGTTGTGCAAATGCAAGGCAAAGAAAAATTATAGTTACTCCGTTCTATTACGAACATACAAGTGGACTGGGTTTAAAGAAGGACCGGAGAAACAGTTTCGACAGTGAGTTTTCATGGTGCAGCGCTGTTGAACTTCAATGTCTATTATCCAACTAGCTATAGAAACACATACATACGTATACATTAAGAGCAGCGAAGTTCGTGTCCCACAGAAAAGGAACAAACTTGGCCGAGAGCGGTGATTCCCCTTTCTCTCCTCCTAGTATCAATGACAATTATTTACCAAAAGACAATTCCACCAAGCTGTCAAGAGGGATAACAATGATATCATCTACCAAGCAACATTAGAATAGAAGAGACGAGTGAGCTAAACAACGAAGAAGATACCCTGAATATTGTTAAATATACCACATTACCTTCTGGATCGGTTGGATGATTAGCTGCCTCAACAATGACATTGGCATTCACATGAGCAACATTTTCCCTTCAAAGGAGAGGTGGAGAATATTATAATCATTTACACTAAATAATTTTATTTATATAAAGATCATTCTATAGATTGGTAAAATCTTTACTTGTTCAAAACCCTGTCTATAGCACAAGGGATCAGAACATCCCAGTCGCGTACAAGTTCATTAGGAACCATGGAAACTCAACCGCTGAGCTGAGATTCTAGTTGCACAAAACCACACATTTTGAAACCCCTAAAAAAGGACATCGACCGAAATTACTATATATCTCAAACAATCCATAATAACTATATTCCAGGATAACAAAATGTCAAACCCACGAAGGAATTTCCGTACTCAATTAAGTCATGCTTTTGTGGAAAAAAAAAACCACGCTGCCAAGTTGCAGCCTCTGTCCAAGAGCCCCAGGGTCCTAAAAAACACAAAACACAATAAGTTATTAATGATAACCTCAAATTTTTTGTTCTTTATTCTCAGCTAACCGTGGGCTTTCCTGCCACAGCCACTGGTGCATTAAATTTTGGAGTACTCGTTCAAAATCCACACCATTGTCTGCAAACATCAGCATTGGATTAAAGAAGTTCAATGTAGTAAAATTTCCGGAGCAATTCAAAGAAAAATAGTACGTTTTAGAAGGTGCTAAAGGGTCACAAAAAATAATGATACGAGTAACTTATGACAAAAGAATCTAGATTCAATCAAGAATGCAACAACCATTGCTTATCTGCTTTTTTATTTTAGCTTTTACTGTGGCCAACTAGTGTTTACGATTAGGTTTTCTTCTGTATTATCCTTCTTTGCTTACCAGTTTTCAATTTGTAAAACATACAGAATGCGTTTTCAGTCCAATTGTAAGTTAAACAATGTACATTGACTCCCGAGTAAAAAATAAAATCCGAAATTCACAAGGATAAGCAGTCAACATCTGTAATTTGAATGAACCAAGGATCTTTGGTTCTACTAAACTTTAGTAATCTCAAATATCATGGTGCAAATATTATGGATTATAGGCTTTAGAGACCAACAACACACGCTAACCATATAAACTCTGTGCATCACATAAATATTAAAAAAAAAAATTATGAACATGCCTATTTAATGTGGTCTTAAAACGAATAACATTTCTAGTTTTTGTTAAGTATCACACAACTTCAAGAAAACTGTTGTTGATTTCTCACCTCGTGACTAGTTTTAACTTTTAAGACTTAGTGATCGAATTGGACATGCTCATTGCAAAACTAATGGTAAGGTGATCAACGACACGATTGAAGACCAGACAGATAAATTTGGAATTCAAGCTGCAAATTCAGTACAAAAAGATATAGAGAAGTTGTATACTCACCTTGGATCTTAGATATGGCATCATAAAAAATCCAGCTCTGCCCCAAAAATTGTCTGCACTCAATGATCCGAATGTTAGTGGGATGAAGTACCACCCTCACTCAAATCTATCTTACATAAAATATGTGAGATGCAAAAATAAGATATCGGAGGGCAAATAAAATTGTAGAGTTTGAGGCCGAAAATGTAGTCTATTTTACCTTCCTTCCCTTATCCTTTGGCTCCTTAGTTCTTTTCAACATGAGTGCCCTCAAAACAGACTTCTGTCAAGCGAAGACCTCCAGGGTCTCTGTTATCATACGGATTTTGAATTAACTTGTTCCACCTGTAAAATTTATATGATTAAATATCGTGAATGAATAACCGAATTTACAGTTACCCTTTAGCCATACTCTACATTGGAAAAATGAAGGGAAATGTATATATGTAATTATTCTGCACCAATTCACTTTATAAACAAAAAAACCAATAAAAAAAGGGCTACCTGGAACAATATCTACCCGTTAAACTGACCTAAGTGTCATTCTGCGCTTTAAGAAAATGGCTAAATGAAAAACCTAAATAAAATTCCTGTAAGACACCTTAAAAGTTAAAACCAAGGTTGCCTAGTACCTACAAAAATATGAATTAAATTTACAAAGATGGGCTAGTGATAATATACTAAATACTACATGGATAAATAATCCTGATGGAAGTAATAAAAATAAATTTAAAACACATATAAATCACCCTGATGGAGTAATAAAAATATAATCATGAGAGCTTCATAATCATGAGAGCTTTTTAAAGGAACAGAAAAACAATAAAAAAAAAAAGACATCCCAACAAACCAATCAGCCGCGAGTCTCCCACACTAGACTCCACGTCTCTCAAAAAACATTCATTCATTGTTTGGGAATGAAGTCGGTATAGCTGACCAACGTCGACAAGACACAACCCGTCCCAACGCGAGAGGCCGTTGTTCGTCTGCACGTACCAAGGTGAAACTATAACTTATTAAGTTAGTAAATAAGTTTTAAATTGTTTTTAAGTTTTGGTTTTTGTACAATAATTTATATAATATAATAATGACTAAAATGATACCAAATCAATAGTTTCAGATGATTTCTCGAGTAAATTAATTTGTGACTACAACCATCTGTATATATAATCATATTAATGCTCAGACAAACAACATACACTTACACCTAAGCAAGAGAAAAAGTTGGTTCACTTGCTTTACTCTAAACTCATGTGGCTCCTCATCTTCCTTGTCGCACTCTTCACCATTCACATTCTCTTTTCTATTATAACAGAAATATGTTAAGATATTCTCCATTTGGCAGAGAAATTTGGCTCGAAAGCAGAGACTGTTAAACTTAGTTGTGCAAATGCAAAGCAGAGACTGTTATACTTAGTTGTGCAAATGCAAATTAAGTGGACTGGGTTAAAAGAAGGACCGGAGAAACAGTTTCGACAATGAGTTTTCATGGTGCAGCGCTGTTGAACTTCAATGTCTATTATCCAACTGGCTATAGAAACACATACATATGTATACATTAAGAGCAGCGAAGTTAGTGTCCCGCAGAAAAGGAACAAACCTGGCGGAGAGCGGTGACGCCTTTATCTCTCCTCCTATTGTCAATGACGATTATTTACCAAAAGACAATTCCACCAAGCTGTCAAGAGGGATACCAATGATATCATCTACCAGCAACATTAGAACAGAAGAGAAGAGTGAGCTAAACAACAAAGAAGTTACCCTAAATATTGTTAAATATACCAAATTACCTTCTAAATCGGTTGGATGATTAGCTTCCTCAACAATGACATTGGCGTTCACATGAGCAACATTTTCGCTTTAAAGGAGAGGTGGAGAATATTATAACCATTTACACTAAATAATTATATTTACATAAAGATCATTCTATAGATTGGTAAGATTTGTACTTGTTCAAATTCCTGTCTAGAGCACAAGGGATCAGAACATCCCAGTCGCGTACAAGTTCATTAGGATCCATGGAAATTCAACCGCTGAGCTGAGAGTCTAGTTGCACAAGACCACACATTTTGAAACCCCTAATAAAGGACATCGACCGAAATCACTAGATATCTCAAACAATCCATAATAATCATATTCCTGGATAAAAAATGTCAAACCCACGACGGAATTTCCGTACTCAGTTAAGTCATGCTTTCGTGGAAAAAACCACGCTGCCAAGTTGCAGCCTCTGTCCAAGAGCCCCAGGGTCCTAAAAAACACCAAACACAATAAGTTATTAATGATAACCTCAATTTTTTTGTTCTTTATTCTCAGCTAACTGTGGGCTTTCCTGCCACAGCCACTGGTGCGTTGAATTTTAGAGTAGTCATTCAAAATCCACACCATTGTCTGCAAACATCAGCATTGGATTAAAGAAGTTCAACGTTGTAAAATTTCCAGAGCAATTCAAAGAAAAATAAGCTAGAAAAATAGTACGTTTTAGAAGGTTCTAAAGGGTCACAAAAAAATAATGATACGAGTAACTTAATACAAAAGAATCTAGGTACAATCAAGAATGCAACAACCATTGCTTATCTGCTTTTTTATTTTAGTTTTTACTATGGCTAACTAGTTTTTATGTTTAGGTTTTCTTCTGTATTATCCTTCTTTGTTTACCAGGTTTCAATTTGTAAAACAAACGGAATGCATTTTCAGTCCAATTGTAAGTTAAACAATGTACCTTGCCTCCCAAGTAAAAAATAAAATCCGAAATTCACAAGGATAATTAGTCAACATCTGTAATTTGAATGAGAATATGACCGACAGAATAATTACCTGCTCAAAAGAACAAACAATTGCTTGAGAATCGACACAGACATTCACATCACATAATAGACAGAGTAGTAAAACAACGTCATGAAGAGCTTGCAGCACCAGGACATTGTCGGGGAAAGTAGTTGGGATACGCTGCAACCTCAGGCTTTAGAAAAATAAGATATATAACATGGATGGTAAAAATAATGAATGAGAATGGAAGGCTTTTGGCAAAAAAAGAACATAATAATAAGATAACAAGATCGATGTTGGCTCAAACCAAGTAACTAACAGATTAGTCTTCTTAATATCTAGATTCAAACTTTATATCACAAATCTCAATTTTCCAAGAAGCGAATAGAATCGAAACACTTTTGAGTTAAAAAAATAAATAAATAAATAAAAATTAATATTTACCATGGAAACATGAGCAGTTCCAAATTTCCGATGATGTGGATATTGCAAAAGGCACGCCACACGGACTATAAAAGCTTAGTGGGGAAACACCTCAAGATCTCGGGCTCCGTCTCAGTTCCCTTGGAGGCAGCGGCGATCTCCTCCGATTGGGACAATCAAAAAGAACATTGGTTATTTGAAAAGAAAAAAAAAATCAAACCCATAACAATATTTACATAAAAATATTAACATTGAACATCTTGAGGGTTTACCATTATCAAAATCTGAATTAAGTTTGTAATTCCATAACCAATGAAAAAACCAAATATATTGCAAAGATAAGATATATTGATGAAGTAATGAAAAAACATCTTCATATTCAAGAAATTTGGATATTTGGAACACGGGACATTTCCTAATCCAACATTACAAAAAACAGTGATTTAACCTCGATTCCTTTCATGCCTTGATCATATGTTCAGAGCAACATGCCTTGATCATAAGTACAGAGCAACATGCCTTGATCCCTCAGCCCCAGCTTCTAATATATCAATTTCCAAAATAATAAAAGAGGAATAAAGAAACATGTTCACCTGTTTGCTTTGCGGAAGGGGATAAAATTCTCCGATCGGATTCAGGTCGCCGACCTGATTGCCCTAGGGTTTGAGGACGATTCGAAACGTCTGAAGCCCTAGGACAGGAACAAAAGAAACATATCACCGTTTGCTTCGCCAAAGAAGATAAAAGTCTACAATCGGAACATGGTCATGGATCGCCAACCCGATGAAATTAGGGCTCCGGCACAAGGAGGTCACCGCGCTACTCTTCCGCGTCACCGCCGCCGGTGGTGATAGCAGTGCGGTAAAGTACTTGTGTCGGAGTCCTAAGGCCACCGAGTCCGCGACCCACAGCATCGGCGTTGGACTGAGAGAGAGATAGAGAGAAGTGGAAGAAATATGCAATAAAATAAAAGGCATTACCTTAAGAAACTCTGCAATCAAAGCACGGTCGTTGATCGCCGACCCGACGGACCTAGGGTTCCGACACAAGAAGGTCATCGCGCTATTCTTCCGCATCACCACCGCCGATGGTGACAGCAGCGTGGTGAAGTGCTTGTGTCGGCGACCTACAACGGCGCCGAACTGAGAGCTAGAGAGGAGAGAGAGAGAGAGAGAGAGCGCGAAATGTGAAGTGAAATAGAAATATAGAATTGTTGCTCTGCGAATCTTGGGGCTTAAATGTTACGCGGTTTTGGGTCGAAGGTTTCCTATTTTATTTATAACGGTAAGAATATAATTATCAAGAAAGTATATTTCGACGAACTCCCTTTCCTTATTTGTTTTTCTTTCAAATGATCTTTCCTTAATTAAAGAATTATTTTTCTTAAAATTTTTTATGAACGGTTATATCAAAATAATTAAAATAGTATTTATTACACTCTTCTGCTTGGGCTTCAAGTCATCATATCATGCCCAATTTACAGTTACGGCAATGGTGGAAAATTAATATTAGGCCTTAATAAACAAGGGAATTCATCATACTCTTAAAATAGAAATATATAAAAATAAGATTATTAGTTGAATAGTATCTGAAACGGCTTTAGAAACTGCAAAATAACCTTAAGTTAACTTTAATATCCAATAGGCATTTATAAATAAGAACAAGGCTTTTTAAAAAAAAAAAAAAAATAGAAGATAATGTGTATGCAGAAAATAATTAAATAAATGGAAACTTTTGAGCAAAAATATTATTTTCTTGTAAACCTATTTTGCTAATTTTAACCAAATCTTAACTATTTTTCCATTTATCATAAAGGTAATTTGCTCAGTCGCTCAATAATCATCCTCTTTTTTAAAAAAATAGCTCAAATTCATTTTTATAAAAAAAATAATTTATTGGTTCGCAGTAAATTAAATTAACTAAAGAGTAAAAATTTTAGATTTTTTAGTTAATTTAATTTACTACGAGCTGATGAACTATTTTTTTTAATAAAATAAAATTCGAGATAACTTTTTTTTTTTAAAAAGAAAGACACCAAATAATTAATTGTTTATATTGTGGCTATTCAACTAAAACACCTTTACACATCTTTCAAACCATATAAAAATAATTGGAATTGCATCCATAAAACCACATAAAGTAACTAAAACTGCACAGCCATAAAATCATGGTGCCAAAAAGTTAGGTGTGCTACATTGTTTATTGACATTATTTTATGGGTGTGCTTGTGCTTTGTGAACTGGAAGAATTTTATTATGTATAAATTATATGCGATATAATTCATTTATCTACACTTTGTACTTTCAAATTTTAACAAATTCAACCTGTTTTGCTAATTTTAACCAAATCTATACTATTTTATTATTTCTTGTGGCTATTCAACTAAAACACCATTTATATTTTCCAAACCATATAAAATCATTGGGATTGCACATCCATAAAACCATAAAAAGTAATTAAAATTGCACAGCCATAAAATCATGGTGCCAAAATGTTATGTATGTTAGATTGCTTATTGACATTATTTAAGTTCCGATTTGTGAATTGGAAAAAATTTCCGTTGCCGGGAATCGAACCCGGGTCGCCTGGGTGAAAGCCAGATATCCTAACCGCTGGACGACAACGGATTTGTTGAATATGTTTAGTTTGTATACATTAACACAACGAGAAGCGGAATATTCTCGTAGCAGGCTTTAATGTAAACTTTTCCACGACTACTTAAGAAGTCACATTTCAGTCCATCAATGTATATTAATGGGGAAACTATTCTTTTAACATATTGTTTGAACTTTTATTAATGATGAAATAAGAGTTTATGTATAATTAGGAAAGAGATAAATTTCGGTTTACACAAGCATATATACCATGAGTACATTGATTTCCAAGCCACAGTTTCTAACAATTTACTAGCATCCAAGACCATTCACATTTTGTATTCTTTTCCATCGCAAAGTAATATAAAATTATAGTTTAAACAAAAAACATAAATATTATTTAACATCATACAGTTTATCAATAGTTTACAGAAGTTAATGCTTGATGCAACTCATGCTAATTTGATCTATAACAAAACCATTGCGTATAGAATGAATGCTAAACATAACCAAAATAAAGGGATAGGAAGAATTATATTTTTAGGAGCGGAGCAACTATCATTGTTTTTCAATTATCTCATTATCTATTTTTTTTAGTGAGGTCAAAGCGATATAACTTGGGTGGCTCCCTCGTCCGTGGGTAGCTCGCCTTCACTGGAAGAAAATTCGGCCTCGTCAACCTCGGATTCAATATCTCTCATCCAATGGTGTTGGTCTCAGATGCTCCTCCTCTTTGCAAATTTTCGACGGCCACTTTCTCTTCATATTCTGTCTCCCAAAGCTATGTTTTTGGTTTAGATTAGATTAACGAGAAAAGTGGGGGACAACATTGGAATAAGGTTGTTGGTCAAAGCGGTCATAGAAGTTGTAATCTTTTTACTCGTTGTTTTAATTATGTTGTGTTTCTTAGAAGCTCGTTTTTTTAACCTCATGCCTTCGAACTCCCGCCGCAAAGGATCGCTTAATCAGCAGGTGTTGAGTTTTAGGATGTGGTCCTCCAATGAAAAGTTGAAGATATTATATGGATGGTATTGCTCGGGTGAATAACATCCTTGATTATGTAGGAGTTTATCTCCGTCTGAGAGACACATGGAGATGCTTCGATAAATCTCGAGTAGACCTAGTCCTACATGGTTGTCTTGGTGGTTCTCAGGCGAAACTTTCGGCTTGTCTAGTCGGTTTAGTTATTGTGATTTTCTACTTCCTTGTGTTTTGCTCATTAGTAGCATTTTATTAGGAATGGAATTTCTTTATTAAATAAATAAATAAAAAGATAATGACCACAAGCACAACACAGATAACTTGAGGGTGATAAAAGAAATTTATCACCTTGATTAATTGAAAAAGAATAGATATACCATAGCAAAATTCTTTGCACATAAAGACTCACATGCTCTGAAATGCTGTCACAAATCTACCCTCACACGGTAATATCGCTTCATTCATTCAAAATTTTGATAGTATGCGAACCTAACTACAGATACATAATTTTCCCGGGCAGCTGTAAAAATACGGAGCCTGGGTGTATTTCCAATCATCAATACTCAGTCTTAAATTCCACACCGCAAATGAGAAGCTGGCTGTGCTTTGTGGAAATGACAAGTAATTAACTAGTATATTCTTACCCTCATCGACCATTCTTTGCCGCCACTTCCCCGCCTCTATCTGCTTGCCTCAATGCCTTGGTGAATTCCCGAGCAGTCTGATATGATGTGCATAGAAGAACATTGGGCAAAGATACTAAAGTTAGGAATCATTATAAAGTCGTAGCAATAAGACGGCATAATAATATGGGCAGGAAAATATGCTCTGCAAAACACAGGTCAAGGTTACTAAAATATATATGCTCTGCAAAACACAGTTCAAGCCTTGGTTCTAAACAAACTTGTCACCGTATTTAATGAAAATATAATTTATGGATTACATGTAGAGGCATAGGTCGTATAAATATAAAATGAGAAGGAGATGTGATCGTTTAAGACATACTACCTGATAACTGAGCAATAAGCACTAAACTCAACTTATTATTTAAACTAATTAATGGGTGCCTACACATTTGCTGATCTATATGTTCGATGTGTATTAGGAGTTGAAACAAAATAAGTGAAGTTTGTCCCATACTTCTGACGCTTTAGAGAAATTCATTGGCCTTCTTGTTACTATTTCTTAAAACCAATACACATTACATCCAAGTACTTAGCCTCGACTTGCCCTATAAAAGGACAGAGCATATCAAGAAGTTAAGAAGAGTACTACTGCCTAAGCCAGGTTCATCTAAGAAGAGTACTACTGGTCATTTAATTTTTGGACCATTCATCTATTCCCAACAAAAAAACCCATTAGCGCCCGAGTGAGCAAGGAAAAAATACCTATAGAGAACCACCGATGATAACTGATGGCATAAAAATCAATCTTCCTTATGGCAAGAAAACAAATATTTGAAATGAAATGTAGAAGACACTATGCAAAATTTAAGCTACCTGAGATATTATTTTGGGAAGAAAATAAAATAGCATAGGAAAAAGAGGAAAAAAAAGCTTCAGCTAGACTATGGCCTATATAACCAACATTTGAAACTAGAACCTAAAGCCTGAAGCCCAAAGCCAGAGAGAGAGATACGGTTCTGAAAATTCTCAGCCATAACTCCTCCAAAAAGTACTCTCTAGGGCATTAAAACCGCTAGCATAATGTATAAGGAAACGCTGAAACACATTTTACCAGTAATCCTAATGGACGGTTAATCAACAATGCAATGTGACAAAATTAAATAAAATTCTCAAACACGGCTCGGGATTTACGAACCGTGGATTGCAGCGGAGGCGGATCGAGACCGACCGAGCGCACGGACATCTTCGCGATCTCGGAAATGGCAGCTTCCCTGACATCATGATCGTCGCTGGTCAGTTCCTCGTACGCGGCCTCGAACGCCTCTTGCCAAAACCTCGGCAATCTGATCCGACGACTGTTGGTGTACACGTCCCACATGTGCTTCACCACCTTCTCTCTCTCCTCCATTTCCTAAGAAACCAAAATAATATATCTCAGCCATAAACAAACCATGATCCGACGACTCAAACACAAATGTATCGCACCAGTGTCCAAATCAGGGATCTCAGACATCAAACAAGAGATAAGCCCTAAGATTGAACAATTGAAACACGCATAATCCTCAAATCAACGATTCCAGCTACGAAAGTTAAACCCTAATATCCAACAACGGAAACGCAATGCCTTTACGAGAGAGAGAGAGACTGACGAGAACGTCGAGATCGTCGTGAATCGGAGCATCGAAGTCGTCTGAGATCCGATTGAGGTTCCCGGCGGACCACCGGAGAGTTACAGTCCCGGTGAACATGGACCAGAGAGCGAGGAGCAAAATCGCGCCGAGAGCCCAGAATTTGTACCTTCCTTTGACAATGGCGTTCGAATCTGAGCTCTCTTTCTTCGACGTCGTCGTTGGCAAGCCATCATCGTCCTTCATTCTTCCTTTCTGATCAGATACAGAACACAGACAATGACACGAGCAGAGAACCCTGAAGATTGCTCTGATTTTTCGTTTATATATCTCCGTGAATTACTTTTTCAATTACGACAATTTACTCGTTTTGGTTTCAGAGAAATGACATCATAAACGATAGAATAGAAAAACAAAAAAGGTTCGAAGCTACGAATCTGGTTGATGTGTGTGCCTGAGAGAGATAGAGAAGGAAAGAGCAATTTGCTGTTTAAATAGTTTGGTGGTGGTGATGGTGTATTTCAGAGAATTTTGGCCCTTGGATTTTAGCACCAAAAGGCAAGCTATTAATTGTCATTTTGACGTATGTCTCATCTACCGACACTATACGACGCCGTTTGTAGGTCCTCAAATTTATTTTTCTTTCCCTTCTTTTTTTTTTCAGATTAAGAAAGGGCCGTTAAATTTGTATGTACGAGCCAGAGTAAAATTGATCTGTTTTAAAATAAAATAATATATCAGTATAATAGAAGTGTAAGTATAGAGTTATTTTTTTTTTTTTTTTTTACTAAACCTCAGTCGTGTTATCATAAATGAGGCGGACATTATTAGAAGCAGTTATTATACTATCCTAAAAGCCTAAAATTACTCTAGATAGCGAGAGACAACCCCTTAAGATCTTTGTTTTTTTAGTCTTTGTTTCCGTAGTAATTTGCTTTTATAAAGCTTAAGGTCTAGTAGTTAATTTTGTCTAGTGTTTATCCTATCGCACCCTCATTTCATTTGTGAAGGTTTGAGTATGAAGCTCAACTGAACTTTGAACAAATATAATATTTTAAATGATGAATTATATAAGACTTTAAATCTCGCAATATTTTTTTATAAATAAAATTAGTTATTCTTAGCGTTTGGCTATTCTAGGAAAATATGATATTCGGATAACCATATTTCTCTATATCAATTTGTTATTTTTTTCATTAAAATTCAAAACCTTCTTCCACTCTAGAAGGCCAATTAAGAAGCGAAAAAACATCAGTAAAAAAATGTAGATAGACTGCATGCAAATTGTGTTAGCATTAACCAAAATAATATGTTCCGTTCTAATTTAGCAAGAATTCCGACACTATTAAAAATAAATTTTTTGATCTATTATATATTGAAATTCTAATTTCAGTCAAAATATAATTTCTGTTTCGACTGAATATCCAAATTTACACAAAACATATGACATATTTTTAAGAACCTAATTACAAAGACCATCAATATTAATATTATAGTAAAAAAAATTACCTGGAATTTCTCGCAATATACAATGAAATTGAAATAAATGAGATATATTTTACGAATGACAGCCCTTTACGCTTTCAAACAGTGTGCCTTTATATTGTAAATATATTATTGATTTTTTGCTATTTATGTGATGTACTAGAATATCTATATCTATAGTAAACAAAAAAAAAACAAAAAACAAATTTAGTTTGCATTTTGAATATATTTAGATTTTTTAAATAATATTTTAAGCCTGATTCAAATTACATAATTAAAGTAAGTCAGATTATAGTAAAACAAGATAGTGGGAGAAGGGAAGTAACTTCCCAAGTTCACTATCATAATATCATTCACCTAAGTATTGACTAATAAGGTTACTCGGAAAGGTGTAGGTTGACTAATGAACTTGATTATATACTTTTGTCACATCAAGCTAACTTATTTTGCTCCTAAAATTATGGAAGGAAAGAAACAAAATATTGCAATCTTTCTCTCTCCTTAGAGGTATAAGTTATAAGTTATAACACAGCAAAACTTATATGGATTGCAAAGTTTATTTTATTAGCGTATATGTAGTCAAATTTCTTATTAAATGAAGTTTACAAAATGAATGACTCGGCACAATAACAAAATATCCATTATGTTTCTTCATGGGTTTTCTCCTGATTGTGCTATACAAAAGAAAATAAATATAAAGGATGCAACCTTAGGATATGTCAATGTATTGCAGGTGAATAAGATGGATTCCCTATTTTCAACGATGTGAATAAGATCTAAAGACAGAGAGAGAATAATTATTCGGAACATGGATTCTCTTTTGATTCCCTGTAATTTTTTAAAAGACCATGCATTCACGTTTTGCTTATAATATTTAAAATTATTTTCCCAATTTATTCCTTAACTTAGTGTCTTAATCTATTGGTGAGAGAGAAGTGCCGTCCTACATAACAATTTTTTTTCAAGTTAACTATCACAGGTTCACGACTAGTGAATACATTTGGTGCAGTGATTGAGATACTTGGGTTATGTTTGGTATCCTCTTAAAAATAGTTTTTGACTTTTCAAGAAGTGAAAATATGAAACAAAACTGGAAAATGTCATAATTAATCTGATTATTGGCCGTATGATTGTAACATGTTAGTCAAGGAGAGAGAGAGAGAGAGAGAGAGAGAGAGAGAGAGAGAGAGAGAGAGAGACCTAGGCTGGACGAGCTTGACTGGCTTGGCCGAGCACGAGATTTATCGAAGAAGACGATCTGAATTCGGGAGAGAGAAAGGGAAATCGTGAAAAAAAAAAAAATTAGGTCAAGAGAGAGTATAATTATTTTCCCCCCTTCCCAAGAAGTTTATATACTCTAAACCGATAACCAAATTTATCAAATATGCGGAATCGATAACTGAATCGATTTCTCAAATTGAATACCGTTAACCGAATCTCAAATTGGATACCGTTAACCGAATCGAATATTTTTGGTTTGATGACGTAGCACCAAATTTTGGTTATCGATTTAACTAGTTTTCGGTTAATTTTTGTACAACACTACGATTCTGTAATCACTTTGTCAATCAATATATATATTACAATTTCAAACTTTATGTCTATTTATATTAAGTTTGTATGTATTATTTTTAGTTATTCTTATTTAATTTGAAGTATCAAGCACACATAAAAAAAAATAAAAAATTGTTTGATTAGTTATCCTAATCTGATTTGAAGTATTGAGCTTTTTTTTGAAAAAGAATTAACGACATTTTGTTTTAATTTAAAATCTCGATCTTTTGAAGGGCTATATCAGACAGTGACTTGGGCCTTTTGGCACTGTCTCAGAATCTGTTGTTAAGCCTCCGACTGCTAGGAATTGTGTAGCCATACCTATTCCAGTCATTCACCGGATTTTCATTTTTGTCGGTTTTACAGACAACATAGGCTCTCCTGCATAAGTTGGAAATCGGAAATAAACAAATAAATAAAAATAGACCCTTGATCCCAAACAGAATTTTTTTTTTTTTTTTAATATACATTTTCATATCCTTGGTATTTGAAAGGTCCAAACTGGGAGAAAGGGGAAGTATTATGATGAGCGTTCATTTTGAGCGGCGGTACTCTTGAGCTCAGTGTAGCCCGGTGCGAGCTTCGAGGGCTGAGCAAACAAAGGAAGCGAAGAAGTCTTTGCAGCGGTCAAAGGGGCGATAGTTAGTCCCTTGGAGTCCTTGTCTATCTTCAAATCGAGGCCGTGGGGGACGGGGTCGGCGGAGTCGGGCTTGGCGGAGGATCGGGCGGAGGAGATGACCGTGGTCGGGAAGGCTCGCTCGGGCGGGACCGCGGGCGTGTAGTTTGACGGAAGAAGATCGTCCCAATTCTCGAGCAGCTCTTTGTAGACTTTGCGGAGAGTGACTTCGGTGAGTCCCGTGACTTTGCAGATCTCGGCCTGAGTCTTGCGTTTGTCTTCCAGCTGGCACGCCAGGTATATGGCCGCCGCCGATATGCTTATCGGGTTCCGCCGAGTGCAGAAGCATTTGTTTATCACCACTTCTCCGATGTGTGTCGCCAGTTCCTACAAATATATTTAAACAAAATTAATAAGAAAGAAAAAAGAGCTGTGAAATGTTAGCTGAGGCCATTCTGTTACTTTATCCTCGACTCTGCTCGACTGAGTTCCTAGAAATATAATGTTATTTTAAATTTAAAATAAGAAAGGAAAAAGAGCAGAAACCTGCTGAACTGAAACAATGGCCATAGACACTCTTGACTGGGTTGGTTTTGATTTCGAACACAAATCACTAACATTACTACTTATAAATTCGGTCAAGAAGATAAAAAAAATCTCTCTCTCTCTCATCAATTCAGTGGCAAATGAGGAATTACCTGAGCAGATTTGTTGAGCTGAAGCAGAGTGCAAAACCTAGGCATGTGAACAGAAATGGAATTACTGTTGATCGGCTGACTCAGCTGCAGAGCCTCTCCCAAGATCTTGATGTACTTCCCGATCTCCTTCTGAGGCACATTCGCCGCGATCGAGATCTCCTGCGAGAGAGAGAGAGCACACAGAAAGAATCAAGCAAATCGAACGGCGTTGACTTTATGAGTGATTGAGCGACCGAGTGAGCCCTAAACCTGGAGAGTCCTGGGCTCCTGGGCCTCGCGGATGGCCTGGACGAGGGCGGCGGTGGCGAGGGCCTCGACGCTGCGGTTGCGGAGACACGTGGCGGAGCAGCAGTCGCGGAAGAGCTGAAAGGCGTGGTCGGAGATGTCGCGATCGAGGCCGAGGATTGACGCCACGTCGATGATCTGCATGTAGGCTCGGAGCGCGTCGACGACCACGGCGGAGGAGGAAGTCTCGAGAGCGCGCTCCAGCTCGGCGAGGTGGCCGGAGAACGGGAGCGAGGTTCGGAGCGACACGGGGGTCTGGTCCAGCGACAGGGTCGAGAACGCCGTGACGAACCCGGCGGGGCTGAACGGATCTTCGTCGGCGTCGGCGCCGCCGCGGGAGTGGGGGAAGGGGAGGCCGGCGGTGACGAGGGGGAGAGGGGTGTCGTGGGTGCGGAGGTGGAACAGGTGGTGCGGCTGCGAGTGACGCTCCTCCACCACGCGCCCGCAAGACACGCACTCGCTTATCGATCGGTTTCCGATGGGCGTCGCCGCCGACCGAGCTTGGCCCGACGGGCAGTACGGGCACCTCATTTTGGGTTTCTGGACATCGATGATAAACCCTTTCTTCTTTTTCTTCTTCTGCCTTCAGTCTTTCGGAATTTTAGGGTTGTGTTTGTCAGTTAACTCAAAAAGTTTTTGTTTTCTATTTTCTAATTTTTGTAGTTGTATTGAAAAATTATTTTGTAGTTGTTTTCAAAAAACTGTTTGGTACAGTTTTCATTTTTGTTTTTGAGAAAGTGAAAAAACTGAAAAAAAATGTTTGGTATAGTTTTCATTTTTGTTTTTGAAAGAATGAAAAGAGAAGATGAGGAGAAGGAGAAAAGAAGAGAATAAATTTTTTTCCAAAAACACATTTTATTTGTTTTCAGTTTTCTTTACTTTTTTACAAAACAACTTCAAAATTTTTTAAAAAATTTTTCCGGAAAATTAAACCAAACACATTTTCGTTTTTTGTTTTCAAATTTTTCAACTCAAAAACGGTTTTTGAGAGGAGAATCAAACATGCCCTAGGGGTTTATTTTATTTTTGTATATATATTTTAGAGATTTATAATTAATTAGGCCACTTTAAACATGTGATTTTGGATCTAGCCTATGTTTGACAATTTTTAGGGATATAGTCAAATAACTTATGTGAAAATAATTAAGATATGATTTGCTTTTATTTATTAACAAATTCGTCACTTTCTCTCTCCTATTTTTTTTCAAATAATTTCTTTTGCATCAAAACTTCAAAAATTCGTATATTTCTCATACGAACTCGAAATTGAGTGATTTCAGATCCTAAAAATTTGTGGCGTTGAGATCTTCAAAAACAGACCCATTGTGTTTGATGAAAAATTATAATTTCGAGTTCATATGAGATAGATATGGTTTTTTGAAGCTTTTATGTAAAAAAAAAAAAAAAAAAAAAAAAAAAGTGTAGGAAGCTTTTTTTTAAAGATCTTGGGCTTTCACTCAGCGAGTTCTTTAAGGCTCTTGATTCTATTGTCCCGGATGCTTCTTCCTCTTAGATTCTTTACATTGCAGTTGGCGGTTGTTGACTTCGTTTAGCTCTCAAAAACGATGGTCCTCGGCTTCAGGTGGTCTTCGGAGGCTTCGTGGGAAATTTGGGTTGCAGGTTGAAGTATATATGGCTTCGGATCTTTATTGTTGATGGTACACTTGGTATTGTTGGTATTTGCTTTTATTTTATGTTTTCCCTCTACCTATTTCATCATTACTTTTTGTGTTATGAACTTAAGTTGATGCTGTGTTATGTTTTGGATTGGAGTCGGGTTAGCTATCATTCAACTTCTCGTTCGAGAAATCTGTTAGATTTTTTGCCTATGGAGGCTGAAGACTTGTCTTCATCTTAGTCAATGAACCGTGGTTGACTGATGTCTTGATCTCTTCACATTCCACTAAAGATTACATGGAAGAACTTGATTTATGCTCTATTCTTATTGTGTTTTTTGGCCACAAATTAGACTATTATATGTACCTGACATTAACATTAGTGTTATCAATAGATATTTTCTGATTTATATTTTTTTTGCTAATTAGATAAGAAGGTCTAAAGCTATATCTGTGGATATTATAGTCATTTTATAATAGACGACTCCGAGTGTTTTTCTTTTAAAAAAAAGTCGTTTACATTTAGAGTAGATGAGTATCACTTACCGGTAGTCAAGGGGTTGTTTGGTAGTTAACTTAAAAAGTTTTTATTTTCTATTTTATAATTTTTGTAGTTGTACTGACAAATTATTTTGCAGTTGTTTTTAAAAAGCTGTTTGGTACAGTTTTCATTTTTGTTTTTGAGAAATTGAAAAAACTGAAAAAAGTATTTGGTACAGTTTTCATTTTTGTTTTTGAAAAAAGGAAAGAGAAGATGAGGAGAAGGATGAGATAAGAGAAGAAAATTTTTTTTTTTTTTTCAAAAACACATTTTATTTGTTTTAAGTTTTTTTTTACTTTTTTACAAAAACAACTTCAAAAATTTTTAAATTTTTTTTTCCAAAAACATCTTATCAAACACGAAAATTAAGGCATAAAATGAATTCACTGTACACGATTTATTTTGTTTATTTAATGTCTTACTTTTTCATGATTTATTTTTATTTTTTGCAGATGATCTTTTTAATAACTTACTTTTCCTTTTGTAGAGATAAATCCTTAATTTGGTTCTGCTTAATTTTTCTTGGAGCTCTTTATGATACTACTTTTATTCTTGTACTCATTTCATGGTATATAAGTATAAGTCTAACAAGAATACTTGCATATCTTATTGTGTTTGAGTTCGCGGAGAGAAGCTTTTGATTTCCAAGAATATTTAGATTTTTAAATTCTGCTCTTTTGAAAGCATTGTGGATTTTTATACATGGACATGTTTGGAATTTGATCCAATTTTATAGATGGACATGTTTGAATTTTTTATTATTATTTTATTTTATTTATTTACATAGATGACCAATAATGAAACAAGAACAACCGGGTAAGAAGATGTAAGATATCGACTTTTATAAGTTGTGTATGATAAATAAAAATGTCGAGAAAATGGTTTTGAAAATACTTGAGCGTTGAAATGGAATTTCGTGCTTGAAACGACAAGAGTAATTTTAAAGGATTTTCTTGAAAGAACGAGAATAAATCGAGAATGGAAGGATATTAAGCTCGATAAAGTTTTTGAATATTTCCATGAATTTGAGAAGCATCGAAAAATTGAAAATAAATTCTAACGACCTTGAATAAATTCTACGTGGAATAAAGTCGAAAGAAAATTATTTAATTAATTTTCTTGTCACATTTTCCATCTCTCACAAAAGAAATAGAAGGGAAATGACTCATTTGCAACAAATAATGCAAATAAAAATGTGTTGTGGATAAATTATGAGACAAAAATAAGAAAGGATTTAGTTGCAAATAAAGGAAGGATTTATGAGCAAATCTCGAGAGTCTTTAGTGGGATGTGGAATTATCCTCTGCTTAAGACTCGGAAGAGAGAGATTGAGCGCAAGAGAAAGAGAGAGAGCAACGAAGTGAGAACCGGAGAGAAAGAAAGTAGGCATGTACATCGGGTTGGATTATTCGGGTTTGTACATTTCATGAACCCGACCCGAAATCTTTGGTTTGTCATTTTTATAACCCAACCCAAACCGTTTATGGTATTGAAACCAAACCAACCCGAATCGATATTAATCGGGTTGGTTTGGTTTGATTTATTTGGGGTGATTTAAGTCGGGTTGTTCGGGTTAAATTTGTAACAACAAAGATACAAAATAGAATCGTTGAATCAAATTCATAATAAAAAAACCATGCAAATACTAAGAATAAATAAATTATGTCTCATCTCAAATTTCACACTCCATAAAAATCTAGATCTCGTGAAAAATCTGTAAAATAAAAAAAAATGAGCTGTTGAAACTAATATAAGTAAGTCTTAATAGATAATATTGAGTCTACTTATATTATTTATTTGTCAACTGTCATGAGCATAATGATACACCTACAAAATAATTAATTAATTTAAAAATGCATTTATATTTTTATTTTAAAACCATAAAGCATATGGTGTATTTTTTTTATGGGTAATATAGCTAAATAGCCTCCTATAAATATAGAGTTTTGGATTTAGCCAACATTTTGTTAATTTCGGGTAAATGGCCAACCCAATTTATTAACACGTAAAAAAGTACCAAAATACCCTGTAAACCGTTCCCGCCCATACATCCTGCGAATTAATTAATTAACGCAATATTGCGTATGATAACTTCTGCGGTTATCGAGGCCATCATTACGCTTTACAATTAATACCAAAGATACACTGAATAAGAAATCCCCAAATTGAAACCCAAAATATAAGCGATCTCTGAATCTACACAGCCAAACCTTCTTCCTCACCGAAACTAAGGGGCGGCGTTCGGGAGACGGTGGGCGTGAAGCCGTGGGAGGAGCACACGATGGTGGAGCTGTCAGGCACGGACCGGCCGGGCCTCCTCTCTGAGGTCTGGGCTGTGCTGGCCGACCTTCGCTGCAACGTGGCCAACGCCGAGGTCTGGACCCACAACGCCAAAGCCGCCGCGGTGGTCCACGTCACCGATGAAATACCAAAAAACGAAATACCAAAAAAAAAAAAAAAGAGCTCTGGTTTCATCCCCAAACGTGATCGGCGGGAGGTGTCGCTGCAGAGCGGCGCGACGGTGGGGAAGGCGGAGGGCAAGAACGCGTTGGAGTTGACGGAGATGGAGATCGACGGCAAGCACTTCTTCTGCGAGTCCAGGGACGTGACTCGGCCTTTCCCCAGCCCCATGCCCGTGGATCGCCCCGATCTGGAGTTCGTGTTGGTTGGTTGGAATCGCTGGTTTGCCCGTGGTCGCCCCGATCTGGAGTTCGTGTGGAATCGCTGGTTTCCCCGATCTGGAGTTCGTGTGGAATCGCTGCAACCGCGTCATCGGAGACAGACTGTGTGTTTCAGATCTCGTGTGTTTCAGACTCTGTGTCTTTCAGATCTCGTGTGTCTCAGACTCTGTGTGTTTCAGATCTCGTTCTCTTTTCTCCAATGCCCGACTTTTCGTTCAAAAAAATCGGCCTCTTCTGTCGGAAAACCGTTGGCGAAAATGAGATAGAACTGTTTATATTTTGTTGAATTTCTCCGTCGCATTGCTATGTTATCCATAATAATACATCGCTATTCGATCCCCGATGATAATTTTTGAATCGGTGACTCACATAGTTCCCAGGTGTGTTTGGCTAAGTTACAAATGGTGTATTCGTAAGCGATTGTTGTTGCAGAGAAAGAGATGCGACAGGGAAATTGTAAACTGATTCTGTAGATGTAATTTAATGTTAATGGACAATAAATATAAAATTTATTTACAGGTTATTTGTATTGTAAATAAGCTGCCAAATCAATTAACGTGAAAATTTTCATTTACACGTCCAGAATTTCAGGGAATCATTACCATTAATGCCGATATACACAGACCAAAACACACGTCCAACATAACTAAAATGCAATAACTGCTTTCCAAAAAAAGTTAATTCCGAAAATAAAAACCATTTAATACATTTCAAATTTCAAATTAAAACTGCCTCAATTTAAAAATGAATGCGCAATTAATAAGGGCAATTCAGTAACAAAAAAGCAGTTAATTTCCTGCCACGTAGGCGCAATGGCCATTTACAAAAAATTAACCAAACGTTGGCTAAAACACAATTGCCACTGTTTTTAAGGCTTATCTGGCCAATTTTTTGTTTTTTTTATTTAACCTTGATAACATTTTTCATTTATTTTAGAAATTTTTATTTTATTTTAACGGGATCGGGTTGGTTTGGTTCAACCCAATCTCATGACGATCAAAAACCAAACCAACCCGAAACACTTGCGGGTTGGGTTTGTTTCAACCCAAAATTTTTCGGATTGTAATAGGATGAGTTATAAAAGAGTGCGGTTTGATTTTGATGATCGGATTGTTTGATTTGTCGGTTGTCATGAACCTCATAGTTTTAATTTTTAGCTGCAAATCGTTTCATTTAAAAACTTAATGACCGAATTTGAAAGATCGTGCACTATTTAAAAACTTTATTTTATTTTTATTTTTATTATTTATTTTTTCTAAAAAAATTTAATCCTGAGTCTTTAAAACCAAAATGAGTATATCGGTGCGGGCAAAGGGCAAACAAACAAGAAAAGTGAAAACGTCACGTGCGAGGCACGGGGTTACAGATCGCAGGGACTTCGTTGTTGTTTGGTAGTACGTTTGGTTATGGCGGCTTAGTCCTCAACTCAACGAACCTAGCCAAACACTACACACCATATCTTCGCGCTCTCGTTTCCAAATCCACTTCCTTCGTTGCTTCATTTCCCTCTTCTTCCCTGCGAAATCCAGCTTTGAAAGGTTTTCTTTCTCTTTCTCTTTCTCTATATTATCACTACGTAATTGGGGATTCGTATAACATTCTATGTTGAAACAAGAAAGTGAATAAATATCGTCGAGCCTCAAACGAACACAAATCCTCAAAAGTTCCAAATCTGTTCATCGATTTTGAAAGGTACCAACACTGGCGTTTATACATAGTTCTGCAAGAAAACACATCTGAGAGAGAGGAGGTCGCCGGAGGTTGAAGAAGCTCTCGCCGGAGTTGACATCCGAGGTAAGGAATTCGGATTATTATTCTCCCTCCTTCAATGAATTTTTAGGATTTGGATTGTAAAATCAATTTGGGGGAAATTGATTTTCTAGGGTTTTGACTCAAATCCGAATCAGGGGCTTTGATTCTTTTTGATGATTTACATGAGTTACACAAGTTTGGATTCGTGTTTTGCTCGTTTTTGGTCTGAGTTCATGTGTGAGGATTTATTTCTGATTTTGCTCAATATTTGGTCCGATTTATTTTTCTGAACGGCAGTCTGATAAACGGACGTGTACAGCCTTCTATGGTTCGAGATGAATTTTGTTGTTAATTTTCCTGGATAGTAGACTCTGTGGGCTTTCTAAAATGACCAAGAACGTGAGAATCCATAGAGTATTTATTTAGTTATGAATTTTTGAAAATGCTAGTTTAAAGCTGTGAACTGGTGAATCTCCAGAACAGTGACCAGATATTGCGGGCAGTTTTTCAGATAGCTATGGTGATTGAAATTGATCGTATAATATAGAAAGATACGGAACTTAGCTTTCATATGGATTTGGAATCGTTTGATTTGAGTTTGTGTAGCTTGAGTTATGATATCTTTTCAGTTGCTGTCCGAACCAGTTCGTTTTGTGCTTTAAGTTTTGGTTAAGTCTGGTTGGTGTTTTAAATATGAGAATGTTTTGGCTGAAACTTTTGGTTCAGCCTATATTACTTTTTTTTTACTACCTATATTACTTACTAATGGTTATTTAGGCAAAGACCGTTTGAAAGAACTACACAATATATAATTATGTAAAATATGTCCATCAGTAGTCAATTTTGTTTTTTCTATTTTAGGATATTTTCCATTTCGGAAATTTGATATCATATTTAACATTTTAAATACGATTTATATAAAATTATTGAGATTTGACACGTGCAGAATGTTTATAATGTTGATTATTTCACTAATTATTACAAACAAACTTTATATATTTTACAGATTTAGTAGTTTTAACTTTCAACTTGTAATATAGTTTACCTCAAGTTGGTCACTCACAAATGAGAGAGAGAGAGAGAGAGGTTAATCCCAATTCCGCAGTCGCTCGCTCAAGCCAGCCCAGCCCGCCCATTGTCCATTTTCTGGTTACTCACTCTCTCTAATTTGTTGATCGAATTAATTCGCGACTCTTGGATTGTTGTTGTTCTCGTTATCTGGTTTAATGGATTGAGATTCCGTTTTGTGAAAAACCGGATTGGACCTAATTTATGTTGATTCAAAAACTGGATCGTGACCTTTGCTTCTTCTTTCTTCTTCTCCGCCGTCTCTCCTCCTCTGAATCTGAACTTTCCCGCGATTTCCTTCTGGATTTTCTATGCTTCCTAACTCTTATCTCCTTCGGAATCTGAATCCGAGGTTTCTGTAGATTTCCGTGATTTACTCTCAATATCTTCTTCTTCCTCTGAAACTTTCTCGCCTTCCTCTGCCATCAAATTGCTTTGATCTCTTGCCACTTATTTTTCTTTTCGGTTAACAGGTGCAAATAAGAAGAAAGAAAAGAACAGCTCCTCGAGCTATTTGAGAGCAATTCCGTAGTTGGGTTGTTACTTGGGCTTGAATATGAGTTTCACAGAGTCAAAGCCAAAATTTAGGCGTTAACCTATTCAGATAAACTTTTTTTTCCTTAATCAGTTTTCCATCTCAGAAATGATTGACCGAGCTCTGAATCCGGCGGCGGCGATGAAGATACTAGGCGACCGAGAGAGAAGAATTGAGAGAGAGTATATGAAAATAGAAAGACAAGAATAGCTATATTCAAAACCGAAACGAAATAATTAATTAGCTTTTAATCGAATTTTGATTTTGGTTTAGAGAACTTAATAACTAAATATTCGGTTTGGGGTGAGATTTCGCTCCACACTGAATTGATCAGAACAAAGTAAACTAGCGTACATGAGCTACCGCTCTGCAAAGGATACGTTGCTATAGAGACTGAAGTGCACTTAGTTCGATCATGTTTTCTGGGTTTTTAGCTGATTTTTCTTCCTTTTGGGCTGTGAAGTTGTGAAAAAAAGAGACTAAGCAAAGCTATGATTTCTGATGTTATTAAATTTAAAGAAATCTTCATTTTTTTTTTAATTTTTTTTTTTTCCATTTATTTACTCGCTAGTGAAGGTTTACTTTTGTTTGGCTGTCCTGAACCAGTTTATATGTATCATCTCACAGAACACAGGCATCACTATTTGTATTGCACGGTGCATCACTATTTGTATCCATTAGTCAATTTGGTGCAATTTGCACCGAATTGACTAATGGATGTACACTTGCCCTGAAATAGTATTGCTTCTTTTAGATTTTTTAATCTGTGAGAACATCAATTTTTTTTTCCCACGTATCAATAGCATCATATATTATTTTGTAGGTTGGAGAACGATGTCAAGTGTGATACAGAAGTTCTTCGTTACGTCAATGCTTATGTGGATGATTCCTGTTGCATTATTGTATGGGTTTAACCATAACTTAATTCCAGGTAAGGTTTTGAATTAACTTTCTCAGTTATTTTCTATCGACTAAAAGAGAAAAGACATGATGAAGGATTAGCAGATTCACATCTGATCTGATAGCTTAGCTTATTTTGTGCTAATTTTCAACAATAGGCTTCCATGGACATCCAAAATTTCAATTGTCTAGGACTATTCTTTTGAAAAATCTAATGACTAATTGAAAGATGTCGACGAATTGTTACATTTGAAAGTCATTTTTGTATACAGCTTTTGCGGAATTGGGTCCAGTGCTTCCTTAAAATCTAATAAGGAATTCGCTAAGCACTCAGAATAAATAGTAGTAAATATGTAGAAATTAATACCTAGTCTTAGAATACCAGCTAAAATATAAGTTTATAATTGCGATTTTAAGATTGAATGACCAATCCATGTTAACCATCCAACACCTCAATAGCTGATAGTCCATTTTTGAGAAATACTGCTCCAATCTTTCTAGATATAATAGATTGATAAGCTCTCAAAACACCATGCAATGTGACATGCTTGATGTTTTCAATTGGAACAGGTTTGAGCAACTTGTCACCTCACTCTTTGACGTTGGTGAGCGGATTTGTTGCTGTCATATCGGTGAATGTGGTCATAGCATTCTATATATATTTGGCAATGAAAGAGCCTTCGAAGAAACACGAACCCGACCCTACATTTCTTGCCGATGCAAAAGCCAGCATCAACCACTCTAATGCCGCTACAAATGACTCTGATACGTCAAAGAAACAAGAGTAAACTTTGGCCATATTTTTATATTTTGGCGGGAAATAGCACTCTTCAAAAGTCTAGTAGAAGATGCTGTAATGAGATGTACTAGCTGTGTGTGATGACTGTACATTCATAGCGGTCTTAGGTTGACAACTTGTTTACAATGTTGTTGACTTTAGTTTTTGTAATGTCTCCATGAAAATGAAAAAAAAAAGAATGCCCACACAGAAGGATAATTATCACTTTTTTTTCTTCCGGAAATAAATACTATCAATACTATTTAGTAATTTAGTAGCAAACTCCTTTAATCATTAGCTCCATGATCTCTACTATATTACTACAACTACAAACTTTTGTTTTTATGTTTGATTTGAACTAATTTAACTTCATTTTGTCTTAATCCAACTTCTGTTCCCAAAATAAATAAATAAAACTAAGACGTAATTTTTAGTCTAATATTCGGGAGAAAAAAAAATTGTGCCGGATCCGTACTGGAATTCGCATTTCATGAATAATATATCAGAAACAGAATTCTGATACTATGAACAATACCATGATTAAACAAATTTTAATTTTGTTATGTTCCACCACCAGACGCTTACAATGGAGTCGTAGACAACTTGGACCTTGCACCAAGTCAATCTACAGCTCCTCGATGATGTCAAATTTATTATATTAACGTAAATAATAAATATTACAAACGTAAGAGCTTTGAAGAGAAGAATAGAAAAAAAAATAAAAATCGCTGAACGTATTTCTTCTAAACGACGTGTCGTTAAGATCCACCGTCACGCCACACAAAATGCCGTGGCAACAACGTAATTTTCCCAACCTATTAATCCCATTTCTGCACCCGCATCGATATTCACACCTCTGGTGACGTGTCCAACGTATCTCTTCTCTCTCTCTCTCTCTTTTATTTTTGCTTGGAATCTCCTCTCTATCTACATCCTTTTGGAGAACAAACACACAACAATCGAATCACAACCGTCAAATATATCTATGTCATCGATCCGCGTCTATAAATCCAACGGCTGAAAGTCCGTGAATTATTTTAATTGTTCTTTGCCCACGCGAGTTCTGTTTCACGCTCCCACACACTCCAATTGCCACGAACCAACTCGAACAGAGAGAGAAAGTAGAGGAGAGAGAGGGGGTTTATCCCGATTCGCTCACTCAAACCAATCCGTGAGAGAATAAGAGAGAGAAACAACATATTCTAGAGAGAGAACGAAGGCAAGAGAAAAAAGTAGACAAATTTCATCTCCATTTCGAAACACAGAGAAACTCTGTACACACATAGAAAACAAACCAAAGAAGATAGATTAGGGATTCGAGAGAAAAAAAGCCTCTGTCGTTATCGATTCTGTTGTCTGAATCGATTTGTGGTATAGACCTCTATATATTTATATATTTATCTTCTGTAAATGTTCCTGTGTTGAGCTTTGTTGCATGTAAGAGAAGAGAAGACGTGTTTTGATGGACGAGATCTGGGAGAGAGCGGTGGAGACGGCCATGGAAGGTCAGACGGACCACGCGGCGGCGCGGACTCTGACGCTCGACGGAGCGGTGAAGTGCGTGCAGGGACGGCTTCCTCCGCCGAGCCTGCTCGAGAAGTTTCAGAGCCTCCAACACCTCTCCATCGCCAACATCGGAGCCTCTTCGCTCGAACAGTTTCCTCGCCTGCAGAGCCTCGAGAAGCTCATTCTCTCCGATAACCGGATCGCCGGAGGTCTCGAGTTCTTAGTCGAGGCCGGACTGGATTCGCTCCGTGACCTAGACCTGTCGAATAACCGGATTCAGTTCATCGAGGATCTCGCTCCGCTGGCTCAGCTGAGGCTCGTCTCGCTCGATCTCTACAAGTGTCCGGTGACGAGAGTCAAGGACTACCGATCTAGGGTTTTCGGATTGATAAAGTCGTTAAAGTACCTGGACAAGACGGACGCGGAAGAGAACGAGAGGCCGGAGTCCGATGAGGAAGAAGACGACGAGGAAGAAGAGGAGGAAGACGATCCTGGCAGCGGCGAAATCGACGGTGGTGACGAAAACCTGAGAGACCTGCCGATGAGCAACGGACACAGCGAAGGAGCCGAGGGAGTTGTCACGGTCGACGAGGACGAGGAGAGCGACGCCGACGAGGAGGAGACGGAGGCGCTCCGGCGACCGGTCGCCGCGACGGAGAACGGAGAGAACACTCACCAGTCATCAAATGGAGTCGCAGTGGAAGAGCTAGGGTTTGGCGAGGACGACGAGGAAGAGTCCGGAGAAGATGAGGTTGACGAGGAAGACGATGACGTGGTGGAGGTCCACGATATCGAGGACAGCGATGAGGAGGACGGGATCGAGTACGATGAGGAGGAGGAGGATGATGATGATGAGGACGATGACGATGATGATGACGTGGAGGATGAGGTGGACAATGACGAGGCGGGTCTTGCGGGGCCCCCTGGGAGCACCAGAAGGGTCGCGAGGAGCGCGGAGGGTGAGATCGATGGGCACGAGCAAGGGGAGGATGACGTGGACGAGGACGATAATGGGGAGACCGGAGAGGAGGAGGATGATGATGATGAGCAAGGAGTCGAGGAAGAAGTGGAGTTCGAGGATGACGGTGAAGAAGAGGTGAGCTTTCTAAGCTTCTTTTGGTATTGATACATTTCTTATTTGTTAGGTTGTGGTGTTTATTTCGCTTGCCTTTGTATTATTGATTGATTTGTTGGCTTTAACTGGGTTGAGGGCTGTTTTTTTTAGATTAGTGAGGAAATCAAGAGACTTGTGGCGGAGCCGGGATCTATGGGATATGAAGTTAGAATATAAAAGGAACAAATATAACTTTAATTTTTTTCATCTAATTTTAGACTAAATAGCTAAAGTAAGAAAACATAGTATTATAACGTTATGTGCTTGTAAAACTCATAGGCTGTACCCTATTTTGCTTTGATGTACCTTACCAGTTTATTTCCGCTCTGCTCACATGCTTGTGAATATTAATATTTAGAGTCCTGATTTGTAGCAGTATCTTGTTTTTTCTGCGTATTTGGCTCTTGAAATTTTTCATTGTGGATAGTCTTTTTTTTTATATGATATATAAAAGAGTGATGATGGTAAATGGTTAATGTTTCCTGCACTTCAATACTGTTAGTTAGTGATCAGTTAAAGTCCCTATTGCTTTCTATCTCAGTTGTCTATTTGCTCGCACAAGCAGATTTGTTGGCCACTTTTAGTTATTCCGTACTCGTGTGAATGAAGCTCACTAATTTGCAGATAATCAGAAGACAGAAACTGCATTTTATCATGCCACTTATCTTTCAGATAAATTTGTATCTTAGGCGTTCTATACCATCAATTGTATTCAAGTTTCATACATATTGGATTTTTGCTTGGTTTTTTTTTTTTTTTGTTGGATTTCATTCAAGTGTTGCAGCAAAAAGTTAGGTGCTTGACTGCTCTTTTGAAATGAGATTTGTTCTGTTGTATCAATGGCCAGTGAATTTTTTATTTTGAAAAACTGTTTGATGATGTTTGGCCTCACAATCTTTAGGTATTTCTACTTGTATGACTAAAAACAACACTTTTTTTTTTAATATTTCAGGAAGAAGACGGTGGTGCAGGTTACTTAGTCCAGCCTGTGGCGCCCACAGAGGAAGAAGAGGCCGTTAACGACGAAGGTGACGGTGAAGCAGAGGAAGAAGTCGAAGATGATGACAAGTTTCAGGATCTTCTTCCCTCATCTTCGAACCAGAAGAGAAAAAGAGATGTAGAAGCTGATGGTGAAGAAGAAGAAGAAGAAGTAGAAGAAGATGAAGAAGAAGATGCGGGCGAGGACAGTGACGATGATGTTGTCGAGCACAAGTCTCCGAAGAAGAAGAAGAAGCATCACTGACACTCGCCAAAAAATCTTTCCGTAATTTATGTTGTTTATGCCTTTTTTTTTTTTTTTTTTTTTGAGTTATGGAGTCTGAGAAGAAGAACTTTAGATAGATCAGTTGGTTTGGTTGGTAGTGATTTTGGGTCACAGCACAGAGCTCTCTTTCTTCGGACAGAAGTAATATATAAATATAGTAGTTGGTTGGGGTTTGGAGGGAGATTTTAATTGTATCCTTGGGAGGGTTATTTCTAGTTCAAAAAGTGGTTAGTGTTTTTGTCCTCTTAGATAGCCGTTGCTCTCGTGTTATTCAAATGACAGTTATAAAGAGCGGTTCACAAGAGCACATGATTTGGTTTCAAAGGGGCTCTTGGAGGGAAAATAGATGGAAGTGAACTCAAATTATCGTTGGTCCTCTTGGCTCGTGTTTACTTTATATTTTTTTAAGGAGAGGAGGCTTGTAAAAAAAGAAAAAGAAAAGAGAAAAAAAACGGTGTGTATCAGAGAAAGAGGCTTTTATTCTCTTCCTCGCGTTCCATTTTAATCTAATGGGGCTTCTCGAGTATACTCTGACGTGTTAAGCTCTTTTATATTTAATCGGCCACGTGACGTGATTATTGTTTTTTTTTTTTTCATCTTCGAGGGAGGTGACTGCCAGGTGGCTTAAATGTTGTGGTTAGTTATTTTGAGTTGTAATAATGGTCATGTGCGTTGGAGCTCTGATCTAACGGCTGAGCCAAGTTGGATGAGATAAGTGTATAGAATTAAGCTAAAAGGCATATAGAAGCCGGGTAGGTGTTGGATGGAATTGGATTGACTTAGATTCCCCATTAGCCTCTTCCATTGCGTGTATACTCTTTCACCTTTCCATCGTCGATGACGATTTGTGGACCCACTCTTACCTGCCCTCCATATCATTTATTTATTTATTTTGCGTAGGGTCTCGCAGCCTAAATTACCTAACAATTCACTAATAATGATTAATGAATGATTTGAGCCGAACAATCCACCCAATAATACCACTAAATTAGATATTCATCATTTACTCGAGGGACTAAATTTACCATTTCTTTTCGAGGGACCATAATGAAATCTGTAAACAATTGGGAGAATAAAATTATACTTTCCTTTACTTTTCCTTCCATATTATTATTATTATCAAACACGTCCTTCCTGATTTTGCCGGTGTAATTCAATTCCAGGTAAATCTCATCTAATAAAAAGATATTATTAATAAATAAATTAAAAAACTCAAATGCCTAGAAGGTGAATAAATAAAGTGATAAGGTTAAGGTGTGTGCGAGTGAGCGAAGCCATTGGTGACCCATTCCCTCTTTTATTAGACCCAAACAACACAAAACAAAATCCACAAAGCCAAACAAACATAAAACACTCTCTCACTCGCACACCAATGGAAGCCACCACCACAACAATGCTGTTGGTCTCTCCTCCACCACAACCAAACAAGCACAGATTAACAACAAAAAGAAGACCAAGCCACTCGTACGGTCAACTCAGAGTCAAAGCGAGCAGCCAATCCGGCGGGAGTTTAGCAGAGACGGCGGCGATCGCGGGCGGCCTCGTGGCGACACCTGTCATCGGGTGGTCCCTCTACACCCTGAAGACCACCGGGTGCGGTCTCCCTCCGGGGCCAGGTGGCGCGATCGGGGCCGTCGAAGGGGTGAGCTACTTGGCGGTGGCGGCGATCGTGGGTTGGTCGGCGTACACGAAGGTCAAGACCGGGTCGGGTCTGCCCAATGGGCCTTTTGGGCTATTGGGCGCCGTGGAAGGCCTCTCATACTTGACACTGCTCGCTGTTTTGGTTGTCTTTGGCCTTCAGTTCGCACAGCAAGGCTCTATCCCCGGCCCTCTTCCCTCTCCTCAGTGCTTTGGCTGACACACTTACATCATATGCTATTATCCTTTAGATTCTTTCTGTGGCTCTCGTTTGATTATGGTGATGATGTTGATGACACGTGATTTTCTAATAATTAAGTAGTGGGGTTTGTTTCTCATTTTTTTTTTTGTTTCGACTTATTTGCGGAGCCGTTTAATCTGATGACTATGAGACTTTGTAGAAAAATCCATTGATGGAGACTAAAATTATTGGCCTTAAAATGCTAATAAAAAAAATTGTTAATGTGATTTGATTTTGATGAGCGTCTCACTTAGTTTTTATATAGGTGTCTAAGACCACATTTTTTTATTATATATATTTATACTAATAGGGATGCCAAACAAGATAATATGTTTGGCAAGCCAAGCTCATTTATTATATATTTAAATATACTTTTATAAATCTATCATGAAATTTCAAAATTGGAAAATCTTTTCAGCATGTCCCACATTGACTTGGAATATATCATTTGTGCTTATTTTGCATATAAATAGCTCAAACCTACACAAGAGTTGTCTTTTCTTTCCTCCATTGTAGAATGGTTTCTTGATCAACAACGTTTAATATAGACTGAGTAAGATTATTATATCAAAATATTATTAGAAGCCATCAAGCCATCAAACCAGGAAATCTAATTAAAATGCCATTGTTAAGAATCTAATATTTCACAAGTGTAAAAATAAGGATTTTGACACCATTAAAAACATTTTCACATTTTTTTTCGGGTTCCTACAAAAATCGCAAAAAGACTGATATATGAATGTTTAGTGACATACATGTCACTAAGTCGTGTTTGTCATAAACACTCTTATATCAGTCTTTTTTAGATTTTTATATTATTCCGGAAAAATGATTGAAAACACCCCTAGTCTTATAACGCGCGATTGACCATTTTGATAAGTGATTGATCAATATATGATAAGCAATGGATCTTATAAGTAAAAAAAAAAAAAGTTACTAGAAGGTTACATATTTAATGAAACCTGGATAACACAAATAATAACTATTCAATGGGTTATAAGTGATCAATAAAAGTATTTACTCTAAACCCTAATCAAACCATTCAAGCGATCACTCAGAGGCAAGAAACATTAATTTTTTATGGACCAAAATGTTAGGAGCATAATATTTTTAAACTATATGTGTGAAATTATGTTTAGTCCCTTTATTTTGTCAATTTAAATTATGAATCAACTTTATAAATTGATCCAATTACTTTGCTTTTGACATTTTGTCCCCTCGAAATCGAAAGGTGGTGTGCGGGTGCCCATGCAACGTTAGCTTCGATACCTTGCATTCAAGGCCAGACCTAATTTGTTGGATAAGACCTCATAATTAGAATCTGTGCCTGGGAAATTTATGTGTCCAAATACCATTTCAAACACCGTTTTTGGAAAATTGAATTCATTTGAAAATATTTTAGTGTTATATCGAGCTTGTGTTAGAATGTGACTCCGGCTCTCACATAGCTATTTGAATATTTCTATTCAGTTTTTTAAGAATTTATTAAGCGAGTCCATAATTATTCACTGTTGGCGTAAGAATTCTCTCGTCAAATATTCAAGAATTATAATTAAAGTTCGATTTAGATTTATGAAAATGATCTCAAATCTTTGGTTATCGAATCTGTATTGAGTTTATGGTGGAAATCGAATATAATATATGATACGATGATTAATAATAATCATTAATTTAGCAAGAGAAATAATTAATATTAGACGGCAAGGAGTAATTTTTTTTTGTTTAATTTAAGAACAGATCGAACTCGAATTACAAAGGAATGAATTGCAGATAGATTAGATGTGGAAAAAATAAAATGTCTGAAGGCATACATGCAGGTATTAATAGCACGCTAATCGAATCAGCCTCGACTGAATCTCACAATCAACGTCTATCTCACATTTATGGCCAATCTCTTTGCACAAATGAGAATCATAACTTCGAGTTGTTCGTTCAAAAATCAATCATCGCGCGCAATCATTTGTTGAAGTGAGATGGGCCCGGGCCGGTTGCTTCTATCAAGGATAGTCCCACATCGACTGGGTATTACGATCCTGGACTCTTTATAAGGTTTGTGAGTTACTCCTCTAATTGTCAAACTTGGTTTTAGATGGAACCTCACACCTTTAAGATGATATCAGAGCGGGGCCTATTCTCGGTTGTGTTCAATGACAATTGGATTTATTTTTGTACTCAACCCCAATTTACTAGTCCTACACCAACATTCACAAGAAAATATCCGTCAATTTTATGTGATAGCTAGGGATGCCAAACAAGATAACGAGTTTGGCAAGCCAAGCTCATTTAATATATATTTTAAATACTTCTACGAATCTATCGGTAAACTACATAGCAAGTGCATTATAAATAGCAGTTGGTAATTCAGACCTACGCAAAGTGTTTTATTCAAAAAATCGTAGTATTAATCATGCTTTCCATAATCATAATGTTCATTCTCTTCTTCGATGTTCCGTGTTTTGCAAACCCTCAATCCATCAAGACATTCCAAAAGCTGGACCTGCCTTTGGATTCGGTCGGTGCTTACTCAATGGCCTTCGATGGCATCGGTAGAGGACCATTTACAGGTCTCTCCGATGGCAGAATCATGAGATTCGACACTCTTCAACACCGGTTCATAGATTTTGCCTTTACCGCCCCAAATAGGTAATTAAGACCGGAATTTGAATTTTTAGCTTCCATTTTTTATTTTTGCAACCAACAATCCGTATCTTAAAGATTTAGCAGTTGCAGTCTTTAACATAACTTATATCTATTGTTGGCAGAATTTCAAGTGCAAGATCCATGTGGTCTTGTTTTATTGGGTAGAATTGTTGGTTTTTGAGTAGGGACGGAACAAAAATATAAATTAACGAGACTAGTCTAGTATGAAAAAAAAAAAGTTCATAACAACTACGTTATAAATTACAAAGATCAATCATATTCGGATTTATGAGCATAAATCATTAGAAGATCAATCATATTCGGATTTCAACTACAAAATCCAGTGGTCTCACACACTGAAGATTTCATTAAATTAGCTTGGTGATAATTTTTTTCTGATCATGAACGGATCATATCACTTTGAAAAATAAGGTAGCATGGATAAGTCATTTGTGGTCCGTTAAAAAACTGACCTAAGCTAACGCAAAAATAGAGATATATATATGTTGACCTGTAAAATTAGTACAACAATATCTCACGAAAATACACTGACTCCGAGTACAAAGCCTCCGAGTACAGAGGTGATTTAGGCAAGACTTTCTCTTTATACAGACGAATCAAATACAAGAGAGCAATGTTTTCTAGAGATTTCAAGTGAAAGAAAGTGTGTAAAAAAGTCCGTGTCTCGTTCTGTGCTGCTGCCTCTATTTATACTCATCTGGTCGTGTCTTTGACGGTTATTTTGAGGAACGTGGGGTGATCAATCCCACGTTCTGGACGGTTATGGGTAACTGCCTTTCGCCTCTCTCTGAGGTGGGCGGTTAATGCTCCTCGTGTGGTTCCTGAACCGTCGAGGTGTGCGTTTTAGAGCTTGAAACATGTTTTCTATTAGTTTTGACTAGTCTTTGACCCACGTTCTTCTCTTCTCTTCTCTTCGAAGTTCTGATCGGTGGGTTTCGTTCTTAACTTATGAACGGTTCGTTCCTTTTCAATGGATGGCCCTTGGGTTTAATTAACCTGAGCTCGGTGCTGGATTCATATTTCTGCTCGGTAGTCCGACTAGCCAGATCGGAGTCTGACTAATTTATCCCGTAACAGCTGCCCTCCAGTTTCTTAGTTTTTTCTTTAGCAAAAATGGTAAGGAACTATTTCGGTTTGCTTCGTGACCGTGTTCATCTTTGCTTACTCGTCTCGGGATGATCCGAGTAGAATTCTTCATTCTTTTCTTTTTACAGGACGACGTCGTTTGTCATCTGGCCTTTCTGAACCGTAGCGTCTTTTGCTTCGACGGTCAGATGTGTTTGACTTCCTGGACAAGCTTAATCATCACCGTTCATGAAGTCTTTATATAAGGCCTTTCCTCAACTTTTGACTTCATTTCGCTTTTTCTTCTAAATTCTGGTCTCAGAGCGTTCTCGGCTTGATCTGCTTATTCAAATTGTGCTTTTGGCTTTTTCGTTTTTGCTCGGATCTTCCGATCTTCAATCTCGCGGGTAAGGTCTGTTCTTTTTTCATTGTTTTGATACCTTCCTTTTGTTTTGAGATCGTTGTTCGGCGATCGATATCTTCTTTATTTATTGTATTCGGACCCTTCGGACTTTAGGAATCTTAGTTTCTCAACTTCATTAGGGCTATGGGTGGACTTGCGCGTCCTGATCTAAGCTTCGATCCTCGCGTCGTTCGGCGATCGGAACCTGATCCCGATAGTGTTACCTTGTTGGATTGGTCCAAGTTTTCTTTCCTCAGAAGTCCCGTGTGGTATCATGTCCCAGAGATCGGATGGGACCGTCCTGTAATGGCATATGATGAATCATGCGTGCCTCTCAATCCTGAGTCCGATGGGGTTGATAACGAGAAAAAGGTTTTTGACTCGTCTTCCCTATCGTGTAGGGACACTATGGTCGTGGAGATATCGTCCTCGTCCGATTCTTCGAGGGAGAGCGGGTCGGAATCTCGTGATACGACGAGCCTTTCTCTTTCGCAAGACCGAGGAGAGGGCTGTTCTCAAGGCATTCCGGGTCCAAGTGGGAGGACCTTTGGGGTTGATCTTCCAGAGGAAGAGGAAGAGGCCCTGGTTTTTGAACGGAAAGAGGGCCAATTTTCGGCCAAGGTTTGGACTTCTCGGGTTACCGAGAAATATCTACAAGGGTTGAGGGAGGAATTTGAGATAGCTGATGGAATTATCCTCTCGGCACCTTTGGAACACGAGAGAGCCGATCAGCCTCCTGTTGGAAAGATTGCGTTCAATAGGGCCATTTTGAACGTGATCGGAGGGTTGCCAATGCATCCTCTCATTTCCCAGTTCGTTTCCGACCTGGGTTGTTCTCCTACCCAGCTCGTTCCCAACGTGTATAAAATCTTCGTCGGGATGGCCGTGCTGTGGGCGAAAATTTATGATCGCCCTGTCACTTTGCAAGATTTCTCACAATACTACTCGTTTAAGTCGGCCCCAGGGCAGCATGGTTACTATTATGCTCGGGCTAATGACGATCATTCTAAGGTGGTTACTCGCCTGCCGACCAGCCAGAAAAATTGGAAAGATCATTTCTTTTGGGTTGAAGGGAATGCTTCTTATGAAAGGTGCCCCATAAGGGCTCCGTTCTCGGAATTGGGTGTGATTTTGGTCCAGAATTCTTGTTTGATAATCTGAGCCGGGCTTTTGCTCTGGGTTCTTATATGTTTTA
Source organism: Urtica dioica subsp. dioica (assembly GCF_054948205.1). NCBI lineage: Eukaryota > Viridiplantae > Streptophyta > Magnoliopsida > Rosales > Urticaceae > Urtica > Urtica dioica. The sequence goes on from NC_142759.1 coordinate 4,599,293, forward strand.
TGTTTGGTTCCAGGTTCCCTTCCGCAATATTCCGAGGAGGAGCGATCACTTCACTCGGAAATTTTTGATCTTTCAGAGGCTGATCGGTCGACGTTTTTGTTATCGGACCCGGACCTGCTCGACCAATATTATTATTACCCTTATTCAAGTAAGTATTTTACCTGTCCTTTCTCAGCTTACATATGTTCTTTTCTCATTTTCATTTTCGTTTCTTAACAGAGATCGTCCAGATGGCAAAAAAGAAATCCGCTCCCGAGCTGATCCCTCCCAATCCGAAACGCCTCAAGGCTTCTAAGGCTTCGACGGCCGGTAAGCGGGCGTCCTCGTCGATTTCGAAGGTCTCGGAGCCTCTGAGCTCTTCTCCCGTTAAGGGTCTGGCCGAGCCTTCCTCTGCCTCCGATCCTTTGGCTCCGGTCGTTACTTTCTTCCGCGAGCGTTTCCCTGCCGAGAAGGCTCAGGAGGTTCTCAGGCTCGAGCCTTTGGAGAGGCTTAACCAGGCCACTGACTTGGCGATTTCGGTAAGTTTTGACTCGTCTAGTCGGTACCTCTTCCCTTTTGATAACTCATTGTGGCTGATCGTTTGATCGTTGCAGAATTTTGTCAGTATGACCGGTCTTGTCGGACTGCTAGGCTCCGAGCTCACCTCCTTGAGACAAAGGAATGATCGATTCCTCAAGGAGAGAGATGTTGCCAGGGATGAGACAACCAAGGTTAGGTCTGAGTTAACTCGAAAATTCCGAGAAGACCTTGAGGCTGCTCGTTTAGCGGCGGTGGAAGAGTACAAAGCTTCCGACGATTATCGTGATATGCGTGATGATCTCTATACCGCTGGGATGACCGAGGCTGTTCGGCTTCTTGGTCCGAAGAATCCTACTCTGGATGCGACGGATCTCGATCTCGACTCGGAGTCAAGGGCTAGCGAAGAAGGTGACCAGGAGTAGAATTTGTCTTTGTTGTTATATTTTGATTTCTGCTAACCCGCTTGGGTTTTGAACAAATGATCCGAGGTCGGGTTTTTATTATGTAATTTTCGTTTTTCCCTTTCGGGATTTGAACAAATGATCCTTGGTTGGATCTATATTTTGTGTAAATTTAGTTTCAAAATTTTGGTAAAGTAAAGTATTACTATTACTAGGTATATTTTTTAAAAACTGTTCGTTAGTTATCTAGCCGCCCAGTTTACTTTATCGAAATTTTGAAAGATAATTTATACATAGCGTGATAAGTAATACATAATGCGATACATAAGTAATTCCGAGCAGAGGAAAGAAAGATGAACAATTACTTGAAATTATAAGCACGTGATTACTTGAAACTCCGAGTAGAAAATTGAAAGATAGAAAATTACTTTAAATCATAAGTACGTGCGACCAAGCCGCTTTTCGAAAATTTAACAAGTAAACATAATTCATGCGACCAAGCCGCTTTTTGAAAATGTAAACGCGATACATGCGACCAAGCCGCTTTTTGAAAGATTAACAAATAAACAAGTCAAACGTAAAATTGGCGAAGGTGCTCAGCGTTCCAGGGGTTTTTCTCCATATCGCCGCTCAACTGTTGTAGTCGGTAGGCCCCGTTTCCGAAGTCTTCTCGGATGATGTAGGGTCCCTCCCAGTTTGCGTTGAAGGATCCTTCCTGGTGGATTTTGGTGTGGAGAAAAACTCTTCTGAGGAATTTGTCGCCGACTTTGAATGGTCTTGGTCGGACTCTCCTGTTGAAATACCGAGAAACCTTTTGCTGGTTAGCTAGATTTCTCAATCTGGCGTTTTCTCTTTTTTCTTCTAACAGGTCTAGACTAATTTCAAGCATGTCGTTGTTTACCTTTGTTGAGTAATTTTCTCTTCTCATTGTTGGTATTAAGACGTCGGTCGGTATGGCCGCGTCGGAACCGTATGCGAGGGAGAAAGGTGTTTCGCCAGTTGCGGAGTGCTCGGTGGTCCTGTATGACCAGAGGACTTCTTGAAGCATATCCACCCACTCTGACTTTTGCTCGTCTAACTTTGTTTTCAGGCCGTGTTTTATTGTTTTGTTGACGGCCTCCACCAATCCATTGGATTGTGGTCTGACTGGTGTAGAAAAAACTTTGTTAATGCCATATTTTTCACAGAAGCTTTTGAAGGAATCGCAGTCGAATTGAGTTCCGTGGTCGGATACAATTTTGACTGGTATTCCGAAACGAGTAATGATATTTTTCCATACGAATTTCTCAATTGCATGGGCCGTTATTTTATTTAAGGGTTCGGCTTCAACCCATTTTGAAAAATAGTCGATGGCTACAATCGCATACCTGCATCCTCCTCGGCCTGTTGGCAAAGCTCCGATTAGGTCTATTCCTCATTCTACGAATGAGATCGGGCATGAAAGGGTGATGAGCGGATTAGGCGGAAGCCTCGGGATGTTTGAGAACTTTTGACACTTGACGCATCTTTGCGTCATGTGCCGTGCATCGGCCTTTAATGTCGGCCAGTAGAGTCCTTGTCGGATGATCTTTTGCGCCAATGCTTCGCATCCGATGTGACTTCCGCATATCCCTTCATGGATTTCTTTGAGAGCGTACTCGGCTTCGTCTTCATCTAGGCACTTGAGTAGAGCTTGGGAAAATCCCCTTTTGTAGAGATTCTGACCTTCGAGGAAATATCGGGCGGCTCTGAACTTCAAACTCCTAGCCTCGTTTTTGTCGTTGGGTAGAGTTCCCTGCTGCAAGTATTTCCTGATCGGAGTTTGCCAAGACTTTCGTTGCTCGATATGAAGCACGTGGGTGGCCTGCTCGATGCTGGGCTGCCCAATTTTGATCACTGGGATTGACTCCGAGTTTGATCCTTGAGTGGCGTGTTTTGCTAATGCGTCGGCCTCTTCGTTCATGGCCCTTGGGACTTGGGTGATCTCGCAAAGTTCGAATTTGCTTGCTAGGTTTCTAGCTTTTTCGGCATATAGCGACATCTTTTCGCCTTTTGCCTGAAATTCATATTTCATTTGATTAACAATTAACTGAGAATCCGAATACACTTTGAGCTTTTTGATTTCTAAATCTTTTGCTATTTGAAGCCCATGTATCATAGCTTCGTATTCAGCTTCATTGTTCAAAGTATTAAAATCGAATTTTAAAGCGAATTTTACCTTGTCTCCTTCTGGACTGGATAGCGCAATTCCGACCCCGGACCCTTTTTCGTTGACTGCTCCGTCTACATACATGTCCCAAATCGGGAATTCAACTGGCCTGTATGTGAATTCTGCAATGAAGTCAGCGACTGCCTGCCCTTTAATTGCTGGTCGGGGGCTGAAGTGTATGACGTACTGTGTCAATTCAATTGACCATTTCATTAACCTTCCGGATACGTCTGGCTTTTGCAGCACCTGGCGTAGTGGAAAATTGGTGAGGACCGTAATCGGATGTGCGAGGAAGTAGTGTTTTAGCTTCCGAGAAGCAGTAATGAGGGCGAAGGTTAGCTTTTCAAGTTCCGGGTATCTTCCTTCCGCCTCATTAAGGCGTCGCGAAGTGTAATAAACCGGGACCTGATGTTTTCCCTCATTCTTGATCAGCGCTGAACTTACTGCATGTTCCGAGACGGCTAGGTAGATCTCTAAGGGCTCTCCCTCCTGTACTTTTCTCAAAGTCGGAGGCCATGCCAAGTGTTCCTTTAGAGATTCGAAGCTCTCGTCGCACTGCTTGGTCCATTCAAATTCCTTGGAGGCTCTGAGTATATTGAAGAAATGAATACTTCGGTCGGTTGACCGAGAGATAAAGCGACTTAGTGCAGCTATGCATCCCGTCAATTTTTGCACCTCTTTGATGTTTCGTGGTGGTCTCATGTTCCATAGGGCTGTGATCTTTTCTGGATTCACTTCAATGCCTCGTTCATGAACGATGAAACCCAAGAATTTTCATGCGGAGACACCAAATGTACATTTTAGAGGATTTAATTTCATGCGATATTGCCTTAACAGTTCGAATGATCTTCTAAGATCATTCGTATGTTCAACTATTTTTCGGCTCTTAACTAACAAGTCATCAATGTATGCTTCCATTGTGATCCCGAGTAATTCGGCGAACATTCGATTTACTAATCTTTGATATGTTGCTCCAGCATTTTTTAACCCGAAAGGCATTACCGTATAACAGTATAGCCCCCGATCAGTTATGAATGCCGTGTGGTCCTGGTCGGGACCATACATAGGGATTTGATTGTAGCCAGAGTAGGCATCCATAAAACTTAGGATTTCATGACCTGCCGTGGCGTCTACTAACTGATCAATTCTCGGCATAGGAAAACTATCCTTTGGGCAAGCCTTGTTCAGATCTGTAAAATCCACACAAGTTCTCCATTTCCCGTTGGGTTTCTTGACCAAGACGGGGTTGGCCACCCATTTAGGATATTTAGTTTCTTTTATTGATCCGTTAGAAATCAGTTTGTCTACTTCTTCCTTCAGAGCAGTATACCTTTCGGAGTTTAAAGCTCTTCTTTTCTGTCTGATAGGTTTTTCTTTAGGATCTATATTTAACCTATGACATGCTATTTGAGGATCTATCCCTGTCATGTCGGACTGCGACCAGGCAAATATATCTAAACTATTAGACAGGAGAGTAATTAAGTTACTTTTGGTACCTGATTCAAGATATTTTCCAATCTTGAGCTTCTTCTCAGGTTGCTTTGGATCTGGGGCGACTTCCTCGACTTCGTCTCCTGGGCCAATTTCTTCTCGGCTCGGGAGGCGTGGGTCAAAATCTGGATCGATCATCATAACCTTGTGAACATCTTTGTCCTGACTCTCTTTGAGATAATTCGCATAGCAGCTCCTTGCGATAGCCTGAGTTCCGACTACTTCACCTATCCCATGCTCGGTAGGGAACTTCATCTTCATATATTCCACCGACGCAACGGCCCCGAGGGACTGCAAGGTTGGCCTGCCAATGATCGCATTGAAAGAAGATTTTCCAGGGACCACTATCCATGTTGTGTTGATGGTTTTACTCCTCGGGTTTTCTCCCACAGTTATTGGGAGTGAGACTAATCCCTTGGGCTGGATTGAATCTCCCGTGAAGCCATAGAGGTTCTCAGGGGAAGGAGCCAACGTGTCTTGCTTAAGACTCATCTTGTTGAACGTGTCTTCATAGAGTACGTCAACAGCGCTTCTAGTGTCCACCAAAATCCGGTGTACGTTCCTGTTGCCGATTAAGGCCGAAATGACCAATGGATCGTTGTGAGGATACATCACCCACCGAGCATCTTCTGCTGTAAAGGTAATAGGCTCCGAGCTAGACTTGGCTATCTTGTTAGGCCTCTGCTCGGCTGTAAACAAGATCTGCCGGGGTCCTGCGTAGGCTTCCCTTACATAGCTTTTTTGAGCGCTTCTTGAAGTTCCTCCCACATGTGGTCCTCCGACTATGAGTGAGATTTCGGCATATGCCTCACCTCTCTGCTCCTCTTGCTCCCCTTGCTCGGCCTTGAATTTCTTCAACGCTCCTCTTCGGATTAGAGCTTCTATGGCCTCTTTGAGGTTGAAACAGTCGGCAGTACGGTGACCGATGTCCGCGTGGAAAGCGCAATATTTTGTTTTGTCTCTCTTTGAGATATCTTTCTTGATCGGCTTTGGCTTAGGGAAATCTTCCTTGTCCTGTGTAAGACTAAATATCTCCTCTATCGGGGCATTGAGCTTATGATATTTATCGAACTTACTGGAAAAAGGTTTCAGAGGTCCTGCTCCTGACCGGCTCTTCTTCGGTGGGCGGTGGTCCTCAGAATGTCGTTCCTTATGCTCTTCTCGGTAGCTCTTCGGCGGTTTTGCTTTTCTTGCCGCCAGCCTTGCTTCCTCCGCGTTGATATATTTCTGAGCTCTCTTCAAGAAATCGTTGTAGTCCCTTGGACTAGTCTTCTGAAGAGACCACCAGAATTCTGATTCTGTTCGGACGCCGGAAGAGATCCCGAAGAGCTTAAAGTCTTCGTTTAGATCGTCAATCTGAAGTGCTTGTTCCGAGTAGCGATTAATAAAATCTTTTAGAGACTCGTCATGGGCTTGTCTTACCGCCAGCAGTCTTTCTTTGGGAGTTTTCCCTGAACTGGAGCCGACAAACTGTTCCAAGAATTTTCTAGACAGCTGTTTCCAGGATCCTATGGAGTTTGGCTTTAGCTTTCTGTACCATCTTTTGGCTGAGCCAGTCAGAGTGATGGAGAAGGCTCTGCACATAACTTCTGGTCCGGCTCCTTGCAGCAGCATCCAAGAGGAAAAGGTGTCTATATGGTCTCCTGGGTCGGTCTTTCCGTCGTATACTGGGATGCTTGGCATCCTAAACCGATCAGGCAACGGGTGTTCTAACACGCGGGCCGTGAACGGGGAGATAGCTTCTCCGACCTTCGGAACAGACTCCTTCTGACCTAGGGCTACCTCTTCAATCCGACGTTCCAACCTTCTAAGATTTGTTTTGTTGGTGCTTGCACTGTCTTCGGTCTCCGAGCTTTCTAAGCTGGGCTGGTACCGATCAGGAATCTTTTCCTGACTGTACTGCTCCTTCTCGGACTCAGAAACATCTTCCATCCTCTCATACCGATCTCTGGCATGTTTCCGAGGTTTCTTAACCTGCGGATCTTGTCCGATGGGTTCCTTCCCTGATCGGTGCGAGGGCTCTTCATCTGGGATCACTATTGCGCTTCGCAGTGTGACCCTCTTTGCCTGTAACCTTCTCTTCAAATCCCTGTTATTTGCCTCTAAGACCGAGAGGCGTTCTTGCATCTGTCTGAATTGTTCTTCGAGGCTGGGTTCCGGAAGGAGTTCAACTATTTCTTCCGAGGTGAGAGGCAAGGTGCGGTTATGGTGCTCTATCTCCATCTCCTGGTTAGAGACAACGTTCATGGGTGCGGACGAACTAGCCATATTCTTCAGCTGGTCCCCCTCCTTCTAGCGCCAACTGTTGACCTGTAAAATTAGTACAACAATATCTCACGAAAATACACTGACTCCGAGTACAAAGCCTCCGAGTACAGAGGTGATTTAGGCAAGACTTTCTCTTTATACAGACGAATCAAATACAAGAGAGCAATGTTTTCTAGAGATTTCAAGTGAAAGAAAGTGTGTAAAAAAGTCCGTGTCTCGTTCTGTGCTGCTGCCTCTATTTATACTCATCTGGTCGTGTCTTTGACGGTTATTTTGAGGAACGTGGGGTGATCAATCCCACGTTCTGGACGGTTATGGGTAACTGCATTTCGCCTCTCTCTGAGGTGGGCGGTTAATGCTCCTCGTGTGGTTCCTGAACCGTCGAGGTGTGCGTTTTAGAGCTTGAAACATGTTTTCTATTAGTTTTGACTAGTCTTTGACCCACGTTCTTCTCTTCTCTTCGAAGTTCTGATCGGTGGGTTTCGTTCTTAACTTATGAACGGTTCGTTCCTTTTCAATGGATGGCCCTTGGGTTTACTTAACCTGAGCTCGGTGCTGGATTCATATTTCTGCTCGGTAGTCCGACTAGCCAGATCGGAGTCTGACTAATTTATCCCGTAACAATATATATATATATAGCAAGAAAGTAAAATTTAGAGGGGCCAAGTGTACAAAATAAAATATAAATATTATATATAAATATAAATATAAAATTTAAGAGATAATTATTAATATTAAATAAAATTTGTTATAAAAATAAGGCAAGTTAGGTGTATTGCTATTTTAGACTCTTTATGTTAAAATTTTAGTCTAATTACCTAAAAATTAAGAAAATAACACAAATTAAGACAAGACACATGTGTCATGTGAGTCCACATATACACGAGTTAGACTATATCATTAATATTTGAGTAATCAAATTATAATTTTAACACACGGAGTATAGTCATTTGACTATTTAATATATATACTTTCTTCTGAAACAATTTGAAATTCAGTCAATATATTTATATTCAGTTAAATAAATACAGTTATTCTGAATAAATCACATAAATGTAATTAATAGCCAAATGTCGTAATATTTTCCGAATTAAGATGTAATATTTTCCATTACCTGATTTGAATATATCTGGAATGAGTTGCCAAACGAACTATGAGTCATCCTTTTTAGGGTTTGTTGGCTTGATTATTAATTCCCAATATGGGAAACGATTGGTTAATATCTTAATATAACAAGGATACGTTTAAGCTGGTTATAATCCAAATACCATTACCATGCACGCAATAGATATACGTATGTTGTTACTTCTGTTAATTAGTATATATAAACGGTTTTAATTGTAGACAGTGAAATACTTTTTTATTTTTTATTTTTTATTATTATTACATATCACTTGATCACATATGCGTCAAAGGACAAAGGCAGAGTGTGATGGGACAAACACAAATAACAATCCAGCACTAGGAGCTATTTGTGGGAGGCCATTAGGTTTGGGATTTTACTTCCGAACCAATCAAGTGTATGTCACAGACGCTTATCATGGACTCTTGTTGGTCGATCCGATCGGACGGCTCGCATCGAATATTGCAACCGGCGCCGAAGGAGTCCCCTTTAAGCTGCCCTTGCATCTGGATGTTGATCAACTTACTGGGGATGTCTATTTCACCGATTTCAGCTCTGGATTTCCCATTAGGTATATATATCTTTTAGTATCACTTTAAGATAATTTTCTAGTTATTAGATAATTATAGAATTTTAAAGGTGTCTTAATGAATATGGTATTTATGTGTAAGTGTAACTCTCTCTTAGTATATTATAATGATTACGTTTCATTCAAACAACACACTTGAACATCTCGTTCATTAGAAAAACATGTTCCTATATAATTCAATGACTTATAAGACCATATATATAACATATAATGTTTTTTCGCAGCAAGTTTCAATTAGCAATAGACGCCAATGACTCCACGGGAAGACTACTGAAATACAGCCGCAGAAGCGGCGAAGTGAGCGTGCTTCTGAGGAACCTCGCCGGAGCCGGCGGAGTCGTCCTCAGCCACGACAGCACATACCTCCTCGTCTCCGAATACATCGGCAGCAGAATCAAGAAGTTCTGGCTCGTCGGACCCCACGCCTTCACCGCCACGGACCTCGTCACGAGTCTCGCCGGAAGGCCTCTCAACATCAAAAGGAACCCGATCTCGCTGGACTACTGGGTCGGCGTCAACGCGCGGAAGTCCCTGGGGAACGGTTCCACCGTAGCTGTTCCCTCGGCCGTCCGATTCTCCGGACTGAGCGGTGCGATCCGCCAGAGGATAGATCTCAGCTCGTATTACGGCAACGCGACGATCAGCGAGTTTCAACCCGCCCCGGGGCTCGTTGGAACGGCTTATGTTGGTGCGACCAGGGCTGATTTTCTTGCTCGTGTTACCTACAAGATTATATAACTGCTATATATACATATAATAAGTTAATAACAAGCTTTTTTTTATGTACTAATATATAAATCTACCTAGAGGTAGTGTCTAAGAGGTGGTGCTTTTAATGAGTAATAATCAGAAAGTTGGAATAATTCTATAGAATATGTATTTTGCGTGATTGATCAAGCTATGTCGTCTGTATCCATCTAGTTATACAACTCATGTGAGTTATCTTAGGATTGTGACTTCTCATATACTACTCATGTGGGCTCTCGATTCGAGATATTATTGGTTCAAGGGAATATTAAAATTTTCCACCACATGTCGAGACATCTTCGCCTCTCAAGGGCTAATTATCCCGGAAGAAATGACATGGTCCGATCTTTTGAGTTTTTTGTCCATTTTATTTTTACGCTAGATCCGCATTGAATATTTTTAAGTGCTGCTTCTGGGACCCTAAAGATGCATTTACATGATCAACGACCACTTTAAAAAGATCGATTGTTTGTCTTTAGTGGTTTTTCTTTATGCATTGTTTAATTTAAAATCTGAGAGTAGTGAGAGTGTCGAAAATTATTTTTGAGTTATAAGTGCGTTCATACGCGTTCATGTGAGTCAGAAGCCATGATCCCTAAACCATATAAAATGCTAAGTAATTTAATTTCAAAATCGTCAAAGTATAAGTTTAATTCCGTAAGGCAACAATCCAAAATATTTGAATATCTTATTCATAAGAATATTTGAATGTATTATTCTCTAGCCGCAGTATAACGTATATATGCGGCTGTATATATGTGATTCTAATAAATAAGTTAACGCAACAACACAGTCGATAATAAATATATGTAGTATTTGTTAAGACATAAAGAATATTTGTGATCTGTATAAAATTATATCCTTTTGGGGGCTGTGTTCTGTACAAGTGTTAAGACAAGCGCTCATCAAGGAGATAAATAAATATCGTACTAGATATCAAAATTTGCGTTCATTTTTTAATGGGGTCATCTGATCTCTAGCTATATGAAATATTAATTACAGACATAGTGCTCATGCGGTTATTATGAGGTGGTAATTTACCAATTAGAAACAAAAACTAAATCAAACTAAGTTAAGAAAGGTGGTTTTTAAAAAAAGGAAAGAAAAAGGGTCCTTTGTCTCAAGGCCATTGGAGAAGGACTCTCTCTCTCTCCCTTCTTTTTCCATTGAGGAATTATATAATTATTTGTGTCAGGTACAATCTCTTTGCAAAAAATCTGCCATTTTTTTCTTCTTCTTCTTCTTCTTTAATTTTTCTAGCACAATATAGAAGATCTACAATCACTACATGTTCATCTCCATGGACCATGATCCTAGTAAGATCATATTGATTTCTTTTAATCTTTTTTACATTGTACGTGTGGATCATTATATGCTCAATCCTTATAAAATTTTCCGTATTTATATAAAATTCCAATAATGACGATCTTGTTTACCATATATAAATGTAGGGATATTATTCCATCCCAGAAACATTTTGGGCTGAGCAATTGAAAGAAAAGAAAGGTGAAAAGTTCTTCCACCGAGCCTATAATTCTGAATTAGAAGGAAGTTCATATCACCTTTTATCATTAAAAAAATAATTATATAAATAAATAAAAATAAAACAAAAAAAAATGTCTCGGTTGCTGCTTCAAACCGCCCCATCGCCGTCATCTACTCCGCCGCCATCGCCGGATTCAAATTCAAACAATTCATCATCATCTTCGCCGCCACCCACGTCATCATCACCGTCACCACCGTCATCATCTCCGCCGTCAAGCAATTCATCATCTCCGGCACCGTCTTCTTCGAACGATCCCATTGCCGCCTCTCCTCCGCCGCCGCCGCCACAAAAGAGCAACAGCACATATTCGCCGGTGAATCCTCCTCCGCCGCCGCCGCTGACGTCGCGCTCCGGCGTGATATCAGCGCCGCCACCGCCTCGGGTGGCCTTGGGGTCCGGTAATTCTTCGACGGCAGTTTTCGAGGCGTCGTCGGAGAGCGTGAGTCAGGTGGCGGTGGGGTTGACTGTGGGGTTTGGGCTCTTCGTATTGGCGATGGTTATGGTTTGCATTCTGTGCGCAACCAGGAAAAAGAAGAAGCGAGATCATCGTCAATATTATCCCGATCCTTCTCATCATGGCCCAACAGGTGATGATAACTTATATTAGTTTTACGTACCAACTACAACTTATTTTTACGTACCATTTGCATGCACATGCATTATACAATATGAATCTAAGAAACATTTGTGTTTATTCGTTAGTCATTACACGTCTAGGCGGTCCCAAATTTTCCCCAACGTCTTCTTTGGGTCAATTAGAAAACTAGTGACAATATATATCTATATATATATATAATATATATATATATATAATTATAAATATCCTTAAAAAAATACGCACCAAGTTTCAAAAATTATAAACCTACTTAATAATAATAAAAAAAAATTCGTCTCTCTCTCTCTTTCATAAATCATAATAATAAACATATAATGAACTATAAACATTCATACATAAAGATTGGTAGATAATTTTTAAACCTGGAGCGGAAATTGAGTCTAAACTTTATACTAGACTTTCTTGCATATACACAGCTCCAACTTTAAATTTATCTTGTTTTAATTCTAGATATAGATAAACCCAATGAACGAATAACATATATTTGATATGCACAGACCAAGGAATGTACTACAACAACACCACCAACAGCTGGCACGTGGCAGCGCCTCCACCGCTGCCGCCGGGGCTGGGTGGGGAGGCGTCGCTGGGGCTGAGCAAGAGCAGCTTCACGTACGATGAGGTGGCGAGAGCGACGGGCGGGTTCTCGGATGAGAACCTGTTGGGGCAGGGCGGGTTCGGGTACGTCCACAAAGGGGTGTTCGGGGACGGCAAGGAGGTGGCGGTCAAGAGCCTCAAGTCGGGCAGCGGGCAGGGCGAGAGAGAGTTCCAGGCCGAGGTCGACATCATCACCCGAGTTCACCACCGACACCTCGTCTCCCTCGTCGGCTACTGTATCGCCGGCTCCCAGAGAATGTTGATTTACGACTTTGTCCCCAACAACACCTTGGAATATCACCTCTACGGTAACCATACATATACATATATTCGACATTTTGCCACCACCGAAAACACTACACATTTTTTGTTTGGGTTGTATAGGGAACGATCTTCAGACCATATTGGATTGGCCAACCAGGCTTCGAATTGCAACCGGATCGGCTAAAGGGCTTGCTTATCTTCATGAGGATTGTAAAGATCGTTTTTCGTTAAACTCCACATATTATTTCTATTATATGGCGATCTAATTTAATATATTAATTGCTGTTGTGTATGTATATAGGTCACCCACGAATCATCCATCGTGACATCAAAACTTCTAATATCCTTCTTGATCTCAATTTCGAAGCCATGGTATATATATATATATATATATATATTTGGTTATATAATTGGTTATATATTTGGTTATAGAATTGATAATGGCTGCAATTTTTTTTTTTTTTTTGCAAATATAATCTTATATAACTCATGTTCAGGTGGCTGATTTTGGATTGGCTAAGCTGTCTTCAGATAATTTTACTCACGTTTCTACCAGAGTCATGGGGACATTCGGGTAATAAATCATTACCAAAAAAAAGACCATTTTATTAATCATATATGAATTCACATTCCCATGCAATCAAAACATTTAACTAATAATTTTCCTCGTCAATGTTTGAATCTAAAACAGAAAATGATAATGCTTATGTTTTAACTATATTGGCTTTTTGGGTTTATGGTTTGTGTAGCTGTACTTTATTCCAATTTTTTTTTTTTTATATTTTGCATCCGGTCCCTGCTTTAATTTTTTCAGCCTTATAAAAAGTTTGTTCCCATTTTCAACAAAAAAAATTCCTGTTTTAAGGTTACTACTAAATTTTAATGTGTAATATATAGCCATAACAATAATGATTTAATAAAATCTACTGTTGGAAATAAAAGAAAAATATATTTTTTCAAGAAATATATCAGAACAATCAACTATAGCTAGTGGTATTGCTACATACGTATTAAAAATTAGTTTTGTGTTAATGTGCAATTTTTGGTTTACAATGCGAACATATATATAGAGGGACTAAAAATACCCAAAATTAAAATTTAGTGAGCTGAATGACAAAAAAAAAAAAGACTAACAAAGTGTAACCATCCGATAAGTTCAAGAGCTATACCGATCAACAACGCTAAAAAAAACTTTAAATTATTTATCAGACGCTAAGTCGTGATCATGAAATGGTGTGAAATAGTGTGAATAAATCATATAAGCATACGATTAAAACATGAGGTCCGTTAAATACCCTGTTTATTTATTTCTCTAAAAAAAATACCATGAAAATTTCAATCCCGAAGTAATAGTTACTATTCAAAAAAAAAAATTAAGAAGAGATCAGATATATATTAATTAAGTACATGGTTTTGGTGAGGAAGGTATTTGGCTCCGGAATATGCATCAAGTGGGAAGCTGACAGAGAAATCGGACGTTTTCTCGTTCGGGGTTGTGCTCTTGGAGCTCATCACCGGAAGAAGGCCTGTTGATACCACTAATCAGTACATGGAAGATAGCTTGGTGGACTGGGTTTGTACACCAATCAATAACCAAATTATACATCTATACTAAATAAAAATTAATGAAATAATTAATAATTTAATTATGTTTAGGCTCGACCGATACTTCAACGCGCTCTAGAGGAAGGCGTTTATGACGAATTGGTGGATCCGAGGCTGGAGAATAAGTACAACCCTCACGAGATGGCTCGCATGGTCGCCTCTGCCGCCGCCAGCATCCGCCACTCTGCCAGAAGGCGTCCCAAGATGAGCCAGGTTATTAATTGCACAAAATAGTTTTCGTAAAAAAAAAGGTTACACAAAATAATTATTTATTTATTTATTAATTTCTGATCAACTTTACTTTGACTAGCAGATTGGTTTGCATCTATATTGGTGAAAGAAAACTGAGTTTAAACAATGGAGATTTACGTACTTTTTGAAGTTTGAACAAATTAATTTCGAGTTTAATTTATACTGTTTTTGTACGTAGTCCCAAGTCTTTCAATTTTCAATTTGTCTCTTGAAATCTCAACTATATCCGAAAATTGTAGCATAACAACATTTTCGAGGAGCAGATTAAAAAAAAAGTAAATAATCAATTAAAACGTTTGAAATTGTTATATAATCAACGTTTCGTAAATTTTAAGTAAATAATCATAAAGATGATCGGGCCTAATAAAATGAAAGTGACTATTTACTTAATATTTACGTCTGTAAATGTATGAAAGTAGTTATTTACCTAAGATTTACGAAACGTTGGCTATTTAGCAATGTCAAACTGTAAATATGACTATTTACCTAATGGATGAAATTAGCAAAGATTTTCAAAATTTATTAGAATGGATAATAATTTATTTATTCATTAAAAAAAAATCCCTTATCACAACAATTCAGTCAACTAAAAAAATTGGTACTAGTAAGTGTAATTATGTACCATCTTTTTTAAAATCATTTGCTGAGTGATCTTAATAAGAAATGCATACTTCTTCATAGTTATTTTGCTATAAATACTTAAATAGTAATTTTTTTTTGCTTCGATTATTTTGTCCGTTTATATATATATATATATATATATATATATATATATATATATATATATTTTGAATATATATATATATATATTTTGAATATATATATATATATATATATATATATTTGTTTTCGATGTTTGTGTAACTTTTTATTTCTTTTTACTAATTTATGAACAGATTGTGCGAGCACTAGAAGGCGATGTGTCACTAGACGACTTAAACGAAGGAGTGAAGCCGGGGAAGAGCTCTGTGTTCATGTCCAGCGGAAGCTCAGACTACGACGTGAACGCTTACAATGCCGACATGAAAAAGTTCAGACAAGTCGCTATGCCAACAAGCCACGAATTTGCCGACAGCGATATCGGGACTTCAAGCAGCGATTATTCCAAAGAAATACCTCTTCATGCTAACCAAAAACAACGAATGTGAACCAAGGCCGGGATTTCATAAGGATTGGTTTTTGTTATATCACTCAACAGAGGAATATATTGAAAAAGGACACAGACTATAATTTGTGTTTTTCGTCCGTTATTGCTTGATCAAAGATTGACACGAACTAAATTCGTAAATTAATTTGTCGTAATCTTACCAAAAAAAAAAAAACATTAAGATTGAGCCGTGAGAGGATGACGATAGACTAAAGCTTTAAAACTCAACTAAAGATAACACCATCCCAAGCCCTCAAGTACTCAGGGATGGAGCTACTTCAAGGGTTATTTTTTTTTTTTTTTTTTTGTAAAATTTTCAAATTAGTCCCTTTGAACTGTCTTTTTTGCATATTACCCCCTCTAATTTAGATTTTTGGCTCCATCCCTACATGTACTGGAGTTTGTTTTAAGTCATACGAGCTTCTCTGAAGTTTGCGTGTCATCATATACGCGTGGTTGGACAATGTAAATTTAATCCTCCAAATCACAATGTGGAAACGATGTCACATGACTCACATCCAACTACTCCAAGAACAAGTCATCCATGGTCAACAACTCAAAAACGGTTTTCATCGCGGTTAGTTTCACCACATGATAGAAAATCTCGGTGTAATCAATGTTCTTCTTTCCTTTTTTTGAAGTCTTTACACAACAAGTATTGCCTTGTGTTGATTGTTTTCGGGTTGTATGCTTGAGACCCTCATTATGCGGGATCTTGATCCTATTCGAGAGCGTCACAATGCTGCAACGACTCCCTCTCTGACTTCTTTGGATGAACCTTGTGTTGGTCCATGTTGTGTGGGCCGACCTAGTGTCAATGTCTATGGGAAAATTTACAAATATCTCAAATGAAGATGATAATTTCTCGATCACTTTAAATTTTCAAATATTTTATAAACACTTATTTTTAAAAAAAAATTAGGATGATTTCGACGTTATTTAAAATGAAATTGTAAACAACTAAGAAAAACTAAATGATATTATAAACAAAGAATACGTCAAATAAAACTGTAAGCATTAAGGAAAAAAATGAGATATTCTCTAAAATGAGAATTATTAATTAGTTTGAAATGTTGTTAAGATAGTTCACATTTGAATTTGAATTGGTAAGGAGATCTAATAGGATTGTGTTTGGGATATTGAAAGGGCAGTGTAGCAAAATAGCCAAAATGAAATTATGAAATTTGTTTTCAGTCTACGTTTCACAACTTTAGAAAAATAGCCAACAGGTTTATGTGACAATAATTAAGATTTGATTTGCCCTTATTTATTAACAAATTCGTCATTTTCACTCTCCTAATTTTTTCCTACACTTTTTACATAAAAACTTCGAAAAAATCATATCTATCTCATATGAACTCGAAATTGAGTGATTCCAAATCCTATGGATTTGTGACGCCGATATTTTCAAAAATAGATCTATTGTGTTTGATGAAAAATCATGTTTAATACCATAGATATAGAAAAATAACGTTACTACCTTAAATATGAAAATAATTGGAATTTTTTGAAATTATCAAAAAAATAAATGGAAACGTAAATATGATGCATTAAACATAATTATCATCAAACATAATGGGTCTATTTCTGAAGATCTTGACGCCACGAGTTTGTAGGATCTGAAATCACTCAATTTCGAGTTCGTATGAGAAAGATACAAATTTTTGAAGTTTTGATGCAAAAAAAATATTTGAAAAAAGTATGAGAGAAAAAGTGACGAATTTGTTAATAAATAAGGGAAAATCAGATCTTAATTATTGTCATAAGTCATTTGGTTATATCCCTAAAAATTGTCAAACGTAGGTTAGATCCAAAATCACATATTTAAAGTGGTTTAATTAGGTACAAATCTCATATTGAAAAATGTGGAAATTGTTTATGATATATATATATATATATATATATATATATATATTTAAACTAATCACAAACATACTACTTAAAAATATTGCAATCTTAAAACTCATGGGGAAATTTGCGTCAATGTCACAAATTCGTCGGGTTTTTGCATTTGTGTAACAAAGTTGTCTAAATTGCATTTGTGTCACTTATTTACATTCGTGTCACATGTGCAAATTTCAAATTACTCTCTCTCATCATTTAATATTTGTATTAGTTACTCCATGTCTTCTGAATTTTTACAATATCTCATTAAAAATCATTCCATCTTCCTCTAAAACTTTCTAAAATTTTTGTGTGTGACTTATTTGCAATTTGATTGTCAATTTGTGACATAAGATGCAAATACCACAAACTCATGTGGAAAATGGGTAATAATCTCTAACAACTTAAAATGAATAAAATAAAAAACTGTCTCTTGTCCATTTCGTTTTTTTTGTTGGTAAAAGTTTCTAAAATAATGTATTTGGTTCATATCGGACCTTTAGAAAACACAATTCTAAAACAAAATGAAAAAGAAATTAGAAGACTTTATAGTCTATCGGCTCCGTTTCCTTTATATTTTGGGGCTTCTATAAATACATCGTTGAAAAACCTAGTCTTGTTTGGATGCCGTATTCCCGGGCATAGTGACTCCGACCCGGTCGGGCAAATCCATCCGAACTAAATCCACAGAGTCGCGCGATCTTTCTTCTTCTTGTCCCCCTAAAACCCTAACTTAGTCTCAGCTTCCAATTCCATTCGCTTCTCGCCATGGCAGAGCAAAACGATGCTTTCCTGCGCAATCAAAACCCGGCCGTTCAGGCCCGGACCAAGGCCCAGAACCGCGCCAATGTTCTTCAGCTCAAGCTGGTTCGTTCTTTTTGGTTTCTTCTCCCTAATATTTTTTGGATCTTGAGGTTCTGTTTCTTCTTTTGTTTGCTTCTTGTTCTTTATTATTATTATTATTAATTTTTTGTTCATTTCGTAGTTGATCTGTATTTCGATGGCCCGATTTTCGGTTTCAGCTATGAGATCGTTGGTCTTACTTGTTATTACCTTAATTAACATAGTCTTCTATACATTTAGGGTTTTTCTTTTGTATGGCTTAGTGTTTCGGGTTTCCACTGAGTTTTGATGAATTTGATTGATTATTCATTTTTAATATATAATCAAGTATAATTGGGGACGGCTTTCGCCCATTCATATATATATAATGAAGTTACCGTTTCAAAAAAAAGTATAATTGGGGACATACTGGCCATTTTAACATCCGTTTCAGTTCTGTGGAATTTTTCCTTTTCTATGATTCGGGTATTTGTTTGCTCATAACCATAGCTTCGGTGGTTTAGAGTGTTAATTTCTATTCGTGAATTTGTGTAGATTGGACAGAGTCATCCCACTGGGCTTACCAACAACCTGTTGAAGCTGTTCGAGCCTCGACCTCCATTGGAATTTAAACCACCCCCGGAAAAGAGAAAATGCCCGCCTTTGTCAGGTTTCAGATGTCATATCTGATTGTTAATTTGTTTTACCTGGGAAATAGTTTGCATTGCGGTAGAGTTAATGCTTTTTGTAATTTTGCTATGAAGGGATTGCACAATTTGTGAGTAAGTTTGCGGCACCCGAGGATCCCGAGTATGCTCCGCCAATTCCTGAGGCCGAAACTCGTGTAAGATATCCTTATTAATCAACTTAAGCTCTCTATGTTTTGAGGTTGCTTAAGCTTTTTTTTTTTTTTTTTTTTTTTTGTTTCTTCAACGTATGAAGGGTATAAATTGATTCATGCATGTTTCACTTAACCTTAATAAGTTGATGCAAATCAACTAATATTGTGGTTGCTCAACCTGTGATTAAGATTGCAAGAATAAGTGGGTATAATAAATGATGAGGATTTCATGTTAATTTTTTGTTTCATGATATGACTTTGAAATGGTGGAAAAATCCAGATTTGTTATTTTCCTTGCGAATGGGGTAGAGTACACCAGTTAAGCCTTTCTGATCATCATCTGATTGTTTCAGGCACAAAAAAGGGCTAGAGTACACCAGTTAAGACTTGAGAAAGGTGCAGCAAAGGCTGCTGAGGATCTCGAGAAATGTAACAACTCTTTCAGTGGACACACTTTGAATAATACTACTAAGCTTTTTTTATATTGATAGGGTTTTCTGACCTTCTCTTTAATGTAGATGACCCAACTAATGACCCTAACGTTTCTGGAGACCCGTATAAGACGTTGTTTGTAGCTCGGCTTGTAAGTACCTTGATTTTATCAAGAATATTTTTGAACATCTTGCATGGATGCTGATAGAGTTGACATGTTTATTGAACTTGTCATTGCAGAACTACGAGACGACCGAAAGCAGAATAAAAAGGGAGTTTGATGTTTATGGTCCTATCAAGCGGGTAGGTATCTTGGTATCCCTAAGGGGATTCGGTAAGAGGTTTCATTAGTTTCAACTTTATCCTTTGGTTGTCTGACTTGATCAAAACCTTTTCAAGTTTTCGAGCCTAAGCGTAAGTTCTCCAGCGGAAATACCAAGGTTCTTTTACCAATAGAAAACGTTAAAACGACTCTAAAACTGAGTACTAATTTGGTTGCAATATAACTTAGAAATATAAAGTTGAAGATCTGGATTACAGCAATGTATTTAATCATTTTGATTGTGGATTGAAATAAATTTTGGATGGAGGATAGTTTAAGAATCCCAGGTATAATGCAACCATTAGTAGAGTGTTGCAATGGGTTTTTAAATACAGGTATCACTGCCAATATGCTCATATGGCCTTGCGGGTTTGCCTCAATTATCCTTAGCTCTTTCGCTCTTTCTCTAGTTGTGGCTAGATATCTTCTAGGCCTTATGCCAGTTGTGAGATTTAAGATTCAAATTATAACCCTGGTAAGGGGGGTTGGTAGACAATCATCTGATTTTCTTACGTTCAACCAACACAACACCCAAGATGGAAGATCAATGATGCAGTGAGCCATATTTGCATTTATTTCGAGCAACAAAAAGAGAACGACAATCTCTATTCTTTTTTCCTGCACTGGGTAAAATGTCTAGGGAGTACTAGCATCTCTTTCTCCTTATTCCACATTTTTAATGCATTTCATTTCTTTTTCTGCTAAAATTTGTTTTGTGACCTTTAAGGTTTTCAAATAAATCAGCGGTCAAGATGTCCTGGTATTTCCTATAGCCTTTGCCCCTTTTTAAATTTTCGATAAAAACAAATTATAATCCCTGGTAAGGGGAAGTTAAATGTTCAACACTGATTGATTGGGCCCAATAAAGTCAATTTTTCATCAACTCTACCTGGTGGTGATGCATCTTGCAATGGGAAGCCTGTGATGCAAAGGTGAGCACGGCTAATAAGGCATAGTGCCTGGCTGCCGTGCCATTTAGGACTTAACTTTATGTGTTTCTATTGTATTTTTCACCTATGGAGATGACAATGTCATCTTTGTACATCTTTTTGACAAGGGTTTTAAAATCAGGATCTGAGATATCATCTTTTATTTTTTTTGGTCCTGGCTTATATGTTTCGCTTTCCGTTTGTCTACAGGTTCGTTTAGTTACCGACAAAGAGTCTAACAAACCAAGAGGATATGCATTCATCGAGTACACGCACACCCGCGACATGAAATGTATGTTTTTTTTTTTATAAAATTGTTACTGATAATACAACAATCTATCTAATATTATCAACTCTGACCACTGATTTCGCAAATTTCAGCTGCTTACAAGCAAGCTGATGGGAGAAAGATTGAAGGCAGAAGGGTGCTTGTCGATGTCGAACGTGGGAGAACTGTTCCGAACTGGCGACCTCGCCGACTCGGTGGAGGGCTTGGTACTACTCGCGTTGGAGGTGAAGAAGTAAACCAGAAAAACTCTGGAAGGTAATAGCCTATTGGATGAAAAGGCTTATACGAGGCATACGACTTCAACACCGAATCCAACAACATATACTGAATTGGGTTTTCATGTATATTGTGGTGTATCATTCATATAAACTTGTCATTTTTCTGAATTCCCATCTACTGTATAGGGACCAAACACAGTCAGGAGGAGGTCGACCTCAGTCTGAGGAGCCCAGAGCAAGAGATGACCGGCGCGGAGAGCGGTAAGATCGTATGCGTGAAGAATATCCACTTCTTTTCTAGAACCTTTGGTTTTCATGTCACCCTTCATGTGTCGTGTCGAAAATTGTTTACAGGGACAGAGAAAAATCCCGCGAAAGAGCGGGAAGGGACAAGGACAGAGAACGCGAGAAATCCCGGGAACGGTCCCCGGAACGCGTCCGCGAGAAGTCCCGCGACCGCGAAAAGTCCCGGGACCGTGATCACAGAGAGGATCGCCACCGCCGAGACCGCGACAGAACCCGGGACAAGGACAGGGAAAGCGAGAGAGATCCGCGCGGCGGAGGCCGCGACCGCGACCGAGACCGGCCCCGCGACCGCGACAGAGGCCGGGACCGCGGCGGCCGAGACCGCCCGCGGGAACGGGACAGAGACTACGATCCCGTGGACCCCACGAGGGAGCGGGAGCGGGAGCGAGGCGGGTCCCGCGACGGGGAGCCCGAGTACGACCGCACCTCGAGGGAGAGGGACCGGCACGGGGACAGGGAAAGGGAGCGGGACTTCGACCAGTCGGCGCCGGAGGACGATCGCGGGTGGTACGATCAGCCGGATCAGGAGCGCGATGCGGAGGCTTATGACCACCGCTACGATCACCGCAGAGGGCCGTACGATCCGGCGGAGCCGCGTGATCGCTACGAGCAATACCCGGATCACGATCGTGACCGCTACGATCAGATGGAGGACGATTATGGGTACGAGCGTGGCGTGTCGGAGACTCGGGAAAGAGAGAAGAGCCGAGATGTGGAGCAGCGTGACTATCGACACTCCGACCGGTCCGTTTCCCGTGAGTACTGAGTCTCTTCTCCCGGTATCCCCAATCTGCTTGGGGCTTTGATGATAATAATAATAATAATAATGTAGTTATTGTATGTTTTGTTGTCGGTTTGGGATTTTGCGCTCAATCTTTGTGTTGGGAAGGATTTTACTTGTCTGGACTTTTAGTTAGCTTGTTGAGCAATTTTTTTTTTTTTTTTTTTTAAGTGATCGAACTTTTGTTGGCTTTTTTCGTGGATGACGTTTTGTATTTTTTGGAAGAGACATACAATGTTTGTCTAGTTGCTATTTTCAAATTTCAGACTCATTTGTTTTCCGTTTGCTTTATTTCTAATCGATTTCGGGTATTGAGGTAAAAAGGCGAGAAAATTTTAATGTTAATTTTCTTTCAGATGGTCCAATTGTAATTTGAATCAACATTTCGTCCAGATTAATCTCAAGTGGAAACATAATGTGCAATGAAATCAATACTATATGTTGACTTATTGTGCAATGAAATCAATACTATACGTTGAATTATATTTCAGTGAAGCGCTAACATTTTTAACCGATCAGCCGCATTGTTGAGGATTAACAATTAGGAACCCCGCTACACTGTAATGAACCTGTCCTTTAAATGGGATGATTTTAATTTTTAGGTATAAAAACAGGCTTCTTACCACCAAACAGTTGCTAATGACGAAGCCAAAAAAAAACCCATTAGTAGTTTTAATGGACTTTCGAAGCTTTGCTAGTAATCCGTACTTGAAATATTTTATCAACTGTAATGAAGCTCATAACGTTATTGTAATGCTTCAATTTCGTACTGTCTTGTTCCAGAATTTGATGACGCTTCTCCGAACTTTCTAGGAAAATTCCGTTATTTAAAGCCGGACATGGAAAGGATAAAAGTACATATATAACTCGTCGCTAAAGAAAATATTACAAGATTCAATTAGGCATATAAAGTGGAAATAGTTCACACCGTTCCTTGTAAAATGGAAGGTGAAAAATGATGTGGCTTCCACGAAATTTCATGACTAGTGGATATACCATGCAGACAATAAACTTTTGTTACCTTGCAATTTCCTCTTTGTAACTTGACCCGATTACAACAACCATAGCATTTGAAATAGTTTGTCATGATAAAATAAAATAAAAGACTCTGAACAATGAATAGCAAACTATGTGAAAATTTAACAGAATCAGCGATAGTTTCTTTGAAGGCGTTTTAATTTATATTGTCCTTAATCTTAACTTTTATTCTGTATTTTTATAATATAATATAATTTGCATGATAATTTAATTTAGCAAACTATTTTTATATCTTAACTTAAAGGCGTTTTTGACATGATAATTAACTTTTATTCTGTACTTTTATAATAGAATTTAATTTGTTTCTTTGGCAAAATCAACAAGTTATTTAACTCAGTAAATCTGTTTTTAAATTATTTAGACATTGAATTTAAAAAAAAATGTTCAATAACTTGTTTTAAATTATGAAAATGACTAAACTGCTATAAATTCAATAGCTTGATGATCATTTTGCTTACAAAAATTAATTTAAGAGCCAAAATAACATAATAGCTCAAGGACTATCTTGCTAGAAAACGTTAACTTGAGTTTAAAAATAGAAATGTAACAAATTAAAATAAAATAAAAAAACACCTTGACGACTTTGCCATACAACGGTCACTTACTTTTGTACGTGCTTGTGATTAACAGTACCGACAATTTGTAGTTCAATTCTGATTTATATTTTTGGTTTGGGAGTATAACAAAGCCGTTTTTGTAACCGCGTACACATACATAACAAAATATGCCATACTTGTACTTTTGATATTGAATTATCAGCTCAAACTCCACAACTACCCAGTACTTATTCTTTTATTTTGACTCCAAAATTATGCATAGTAATACGATACATATTGTATAAATGTATCTATTATGCTTCAGTGCCACACACAAACCTCTCCAACGTATGATTTTTTCTGTTGGAGTTACACATGAAGAGTTAAAAACTCTTTCAACATAGGAGATCCACAAGCCAAAAAAAAAAAAATAGCAATTATATAGAGAATTGCCAAGAAAGTTACTAAAACCTCTCACTCCTAGTCACAAGCTGTATTTTGATCCGCATGGCTCGGATTGAGGCAATGAAAACTAATAAGAAGAACGTGTTTCTCGTACTAACACGGGCGGTGATTTTCGCGGCTATGATCAGCGTTGCTTTTGGGGAGAGATTTTTGAAGGATAAAAACCCTGAAATATTAGTCAAAGATCAAGAGAATGGAAATGGATTTTTCATGAGAGCATCCCATTTTTTGTGGCAGCCTGAGAAATCATCTTACCAACCTGTTTGGCCCGTGAGTAAATGTCAACATTGCTAAGCAAATCAAAAGGCTCAATTCAATTTTTGCTTGACATGTATTTTTTTTTTTTTTTTTTTTTGGGAGAGTATAGGAAATGAAGTTGGGTTGGAAAATCGCAGTCGGGTCTATAGTTGGATTCTTCGGGGCGGCTCTCGGGAGCGTAGGAGGCGTGGGAGGTGGCGGAATTTTCGTCCCGATGCTCACTTTGATCGTCGGTTTCGATCCAAAATCTTCGACTGCCATTTCCAAGTGTGAGGAGCTTCACAAACTTTTTTTTTTTTCAAATTCAATATTGTGACATGATTTTTTTTTTTTTTTTTTTGTAATTAAATTTAATTTTTGGGGCACTAGGCATGATTATGGGAGCAGCAGGGTCAACTGTGTATTACAACATGAAGTTGAGACACCCAACACTTGACATGCCTCTAATAGACTATGATCTCGCTCTTCTCTTCCAACCAATGCTCATGCTCGGAATCAGCATCGGCGTCGCCTTTAATGTCATGTTCGCCGATTGGATGGTCACTGTTCTTCTCATCATTCTCTTCTTAGGTAATACTTTTAACTTGCATGTTTGGCAACGATATGGCCATTGAAGTTTTCGGGTATAAAAACCTATTTTTCAACGAAAATTTACATATTGCTGAATTTTAGCAATATTACTAAGTATTTCTTATTAGATATTTTTATTGAAAGTAAATACAAATGCGAGTAAGACTCTATTAATAAATTGAATTATTTTTATTGGTATAATTTGTGAAATAATTGATGATATTACTAAGGAACGAATTAAACATTAGTTATAAGTTTGAAATATCATAATTTTCATTGAAAATATGGACTAAATTTAGTTGAGGGGCTAAAAGGCCAAAAACTTTAAGGAATGCCAAATATAGAAGATTTTAGGGGTTGAAGTGTAATTACCCTATACATTCCACCGATTTTTTTTTTTTTTTTTAATATAAATAAAGGTTTTAACTTTTAACTTGGTATTTTATAGGATGCAAGTTCATCTCCAACATAAACCTTAATATTGATAAGAATTTAAAATCTTCAGAAACAGAATATAAGTTGCTATCAAACAGTGCCAGATCTACAATTTAATTCTTAATTTTTACTCCAAAAATGTCATAACTAAATTTATAAAATTATTTAATATAATCGGAGTTGAATAGTGAAAATTTATAAATTGGCTTGTACTAGTGGAGTATATGTATGCAAGAGTTCACGTACTCTATGTTCACTTCTGTTCAACTCTATGTCTTGAAACCCGAAATTAGAGAAGACTAATCGGACATTGTTAATTATGATTTTGATTCCAGGTACGTCTGCAAAAGCTTTGCTCAAAGGCATAGAAACATGGAAAAAAGAAACAATGATGCTCAGGGTAAGTGATTTTCGATTCGAACTAGCAACTTCATCAATTTTTTTTTTTTTTTTCTCGTTTCCCTGCTATATAAAGACGGAATTTCAGATTTTTATCGAATCTCAGGATGCGGAGAGGCAAAAGCTGGAATCCGAATCCAAAGTACAAGGCGGTCAGTAAATTAAAAATAGAAATAACATAAAATAAATTTATTGAGTTTTATTTTTTAGTAGCTAAGAAAAGACAATTATGTTAAAATTTATAAGGTTTCGTCTTAAGATTAAATGTCAAATTACATGAATGAGCTTTGATCATAAGATTTTAGCTCTTTTGACATATTATTCTCCGGTCTGATCCTACATTTTTAGCCGGTGTTTCTTGAGCTAACCATACTCTGTACTTATTATAAATTAATTTCTGGGGTTCCTTTTATCTCATAACCAATCATCATACTAAGGATAGTATATGATCTTATAAATTTCCTAACTTCTTTTTAAGTTTTCTGTGTATATACGCTCTTTAATAAATGCAAACTTTCTTTTAAGCACAGATGGATCAAGATCAGACTACAAGCCATTACCGACCGGTCCAAATCCTCCCCGCGACGACCGGGTTAGTCTCGAATTTGCTCATGCTTTTCTAATTATAATTTTTTTTTTTTTTAGAATTCATACCACTAGTTAGTCTATATTTCCAGGTTCCAGCGTTGCAAAACATATATTGGAAAGAGCTGACAATGCTTGTGTATGTGTGGGTAGCTTTCCTTGTTGTTCAAATTGTCAAGGTCAGTTAATAAATAATTATGTGTTATGAAGTAAATACACATAATTTGCTCTATCTCTCTCTCTCTCTTTCTCTCTCACTTTTTTATTTTTTATTTTTTTTATATGTACAGACGTATACCGAAACATGCTCCGTCGAATTCTGGGTACTAAACTCGTTGCAGGTATATAAAATTCATAGAAGTATAGATATATGATAGCAAATATAATCTCCGTGGAATCTAACCCTAGGAGTCTCTCCAAGATTTTTTTAATGTAACTTTGTAACTAAAAAAATAAAAATTAAGGGGTCAAGTTTATTTAATTACATAAATATACATTAAATTACGGGTCGCTTGAATAAATAAATAATGTTAAGAGGGGTAAAATACTAAAATTGTTGTATAAATGTACTAAATTTAGAGCCATGTTATAAATTAAAAGCTATATGTACATAGGTCCCGATTGCGGCTTCGGTGACGGTGTTTGAGGCGATCGGATTGTACAAAGGCACGAAGGTGATTGCGTCAAAGGGAAAAGAGATCACAAATTGGAAGGTGCATCAAATATTCATGTACTGTTCTTGTGGAATTATCGCTGGAATGGTCGGTGGATTGCTCGGCCTTGGTGGCGGTTTCATCTTGGGCCCGCTTTTCCTTGAACTCGGAATCCCTCCTCAGGTTTGTTTCACCGGCTCAAATTAGACTTTCGAGAATAAATGTCTTAAATTAAATTTGAGAATTAAGATGTAACCTGATGATTTAATATATTAATATTAGATGTAATTCGCAATTCAGAATAAATTAAATTGAGGACTACGGTGTTACCTATTTTCAATATTGATTAAATTGCATAATATGTTTTTATTTCTAACACAAAAGAGTACGTGGTGAATCAGACACTTAATTTAATTTAAATTAGACCATTTATGCAATTATGCAATTGTATTACTTTATAATCTACAATTTGAAAAATGATAATTGCGATTAATGTTTGATTTATTTACAGGTTGCAAGCGCTACATCAACATTCGCAATGGTGTTCTCTTCTTCAATGTCCGTCGTTCAATATTACATCCTCCAACGTTTCCCCGTCCCATATGGTAAGTAATAAAATCGGAACAAAAAATAGAAGAAAAAACTCGTAATCTAATAAAAACTCAAAATGTTACAAATTGAAAACTCATAATCTAGATACTAAAAAAAATATTGGAAAACAATTAATATTGAAAAATGTTTTATTGACTTTGCAGCCTCTTACTTCGTCCTAGTAGCAACTATAGCGGCATTTACAGGGCAACATGTCGTCAGAAAGACCATCGCAGTTCTCGGCAGGGCTTCAATAATCGTCTTTATACTTGCCTTGACAATCTTCGTCAGCGCAATTAGTCTTGGTAATCTTAATTAGTCATCCATCTCATACGTAATTAAATTCACGGAAATACAAACTTCAAAGGTATAGTTTGATGTCGCAAATTATGCTTGGTTTTGTTTTTACAGGTGGGGTTGGAATAGCAAATATGGTTGAGAAAATGGAGAACCAAGAGTACATGGGGTTTGAGAATTTCTGTCACCAGTTTTAAGCTCGGTTTTGAATATTACAATTAAATGTGGAAGCTATTACATTACGTACATTCGCTGTTTATTTTTTCCTTTTTATTTTTTAATATTGAAGTCTCCTCGTAAAGTAATTTCACTTAAAATACATTTTTTGTTGGTTTGAAAATGATTGTATGTCTCATTCTCTATATGTATGGCGTCTCATTCTTTTCTTTTTTTTCTTCTTTTTTTAAGCCATGAAGTGCATATATCATATGTCCAATAATATTTTGAGAAATGATAGGATCTAGACCCCTTGAAACATTAAAATTTTAAAATAGTTAACGTTTAATTTTTATTAGCAAAATAGCCAATATCGCTTATGTGGCAAGCCAACAAAAATTTAATCTCAATTATACCCTTATATATGTACTTAATTCAAAAAATATTTAACAGTTTTATTTTAAATATTGCAAATACGTGTGATTGCTATTATTTTAAATTGAGATTTGTTAGCATATAGCCGGTTTATAAATGGGAGTTTAAAATACTAGCCAGACTATTATTTTATTTAGATGAATAGCCCAAATTAATTAGAATTCCCCAAAATATCCCTACCCCAAATTCAACAAAGAACGCACCAAGAACAGATTTCGATTACTTGACGGTCTCCAAATGCAATTCTTCTCTGACGACTTTCTCCGCCTCAGAAACTCCGAGTAAGAATCGGCATCGGATTTCCTCTCCTCGAGCTCCTTGGCCTCCCTGATCACGCTCTCGACGCCGTGCCGGCCACGGAAGCTCTCCGCGATGGACTCCTGCCCGGGCTTCCCCGCCGGATTCTTCACCAAACAGAGCTTCGAACATGGCGTCTCTTTCTTCTTCGGCTTTGTTGCAAGGTCAGCTTCAACATCGCTCTCCGTTTCATCGACTCTCTCTGCCGACGAAGGTTTCTCTCCAAAACCCTAAATCAAACATCGGCGATTCAGAGAAGAAGAAGACTACTCGGCGTTGTGCCTCTCGTCTCTCTCGCCGTTCATCCTCGTCGGCCGGAACGATCCGTCGTCGCTCCTCGCGACGGCGATCAAGGCGGCGTCGCACCACTCCGCGGCGGCGATGGCGGCGATCTTGTGGATGGCGGCGGCGAAGTCGACGGACGAGGAGACGGCGGCGGCGCTGGCGCAGTGCAAGGATAGCTACGGCGACGCGATCGATAATCTCAGGATCGCGTCGGAGGCGATTAACCAGTCCTATTGGTTTTTTGCGCGTCGGATAGCTATGGCAACGTGATTAATTGAAACAAAAATATCTCCGAAGGTTTTTTGGGGAAAAGGGAAAAGGGAAGAGAACTTAATTGGGAAAGAGTGGTGACCAAGAAGATGTTTCTCTAATAATTTAATATCTTTTGAAAATCACTTTTCTAATAAATGTTAAGATCACGTGTAAAGAAAGGATTAGGCCATTAGAAAGAGAGAATACGGATGAATACGTAGCTTAGCGTAAATTCTTTGACTTTTTGTAGAATAAGCTTTGATTAATAAATCGTATTTACTGTTAGATTAACCAGTCCTCATCTTTGATATTTTTCTTGTTAGATTAACTAAAAAATGTTATAGTTAATCGTATTTACTATTGTTCTTGTTACGGTTAATTGTATTTACTATTGTTCGTGTTACGGTAAATAAGATTTATTATTGTTCTTGTTACGGTTAATAAGATTTACTTTTGTTCTTGTTTCGGTAAATAAGATCTAATTTTTGAAAGCAAGACAATAATCTATAAGGAATGATTTACTCAATGGTTAATATGATTTACTGTCGGATTTACTGTCATCGATTGTTCACGGATATAATAAATAAATCGTATTTACTGTTAGATTAACCAGTCCTCATCTTTGATATTTTTCTTGTTAGATTAACTAAAAAATGTTATGGTTAATCGTATTTACTATTATTCTTGTTACGGTTAATCGTATTTACTATTGTTCTTGTTACGGTAAATAAGATTTATTATTGTTCTTATCACGGTAAATAAAATTTACTTTTGTTCTTGTTACGGTAAATAAGATTTACTTTTGTTCTGGTTACGGTAAATAAGATTTATTGTTTTCTTGTTACGGTAAATAAGATTTACTATTGTTCTTGTTACGGTAAATAAGATTTACAGTTATTCTTGTTACGACAAATAAGATTTACTGTAGTTTTTGTTATTGTTAATTAGATTTACTATTTTTTTTTGTTATGGATGATATTATTTACTATGATAGTAAATAATATTAACTTAAGGGTATTATTGGAATATTGAAATGTTGTCATGATAAATTGGCTATTTTCCTAAATATATAAATAGTTTGGCTATAATTTTAAAGTAAGGGTGTTATTTTGGCTAATTGTTTAGCCGGCCCTTTTAAATTCCTTATTTTTCTCTTTTTATATAACTGACATCTCTCTATTTCTCTCTCTCTCTCTCTCAACTTTATTATTGCTATCATCTTTCTTGATCCATATATACGTTTAGAATCTTCTCAATTCCACACAAATAATACATGCATATTCATATAAAAATAAGTAGTGGATTTGTATACATACACATATGATATATATGTATGTATATACCTAGACTGTGATCTCAAGACTGCATAGGGTAGATGCGATTCATCAATGTTAATAACTATTAGTAATTTACTGGTTTTTTCAAAATTATATATTTTCACGCAATTAATATTCTTTAATTATTGTTAATTGATAGTTCATCTTTTTTGGTATATTTTTCTGGTCTATGCACAGTTAATTATCATAAATTATTGGTAATACGTGACATGTTCATCTTCTTCAAGAATTTTGTTCTCATCTGCGTTTTTCCTGTCATAAGTTGGCTGATTTGTTACCTTATATTAGTGGTTACTTATTATTAACATTTATTATTATTATTACTATTATTATTTCAAGTAATATTTTTTATGTAAATGGGCGGGAATATTGTTAAGGATAATTTTGTCTTTTTTGTTGGGTAATAAATAGTTGATGGCTAATTAACAAAAATTATCTAAACAATGGCTATTTTGTAATTCTAAGTTTCAAAATGGCTAGTTATCTACAGTGCCCTAATAATTTCATTGTAAGAGAAACACCATATTTATTTTTTATACACACGAATTGAAACCTTAGAATACTGATCAAATTTTTATCAAAATGGAATACCCCTAATTGAGCTTTTTCATAGGCTTTTAATGGTTGGTCTTTTATCAGCGTTTCACTGTCATAAAAGGAATTTAAGCTCACTAATTACTAAAAAAAAATAGGATATGAATTTATTTTATTTATATTATTCATTAATTGATTTATTTTGCTAAAGTGATATATCATATTTTTCTGATTAATTCATGACAATGAGATATTAATAATAAGAAGTTATCGTGGTAGCTAATTTATTATAATGAGTAATTCTACACCGCTTCTAAAATAAAAGTTCTAAAATAAAGGTCGTGGGTTTAATTAAAAAATAATAAGAACTTATCGTGTTATGCCATGATTTAATTATTTTTTTCTCGTCAATTCCACCGTCTAATGGAAGAACCAAACGATGAATTTGAGAAAATCGTCTAATGCTCTTCTTTCTTTGTATTTTCTTATGTTCTCATTATTCTATCCAAATTCCGAACATGTTCTCCGGAATCAATATTTTTGTTTAAATTGTGTCTACTTTTTTTATTATAAATCTATTTCGATATCATTTCATTTTAGTTATTTACAAATTGTCTAATATGTTCCCACAATTGTAGCTATCGAACCATCTAGTTTCGTTCCTAAACTAATAATAATGATCTGCGAAAATCTTGTAATTGTCGAGAGAACAGAAAGTTGGAGACGAAAAACAAAGAAAAAAAATTGCAAGTCAAGATCGTTAAATTTTGAAAACAAAAGGAGTCTTAATACTAATTAGTCTTTAGTTTAGGTATTCATTAGTAAATAATACAAAAAATATGAAAAATTAAGACGATCGGACAGAGCAGTAACGCTGCCGAAAAATTCACCAAAATCTCAGAAGAAGCAAAAACGCAATTCGAGTTCGGAGAAAATAACAGAGATCTCCGATTTGAGTCCGAGAGATGATAACTAGGTCTAAGCTTGTTGAGCAACTACGAGAATACCAGATCCGATCACAGCACAAATACCCTGCTCTCACTGTCTTCTCTCCCAAACCTAACATCAGTTCATGGTACTGTTTCCGTTTTTCAATTTCTTTTTTCTTTTTTCGCTTTCAATACTTGTATCTGCGGAAATTTAGATTCTTAGTTAATGATTGATCATGATTTCGGCTTCCAGTTGATGATGCTTGTTTGTTTTAAGAAATTTGGGGCTGTGGATTTCATAATGCGTAGTTCTTCTATAAAATTGAAGAAATTATACAATTGTAGTAGATGACAGTAAGGAATTACTGGTTAACGCTATAGATACACGCAAAAGCGACCATCTCTTTATAAGGATTTGTTGTCTGATTCAGAGATTGAGCAATATTGATAATAACCTAAATTATTCTTGTGAGAAAATTTCCATTCAGTTTAGAAGAAACTCAATAGAGCTTTCGTAAGCCAAAGCAAAGTAAAAAAAAATAAGTTGCACAGGACTAATCTCTAGTGATATCTGTCAGAGAAAAAGAACTTAATTCTACAAGTAGAGGAAACACTTAGAGGGATATGAAACGGTTTATCGAATCCCATATATCCTCGAGGAAGTGATTTTGATCCCTAGAAATACATCTGTTTCGTTGGCCCCAAATCCCTAAAAATACATGTCTTTTATAACCACATAGCCGCTACTATTTGGTCTCTTGCTTGTGTTCTTCGAGGAAGTCGGCTAAGACGAGAAAGTTCAAGAAATCGTGCTCGATTTGGGGTCTTCCAAAATTATTTACCAAATAGTAGCGGCTATGTGGTAATAAAAGAAGAGGATGGATTCTGTCTTCAGTAGTCGATAAACACAAACAACAGCAATTTAAGGGTTGCTGTGTTGGATAGAGTCTGCTGAGCTTAGTTTGTTGCTGTGAAATTGAACTTCAATGGAGACTTTAGCTTTCCAAACAGCCTCGAAAACAAAAGAAAATCCTGCCGCCAAAGGTTTCATGAATTCCTGCCCACACGGAGACTATCAGCTCTGCTGCATCGTTTATTTCCCTGGACGTGAGATTCGTTGCTAGTTTCAGACTGTTAATGGGCAGGGCTGAGTTACCAATCCTAGCGATCCATGAAATCTCAACACTAGTCACTAAATCTGTTTGAAAAAAACCATAGGCCACTGAAATGGCAGATCTCCGCGGGCTTCTGAGAATTTTCCTTTTGAATGTACTCTTTTTTTTTTAGAGTTTGTTCTAGTGTGCTTATTATGCTCGGCTTCTGTTTTTTTTTCTTCCTTTCTCTTTTCTAGCTTTATGCAAATAGCCTTTCTCTTTTCTAGCTTTATGCAAATAGCTCTAGTGATATTGAATCAATAATTAGCGCTTGACGTGTTAACCTCCTTCTCCATGTTGATCCACATCTATGATTTTGTTGATGAATCAGACACCTCCCATAATTAACTTTATAGCTTATTGTCAACATCTAGCGTGATATCAAAGAGTTTAAGCTTTTTATCTTCTCCATGAAAAGAAAATGATACAAGTTTTTTTTTTTCGGGTACTTCGTTATTGATATAATGGTGTGATTCAATACTTAATTTTTCGTCATGGAATCAAAGTGAAAAATGGTATTGGCAATTTATTGCAGGGCTGATGTTTCGGTGGCTGTCTTATGGGCATTAATATTCAGCTTGCTTATTGTGTCGGCATACTTGGCTTGGTACTTTAGTCACGTTTGGGTTTCTTTTGCATTGGCGTGCTTCGGCATCTTTCTTCCTGTACGCCTGAGAAAGTCTAGGCAGGCCCTCATTAGAAAGAGGGACCGGCGATTATTGTTACCTTTATCAATGTGAACATTTTAGATCAGTCTGTTCATAGCCATAGAAACGTGGACCGACGATTGACACACAACACCTGATCTCTCTCTCTCTCTCTCATTTGGTGAGATTGCGACTCAGGTTGTCTGCTTCAGATTGGTGCTACAGTTTTTTTTCTTCACGGCGATTGGCACGGCCAGCGACAATTTATGAGTCATATTTTCCTATAGATGTAGACTTACCACACATATACACCAAGGAAATCTTCTGTCAAAGTTTCCCTCTTGTTGGTTTGTATTTTGAAGTAAAAAAAAAAGTATTCTTGATATTCCTTAATATATGACGCATGAACTCTGGAATCCACCTTCAAAAAAAAAAAAAAAACTCTGGAATCCAGTATACATTAGAGCTATACAAGTCTAGAAGAAAAATACTTCAATGACATCTCAGCTTTTTTAATCAATTTCTCTGTTATTTGTTTATTCTCGTAGAGTGTATCTGTGTTGTAATGTAACAATCTAATTGTCATGATCAAAAGTTATTATTGCTCAATATATCGCCATTTAAGGTTCAGGACATAGCAAAACAATGGAAACTTGGAACCTGAAAACAATGGATTTATTCAATTCTGAGTTCTTTAACCCAACCTTGTGCGTGTAAGATAAAGTAGATGCTTTGTTCTTCTTCTTTTTTTATATACAATTTCAGTGTAAATACAGAGGTTTTTTCAGTGTCTTTTTCGTATAGTTCCTCTGCAAACATCATTTATCATGGTATTCTTTAGTCAATGAGGTTTATTCTGCACCTGATAAAGTATATGTGCGTATAGTATTTGCTTGGTGCCAGATCTATCCCACTTGAGTGAACTCTATTTGCCCTTTGAATTTGCTGTTATTATATTGAAAGTGAAGCCTGGAAAAGCTAGGCCAGAGTAAATTCTTTCCTTTGGTTGTTTTTCTGATGGTCCCCTCGGGGACCAATCGGTGTTCTTTTCGCCTCAAACATGAGCAATAGAAATTTTCATTAAAAGAGCCTAGAAATAGCATGACAAAGTTACGGTTGAGAATATCACACAGTGAGACATGATCGCTATACAAATATAAATGACTCCATGGCCCTCCATTGTCTTCAAAGTCATACAGTGATCTTTTTCCATTTATTTATCATGCCATGATTGATTGATATGTGTCTGTGCGTGTGTGAAGGAACTCATTTATTGCTGGTATTACTGTTGCGCAAATATCATATGCAGTTCCTCTCAGCCCCATTGGTACCTATCACTTTGCTCATTTGGTTGGTTTCAGTTTTATCCACTCTGCTAATGTGTTGCATCATATGATTTATTGTTGGCTTTGCTAATAATGTTTTCGAGACCATAAACACTCACATGTACCTTCCTTCCTGGCATGAAAAATAGCCTTTTCATTTGTGAATATGAATACGATGATAGTGGGAATTTGTTAAAGCCCCTTTATTGAACGTGTTATCCACATGAAACAGCACAGATTTAGCACTAGACTAAATAATTGAGACTTGATATATGCCAAGTACTTTTTTTTTATAAATAGAGTTGACAATCTAGTTTTGTGATCTAACATCTAAGTGGCTTGTGGAAGGAAGAAAAAAAAAATGTTTCAGATTCCTGACTTCTGTATTTTTTTTTTTTTTTTTTTTATGTATATACACTCTTGCAGTGAGTGAGAGCTTTAACTGTTTCGGTCCATGAAGTTTGGCATTAACTTACGTAAGAAAATTGGTTCCTTCCTAAATACCTTTTTAGTTAGATTTACATTCTTGTGTACGTTTGATATGAGACACTTAATATAATAGATTGAATTGTGATTGCTTTTGACGTTGGAAACCACTGTCTCTCCTCTCTTTCGAAGGTGATATGATAGTTTAAGGGGTTCGAGATTAAACTATGCATGCATAATTAGTGATGTACATTATTAAGAATTCTTGGTTTCTTTTTTTTTTTTTTTTTTTGAGGCACTCACGACACGTACGTGTGTTTAGTTGTCATGAGATGAATAATTGAGTGTTATTTATTTAAGCTCTTTCCTTTGTTTTTTTATCAAAGATCTCAAAGCCGAAATTTTCGGCCAATTGATACACTTTAGCACAAATTAGTATGTTGGATTTGCTTTAATTGCTGTACCAAGTTGTTAATTAAATGTTAATGTTGGCTTAGCTCCAAACACACTTACCAACCACCAAATTATCAGTGGGGTGCGGTATGTTCTCTATACAACACATCGGAATGTATAAGAAGAGAAAATTTATTTATATAATTATAAAGTTTTAAAAATTTTAAAAAATTTTAATAGGAAAAAGCGAAGATTCATCTCTCTTTTTTTTTATCATTAATTTTTTTTTAAATATTCAAATATACAGATTAAAAGGGTTTTTGTTCTCCTAATAAAAGTTGGGGTTTTTTAAATCCATTTATGGGGCTAACTTAATGGGTCACATAACTTAAGCGGTGGTACAAAATGACCTTCAAGAACCCTCTCAAGAGACTTCTTCTTTTCCCTCTTATTTGACTTTTTAGACTTCAAATCGTCACTATTTATGTGTTCCGCAAAATGTCACCCATGTGGCGCAAAAGTTGTTCTTAACCAATGAATGGCTTTCAGAATGATTGTCACTGTTTTGGTGCTTGTTAATATAAACCTCATTAGATTTCTCTTTTTCCTTTTTCTTTTTTCTCATCTATTGGTGTTTGGTATAATTTTTGGATTAGTTCCAAGTTTACCTTAACAAATTTTTTACATGTGACCACGATAAACGGTATAAAAAATTTCGCATAATTTTATTACTATTTATATTGTTTATCGTTTTATCATTCTATTAAATTAAATATTCATTAAGTTATGTGTCAAGCGCCAACTATTCGTTATTTTCTATTTAATTGTTGGTATACCGTAAGATAAACAATTTACCCGTAAATGTTCATGACAGTAACTCGAACCCTAGGCTATAAAAAATAAAAATAAAAAATGTCTAGGAAGTTGCTTGTGTAATGATCATCTCTTCTCACCAGTGTTTTTTTCACCTTCACATTATAAATGAAATTGATGCAATTAGTACGACAACATGGATACTATGTACAACAGAATGTGATATGACAAATTGAAAAGATAGGGACACCTAATTTTGTTTTTATTTTGGGTTTGAAAAAATGATGAGTTTCAAAGTTTAGACTAAATACTTTTCAACGACATTTAAGAAAGGCCATCCTTACTCTTGTATTGCAACTAATAGGCCACGACTGTACGGTAGTCTTTTATTTTCTTTTTTCTTTACTCTACTTGAACCTTTCTTTTTGTCGTTAACATGGTCCAAAAGTCCCCACCAAGCCCCCAAAAAAAAAAAAAAAAAAAAGTACGACTCTTTTTTTTTTTTATTGTTGACCAATAAAATGTAGAATATTGGAAAGGATTTCTCTGAATGGCTTTGAAATCTAACTACACGCGTGCTCAATTTTGAATTGAAGTTTAAATTTTAAAATTATAGATGTCGTTTTTCTGAAGATGATGCTGTTAGTATGATAGTGATATTTGATTTACATATGGTAAAGAGTTTGTTTTTAAAAGTACTTGTGGGATCCTAACGTTTCGTGACAAAAGAACTAAACAAATATCTTGAATCCATATAAATTAGGACTAAAATTGCTATTCTTTATTTTATTGATGTAACAGTGAATTAATATTAAAATTGTTACTAGAAATAATCGAGCAAAACTGGATCATGTGAAAGAATGTAGATGGCAAGAATAGAAATAGAAGTGTTGATTAACCTAAACAAAGATAAAGAGTACGTTAGAGAACGCATATGGGGTAAAATAAAGAGTTGGAACGGTCTCTTCTTCTCGCAAGCTGGCAGAGAGGTGCTCATTAAATTCATCCTTCAGGCTATTCCAAGCTACGTGGCCTCCTGTCTAAAGCTTCCGAAGTCCCTGATCTCTGAGATCCGTTCGGCTATTGCTAGATTCTGGTGGGGCAATTGCAATGGGGCTAAGAAGACCCACTGGTGCGCTTGGGAGGTGCTCGTGAAAAATAAGACGGAGGGGGGTATGGGCTTTAGAGATCTGAAAAAGTTCAACCAAGCCTTGATCGCTAATAATGTGTGGAGATTCCTCAGACGGCCAGATAGCCTGGTTGGCCAAGTCTATAAACAGAGCTATTACCCACACGGGGACATCTTGACTGGCCATTGTGGGTCGACCAGTTCTTTTATGTGGCGCAGCCTGGTCTGGGGTAGGGAGATTATCCTTGCGGGCACGAGATGGACTATTGGTGGTGGTGAGTCGGTTATGGTCATGGGAGATAAGTGGATCCCTAGACCTAGATCCTTCTGGTGGATAGACCCCTCTTCTTATTTTTTCTGATATGAGAGTTGCAGAGCTGATGTTAGTTGACGGTAGTTGGGATGAGGCCCTCATTCGAGCGATGTTCGGGGAAGATGATGCTAGGGCGATTATGAGCATTCCGTGCGAGGGTGAGGGGGTCCCGGATAGACAACGATGGCACTACACTACGGATGGAGAATACACGGTCAGGAGCGGGTATCGGGTAGCTATGGACTCTTCATCCGACGCCAGCTCTTCAGATCACTCCCTGATGGAGGATTGGTGGAAAAAATTATGGAAACTCAAGGTTCCTCCTAAGGTGAAGCTGCTTGTTTGGAGAGTGTGCAAGGGGCGGATCCCGACTCGCAACATGCTGTGGTCAGGAGGAAGGTGATCGCTGAAGACTGCTGCCCTATCTGCTCGGGTAAGGCCGAGACTACCTACCATGCTTTCTGGGGCTGGAACTAGAGCAGGAAAGTCTGGAAAGAGGCGGGCTTCAGTGCGATCCTCCCGACTCACGGTGAAGGAGAAGCTTTTGACGTCATTCTCAGAGCGGCAAACTCCCTTGAGGTTAGTAATTTTGAATTCTATATCACTGTCATTTGGGAGTTGTGGAATCACATGAACAATGTCGTCTCGGGGAAGAAAGCGTGGAATCCGAATGAGCTTGTGCAGTGGACGGGAAGCTTTCTCGAAGAGTTTAGAGGCGTGAACAAGGAAGCTGGGCGGGGACAAGAGAAGGGGACGACCAAGTCTAGGTGGATCCTACCGGCGCAAGGTACAATCTCGGTGACTGTGGATGCTGCCATTGATCGGGACCAAGGTCGTTTCGGCATGAGCTGTATTGCTTGGGACCATATCGGGAGGGTGAACGCTTCGCAAACGCGTTCGCAAGCTAGGGGATTCTCCCCCCAGCTTGCGGAGGCGTTTGCGGTCCTTCACGGCATAGCCATGGCCAGGAGTATTGGTGCGACGAGATTGGAGTTTCACTCGGATTGCTCGGAGGTGGTGAAGGCGGTGGCCGGGGGGACGATCCCCACTACTGAGCTCGGGACGATCCTGCATCATATCAAGAGAGAGTTAAGCAATTTGATTGAATTCAATATTTTGTTTCTTCCCCGTCTCAGTAACATTGCGGCTCACAACCTAGCCCGCTTTGCTGTTACGCATAATGCTAACTCGAGATGGATTGGGCATGTCCCTCATTGCTCGGAAGAGACTATTAGGGTCGATGATAGAGAAATTCAATCTCATGCATCGGGTTAGGGTCCTTTGGGTTTTGCTGTGCTTTCTTGTTTGCGTGGTTTGTTTGAGCTTTTCTTTTTTTCTTGTAACACGGTATTCCTCCGCCATTTGTGATGGCTTTTATGAATTTTCCGTGGTCATGTTTTTAAAAAAAAAACCTAAACAAAGATGACGATGATGATAAGCATGTGAATAATTAAAGAATAACAAATAGATAAATGATATGGGAAGTGGTGGTCAAAGTTTGACTGGGAAGTTAATAATAATATGGGAAGACGTGCCTCGAAATTGGGCATCATTAGCGGTGTGTCTGACTGACTCTGAAGGTGGCTGAGAGAGAATCATAGGAGCAGAGCACTGCCACGTCTTACTTTTATTTTCTATGTCGAACCCGCGCGTGAGCAATCATTGACCATTCCTTGGTCCGCTCAATCATCATTCTTCCTCAATAGCACTTTTCTTTTTCTATATTTCTTTATTCATTTTTTATTACACTTAAATGAGTTGGACTATTCCTCCACTGTTTGAACTTTGAAACCTAATTTATTATCCTTTTTCTATTTTTGGTGCTCCGATACTGACTATCTTCAAACAAAATCAGAAGATTTTCTTTAATATTTTCATTCATACTCACTACTCAGTATTACATTGCAAAATAATCTTTTAGATTTTTCAACAGTTAAGGTTTTGTTTTGTTGCAAAAATGCTTCTCTTGCTAATTTTTGGTCTGAGAGAGGTGTTTCTTGCTTTTTCATGCTTTAGTTTAGATTCGTACGAGATTTATTGCCTCTTCGTGACTTTTTGGCAACTTCCATCATTGATTTGTGAGGCCATCTCTAATGTGTTAAGCTTT
The DNA here is from genome assembly GCF_054948205.1 of Urtica dioica subsp. dioica. NCBI lineage: Eukaryota > Viridiplantae > Streptophyta > Magnoliopsida > Rosales > Urticaceae > Urtica > Urtica dioica. The sequence goes on from NC_142759.1 coordinate 4,639,829, forward strand.
TTTTTTAATTTTTTATTCTTGTTGTTTTATGTGAAGATTCAAATATCTTAAGAAATTGGTAACTCGCAATTCTTCTTGCATACATAAGACTAAAAGAACATATGACTTTTTCACATCTTAGAGTATGTATAAATATAATTGTATATTCATTTTCCATTGAAACTTCAAGGTAATAGTTTTGTTTTTCTTCATTTGGTTGGGTGTGATAAAGGTACCTAATATATATATATATATATATTGCATTGTGGCATGGCATATAAATTTAGCTATCGAGAGAATAACTCGGTTGATATTTATTTTGAATAGCAGAAACATACTATTGCAGAGTCGTTTGTCAAACATAATAATGAAACTATACGTGAATTTCAAACATCGACCAAAGTGTAGGGATTGTAAACTTTATGCTTATCACTTATCATTTATGTTGACGTCTCAGAAAGACAATTGAAAGGGGGTAATTTAGCAAAATGATTAACTTAAACGTTGGGAATTGCTAAATAGTCAAAGTTTGGTAAATATTTAGTAAATAGACAATTTTATATATTTATAAACGTAAATATTAAGTTAAGTTACTGCCATATTAAGTCACGTCATTATTTATGATAATTTACCTAATATTTACCAAATTTTGGCTATTTAGAAATATCAAAAGTTTAAATTGGTTATTTTTCTTTTTTTTTTTTGTTGAAAATAATACCCTGAGCTCAAATATGTATATAAAATTAATTAATGATTATATTTTGTTTGCTTCTACATATATCCGTATATATTAAGTATATAGCTAGTACGTATTTTCCTTCTGAAATTATTTATTAAAAATAAATTATGCTACTATTGTGCAAAGATTCTTACAAATAGTATGTATGTAATTGCTCTTTCACTGTCAGTCTTTGTTTTGATCTGCTTTTTTTCTTTATATATATAAAAAAAAAGTAACATTATGTATGTATTAAGTAATGTCCAACAATAGAAGTACAAAACTAAAAGGGAAAATAACACATTTATACCATGTGTTTTAGTGAAATGTCGAGTTCATGCCCTCTGTTTAACTAAAATGACGAAATTATACCCTCTGTTTACTAAAATAATGAAATTATACCCTGAAATGAATAACAGCGTCACAAATCTCCCTTTCACTGATATTAACTCTTATATAAGAAAAACCGAATCAAATCTAAATCAGTACCCTAACTTCCAAATTCTCAATTTTGAAATAAAAATAACCTTAAATTGAAATTAAATAATAAAACTCATACTTCCTAAGAAATGACTTCATTCTGTGTTCGAATTGTAACTCTAAATCCTGGATTCTCTGTTCGAATATGCGATTTTGATGACTATCAACTATCGATGTTTACCCCTTTGCATCTTTTTGTGTTTTTCACGATTAAGAGACTGTTATTTATTTTTTAGTTTTTAAATAAATTACATATATGGCGCGAATGAATAAAGATAATTGGTGTTTATGTATAAATATTATAGTCAACGTCAATGAAAAGTCAATAAAAAGAATATTCGTGACACTGTTGTCTATTTCAATGTATAATTTCGTCATTTTAGTTAAACAGAGGGTATGAACTCGACATTTTTGAAAACCGATGGTTAAACTCGACATTTCACTAAAACACAGGGTATAAATGTGTTATTTTCCCGAACTAAAATGTTAATGCAAATACGTTATTAACCCGGACATAGCCATTAGTAAGTGAAAATCTGCTCGTGGTTTTCTATGGTCCGTAAATAGGCTTTTATAAGCTTTTATTCCCCATAAATTTCATTTTCTCAAAAAATGAAACTAGGAAATCGTTAGTTAAACATATGAGAGCAACTTTAATGGTTATTTAAAAGAACCTTGCTAATAAATAACATAAAATTGAAATAAGTAACTTCATCATTGTTTCACATTTAAATCGTATGTTTTGTAGAGTAAAGTTCTATAGAACTAATTAGCTCAACGAAAATTTGTTGAATTATTAATATTGCATGATGTTGATACGTGAGACTTATTTAAGAAAAAAAAAAGATAATATTGATTTTATTATTAAGAGAGATTTTTTATTAAATGGATTTAGCCTGAGAATTTTAAATGATAAATAAAATCAAAATAGTATTAATTTCACTATTAAAATTTTTTAAACGTCGTCTTTTATTTTTGAGACGTAGTGGTTGTTGATCTTTACTGGCTGAATGTGGAACATCAATTCTTCTATATTTTTGTCACGCATTTAGCTCAATTATCTCAAATATTGAATGTTAATTCTTTTATTAAACAATTATGTGTTTTAGACGGTTGATGTATTCTTATCATACTTTTGCATTTGTTTTTCAATTTTTTGAATTAGGCGTAACAAATCATGTCAACTTCAAATTTTATGTTCTTATCAAGGAGAAAGGGGAGAATAGGACAAAAAGGATTCAAATTTTTTTGCTGGATGGGAAGTTTCTTACTCTATGGTCATATTTTATATTATTATAAATCTTCAGTCAACATAATACATCCAAATTTAGCTCCCGACAATAATACAGTCAATCAGTCAGTTCCTGGGTACGTTTTCATTTTTTCCTGAGTAAGTCAGGACATAGTAAAAAAAAGGGTCATAGATCCGGAGTGGAAGAAAAAGCAACATTAATTGCATTTAGGGTTGTCGACGTGTCAGTGATCCTTGTGAACTAAATGCATGTCCATCCATAAAATTAATACATATCCACAAGAAAATAATTTATGTATGCATGTAATAGGTGTATAGTATAAACAGGCATCATTATTATATATATATATATATATATATATATATATATTCGTTTTGATGGTTCCAAATTGTTTACGTGTTGATCGCTCACACACTAATCACGAAACATTCAAAGGAAATCATTAAATAAAAAAGTTATCGCACCACACATATATGGTTTTCGTATTTTAAATAAATTACACATATATGGTTTTTTTTTATCGAACACATATATGGTTATAGTTAACTTGTCCTTGTAGTGCACAGACAGTATCGTGAGAAATTTACTAGACCTAAAAATTAGTAAAATATTTTAAATGGATTATTTATGTTCAAATTATCTTAAAGAACTTTTGGCACAATTTTAAACAAAAGCGCATATTTATACAAAATTTTCACTTCTTTAGCTTATCAACTCTCTACTTTAACACATTTAAAGATATTTGATAATCTCCGACGATCTCCAAGGATAACAACGATTTGCGATGATTAGCAATGAAATTTATCATTGTCTTCAATGAAATAATTAAAAATAATTTTTTTAAATGAGTTTTGTGCGTTTTCGTTGAAAATCATCGGAGATTGTCGGAAATCGTCGAAAATCATTGGAGATCTTCAAAAGTGTTAAAATAGATAGTTTGAGAGATAAAAAAGTAGATTTTTTTTTTAAAAAAATTGTGTAATGATTTAGAGTGTGATCATTAGACCTTATTTATTAGTTTTGGGTTTAGAAAATGAAATTTCTAAAATTCATTGATATCACTACAATTTTAGAAGTGATCCACGTGAGTTTTTTTTTTTTTTTTTTTGTACGAAATAGGAAGAGAGTCTATTTATATCAGCTAATCATTGTATTTATTATGACTTTTTATACAAAGAAGAAAAAAAACTTATTATGGCTGGATGTAAGAAATATTAATATATGTCCAAAACTCTAGTGAATAAAATATTAATATATGTCCTAGAATAGTACAGCAAATAAGGTCTTAAACAAAATTTTAGAAACAAATAATGAAGTCCGAATTTATTATTTTTAATTGTATCGATCTGAAAAGTCATCTAGTTTAACTTATCAAGAGGTATATAAGTGGTTACGAAGAATATAAAAAAAATTTAAATAATTCTGCGTGTGTGTATAAGGCATGGTATACGTAGGAACTTTATATAATAAGGACTGTCGGTAACATTTGTGAAGCCGTGGCAAGTTTTATTTATTTATTTATTTTGTTGTGAACAACTAACTAAAAAATAAATGAGAAGCAAGTTGTTGAGGAGCCAATGAATTCATAGCATAAGTTCATTGGTCTAAACCCTTTATCCCATATATAGTTTAGTTCCTACCCATAGATTCTCTGCTTTTGCTTTATATAATCCTACCTAACCTTCAATCATAATTTTGATCCCGGACCTGTACAAATTTGCACGAGAGCTTTCAAGATATGGCCTTTATATTATCTATACATGTTCACATATATATGTTAAAAGTTTATTAGAAATTTGGTAGCCGTTAGTTGCGTTTGTTTTAAAAAAAAAACACTTGTGTATAGGTTCAAGGTATATGTACAGTTAGTAATTAATATTGATAAAGTGATATGTTTTTGGGTTTGATCCTTTCCTAGTGGTAGGGAATTCAGAGGAAATAAAAGGTGAAGATAATAAGCCTCTTTCAAAAAAAGAAAAAGAAAATAAAATAAAAGAAGATAGCAAGTCAAACGTAGATATGCATCTATCACATTAATTTGTACAAATTTCATGTATTGGACTCGAAATATAAATAAATAAAAACTAACCAAAATCAAATGTTGTTGAAGTAGCATACAAGTGGAGGTGTTTGAAATCATCAAGAGTTACATCTGACGGCTAAAGCTTCATCAGCAAGTTTCTCGGGTTCTGAAGACCGTTGGATCATCAGCGAGAGATTGCTTGAAGGACACGTCAGCATAGCAGAGGTCTTTAAATACAAGCTTGTTGTAACCTTTGTAAATAGAACATATTCACAAACCACCTGAGATTACATTTGAGAGAAAAAGCTGAGAGAAAAACATCGAGTGTAAGAGAACATCGAGTGATATCATATTCTAGGTTTCAAGGTGTAATTCTGGTTTGTATTGTTCATCATCGTTGATAGTGGAACTACCCCAAGGCTGGACGTAGGTCATTTAAGACCGAACCAGGATAAATCCGGTGTGCTCCTACTTTATCTTTTACGTTCTTGTACATTGTGTTTGTATTGATCTGTTTCTTGCATCACAAGGCACTTCAGTTTAGAAGGCTTGTGACTTTAACAGGGTCGGAACCGTAACATCAAATTTTTTGGTTCAATGAGAATTTTTATTATTTCATATTTTTTGTACTCCAAAACAAACAAAAAAAAAAGCTAATTTATTAATAGCACGTTAAAACTAAAAAAATAAACACTATAATTGTACAATTTAAAAAAAAAAAAAAAAAAAAAAGTGGAGAAGAATAACTTCATATGCTGGTAACACAAAATAAAAACTATATCCTTATTTGTATTCTAATTTTCCTTCATCACCCTCGTTTTGTTTTTAGAAATCAACTTTCTCCTTATGTTTCTCTTTCTATTTCGAAATCCAACAATAATTTGAGAATAATATATTTTTAAACTAAAAAGTGAAGTTTAACTATGATCAAAATTACATTGTGTTTTCAGAAAAAATATAGGAGTGTTGACTCCCGAGGTTGACCCTACATTTGTTGTTTTATGTCGTTTTTGCATTCGGATATTATTATCACCAGCATTCTCCATTTTCTTAAATGTATTTGAATTCTTAATATTTTATCATATGGTGATGTTTTCATTTTAAAATATAGTTTACATATATTGACTAATGACGGCATATATAATCTATAGTGTAGAAGATACAGACTCATTGAGTAGAACCTCCCATTTATTCTTTAATACAAATTTTGAGAAGAAGATATACACACAATTCCGCTTCCAAGTTTGCAACTCGCAAATAATCATAAATAACCGTACTATATTTTTACCTTAAATAGCCAATGCTAAACACTATTTTGATGTGATTTATACATATAATATGTTGCAAATTTTATACCAAATTTTTAATTTTACTCCCATAGGAATAGGACTACAGTGTATTTTACACACAAAAGAATATTATAAGAATATGTTTTTAATCTAAAATATTACACCTTACTTTTTAAGTGTTACACAAAATCTTTCTATGTTTTTTTATCCTTGTCCAAAGCTTTCTTTTTTCTTTTTCTTTTTTGGCTAGAAATTGTCAAAAACTTTCCTGTTGAAGCATATGCACATTGTATATCTAGCTATGTTTTTCTTTTTTACGATAACATTGTATCTGTGTTTAAATGTAACAAAAAAAAAATGTAATTTGAGGTGTACCACGATACAAGGTAAGTATTGCTGAAATACAAAATTAAATTTGAAAAGACCTTACGTTAATGTGGTAAATAGATTATGTCTTCTTGTGTGAATTGTTGAGGGTAAAAACTGTCCCTTTTTACCTGACAATTCAGAATCATTGGCAAGTTTAGCGGTAATGTAAAGTATTTTTGCTGGTGCGAAATAAACATCCACCAAGAGGTGGAACACTGTAGCAAAAGTATTTCAATCACACGTGTAAACTGCCACGTGGCGTATACCCAAAGCATGCATAAGGTACCAATCATTGGCATGTTTGTCACTCGCACGAGCGGTTTTGATGATACTGAATTTATAAGGCCTCGTTTGTTTATTTATCAGGTGTAGTCATTAGGTTTTGGCTAATCTTTGTTATCAAATTATCAACACTCATTAATAAGAATGACAAATTCAAGTTGTTACCACGTCACGATCTCTCCCAACCAAGTGGGGTCAATCTTTATTCTTTTACGAATTTAATGGAGCAAGTTGGAAATACATTATTCCATTGAAAGTTTTTGGTTTACAAATATATATAGGGTAAACTACCAACGTAGCCATTTTGAAATATGATTTTTGGAATCTAGTCAACGTTTGGTAAATTTTGCAATCTAGCCATTTACTGAAATTTACGGATATAAAATACCTAATTTACCTTTTTTCTTATACTTACTTGATCAAAACACTAGCCCACGTTTGACCAGTTTGAATTGTATACAACCAATTAATTTCAGATTTTTTTCGCAATTTAATTGGATATTTAGCTAATTTAATAGGAGATTCGGTGATGTAATTAAAAGAGAAAATTTAATGCAATAAATGCACACAAAATTTATCATAATTAACAGAAATTAACAAATCAGCGGAGATTAACAAAAATTTACAAACATTTACACTGTATTTGCTTACACGGCTACAATTTCATCAATTTAATTTCAGCTTTTTGAATTCATAATATGAGATTCGGTGTTGTTATTAAAAGGGAAAGGAAATATTTATTTGATTGAATATGTAAAACAAGATAATGAATACACGTAATTATGATAAAATCCCGTTCAAAATTAGAAAATAAATTTGGAAAACAAAAATACCGTATTAAATGCGTATTAAAGGAAATGAAAGAAATCAGCTCTACCTGCACATATGTAAATTTACCATAATTAACATAAATTAACAAAGCAACGGAGATTAACAAAAATTTACGAACATTTACACTGTATTTGCTTACACGGCTATAATGTTCACTAAATAAAAAAACGCTCAATAACAAACTTTGCCAAGTATAGAATTTTTTTTAAAATTCGAAATATAAATCGAATATAACAAATTCGGCTACAAAACAAGTTTCAAAACGTGGGATAGTATTTTTGAAACTAAACCAAGGCTAATATAGTAAATGTCATCAAATTTGGCTAGATTCGAAATTTAAACGAAACGTTGGTTAGATTACAATTGCAAAGTTTGATGTGGCTTAGATCGACTAATTTTTCATATATATATATATATATATATATATATATATTGTTAAACCAAAAAATAATCAATAAACGTTCGTAAATCAATTTATGACAAAACATATAATCACGCGTGAGTCAACTGATAGTAGGATCACCGAACTCTTCGCCTTTACCTAGTTGGAAGTCAATTTTCATGTGAAAAAAAAATGAACTAAAGAAACAAATGAATTTTTTTGATGCGCTATTCAACGCTTAACATTAGTCAAATTGTTAAGAATTATGAGAGAAATTCAAGTCTTGACTTGAGATTCGAGAAAGAGAAAAAGAGATGAGAGCGAGACAGAGTTTTAGCATGAGGTATTTGTAGTAGTGTCTTGAGTGCCTAAAGGTTTATGACCTGGAAGTAGTTGGGCCAAGAGGGCAAGAATGTCTTTGACGAGGAAATTCAGTCAAAGACTAAGTTTACGATATATACGTGCATTGTTGGAGGCCATCAGCATGGAGGAGTGTGGCATTGAGTCTATGATGTAGGCGCTTAGTCACTTGGGTCAGTGGTTTCTCCTGTGGCAAAAGTACGTGAGACATGTGTCGAGGATGCCGAACCGAGAAACGATTTGGCGCGAGGGAGTGCAAGTCATAAGGAACCTTCGGCGGGAGGAAAGTTGCGACGAGGTGTCTGCACCTTAGGAGCACGGTAGGATCGTCCGTGTTCGTGATGTGAGAGGCAATGAGGACTATTGGCCTTGATTTGGGTAAGTAAGTGCGCAAAAGTCGGGGCATCGTAGCCTTAAGAAACGGCATTATCTTTTAAGGAGTTCAGTCACTTTTTGCTATTTAATTTGTTCAAAAAAAGTGTCAAACAGATCCTCTCAAATGTACTTATATTTATTTCTTTTTATAACTTCGTATTATAATCTTTTTAATAAGATTATAAACTTATCTCTTTAAACTTTCTTTATAATTAGAAATGTATTAAAAAGAATTATAATTTAACTAAATTCTATTATTCTCATTAAATATCAATTTTATTTTAATTAAAAAAAGTTATTTGGATGCATACGTATATCAAATATATTACGTGGTAATGTATCAACCAAAATATGAATGTCTCTATGAGAGAGAGAGAGAGAGAGAGAGAGAGAGAGAGAGAGAGAGATTCTCAATATGGATGTAGTTTAACACAACAGAGCTAATAGTTAGAATAATAGTCCCCATTTCCAAAATAAATAAAAATAGTCACCAAAAACCAAAAGTATTAGACATTTCGGTGATTACTTCGTTAACGTGATTATGTTGTAGATTATATGATGCATTAATGAATTGTTTATAATACTGATAAAAGAAAAAGTTACATTACATAATACTACTTGTTGATTCTTTAGAAATTACATATATATAAACGGTGAAGCTTTCCTTTTGGAAAAAAGCATATACAAAACAACCTTTCAAGACAAATTCATTCGTAAATAGTTAGAATAGTTTTAAAAATAATACATATTAAAGTTAAAAGGTTTTTTTTAAACATTTATAAAAGATATTTATCCGTACAAAATAAAAAAATATTTGTGAAGACTTTAAATTTTAATCATTTCATTAATTTTAAATGAAATATTATTTAATTTTAGATAAATTCAATTAATTATATAACTAAAATCATTTTCTCTTTTGACAAAATAAAATGATGATTTCGAAATCCTTACGAGTGAGAGTGGGTGTGGGACCAATAAATTGACACGTCATGATCATATAATTTTGTAAGTAATACGACGCCACTCAATGATGAGTTAAGCTGATCAGTTGCTATCATATTAGTCTATATCATCGCTTGATTAGAAAGAAAGAAAAAATGCACACTAATATATATATATATATATATATATATATATATATATCCCATATCACTAGCTAATAATATAGTATATCAATATACAACACATACAAATAATTTCATTAGTTGGTATGGTGTGTATGGTTGTATATGCATAACAACATTGAAATTTTACCGGATTTGGTAGAAAAAACAACTAACTCAATTTGAAGTTCTGCAGCTTTATTCTATTAATATTATTTTTTTTCCAACTTTTTTGATATGTAATTTCTCAAATTCGACCATCACAATTTGAGAATTGCGGTAACCCCAATTTTCTCATGATAAAGTAAATTGCGGTTTTTTTAAAGTTTTTAACTGGATCGAATTGATTTTTTTATTGCGGTTTTTTTTTTTTTTAAGTTTTTAACTGGATCGAATTGATTTTTTGTATCACATAAATCTCTAGCAGTAGCAACACGTTAAACTCAAATTTTACGAATATTTCACGGTTTTGTACGTTCGTTATCAAAATCTGACAATGTTGCACGCTAACTCACCAATTACTCCGATGACTCGAACTTTGATCGGTGCACGCATATATTTAACATCGTGTGCAAATCAAACATTATTTTATCATGGCATTGAGTGTTATTCGTATACCAAATCAAACACAATTTATTGGGGTTGGAATATTTTCAACATTATTTTTGTTTATCCTATTTATTAATTCATTCAAATATACCAACCCTTCAGCGCATCTATCTCATATTTTCTTCCATATAATTGAACTTGCCCATATATCATTGCCCACTCGATATTTTTATTATTGCCTCCATTTTGTTGATAGTTGATACCAGAAATATGTCCAGAAATGGAATAATTTTAGGAAGATCGGCCATGCATTGATATTTAATTGCATTCATTATTATCAAGTACACATACATATATGTAACGTAGATATGTATGTTTCTATTTGTTTAGTTAACCATAAAATAACATTGATAACTAATATATACTGATGCCCCACAACATATAAGGTAGTGAAAAAATGTAATACCAAACTATTAACGGTTCGGTAAAACAGTAAAACAGTTTTTAATAAAAGTTGTAAAAGCACTTATAATACACTCAACGTAACTTTAAAAGCTAAAATTAGTAGATTTTAAGAAACAGCTTTCTAAAAATACTTTATCTAACATGCTTTTGAAAATAACAGTTTTTTTCTATAGTAAGATCTAAAATCACATTTTCTAAAAGCACAACAATGTCAAACGGAGTGAGCAGGTGCGTACATGCATACATGATACATACATATATATATATATATATATATATATAGAGAGAGAGAGAGAGAGAGAGAGAGAGAGAGAGAGAGAGTCGACAAAGTTATCCAACCTATATAAAACAAAATACTCAATTCAAAAAAGGATAATGCTGAGAAATATTAATTTAGTCTCGCTCAAAGAATACTTGAATTAATCAAATCCAGTGAAAATGCTTTTTTGTTGTCCCCTTCTCTAACAATCTCAATTTTCGCGATCATATCATTTTTCAACATTTACAAATTTAAATTACAAAGAAATTACAAATGGATATAAGTTTTATTGTAATTTTACATAGTTTTACTGCATGTGTATAGCTTTCTGTATGTCACATGAATTCACTCTATGATAAAAAAAAATAAAAAAAATCAATTTTTTTTTCTAAATTAGCGTATCACTAATATAAAAGTAGAAATAAAGTCAAATTTACATAGAAAGTGGTTTTCTAACTATAAGGTTATTTCAGTAGGAATAAGTGATGCGTTGATAGATTAAACTTCTAATTATTTTATGTTTACATTGATAGATTAAAAAGAAAAGTAATTATGTTTAGAACTATGTTATTACATTCTCGCTAAAATGAAGATTCCACATAATCATGTTATTACGTTGTCAATCTCAAACTCATAATCATTCGCACTCATCTTTCATGAAGATTACACAGATCATGTCACCATCTACTACCCAGCATGAACTTCTACAAAGAAATTCCAATCCGCCACGATCAGCCACAACCTGCACCTTGCTACCAAAAGTCTCGCGAGACCAATTCTTCTAAGTCCAAAATATTTACATCCCCACCCTTTTATGGACAAAAAATAAGTATGAAAATTTAAGCGTGTTGAGAAGAATTCAAAGTAGGTATTCTATAGACGAGGTTCTGTAAAATAAATGACCTATAATTTTTTTTTTTAATGACCTATAAATTTTTAAAAAACAACAAAGAACGATAATAGAAAAAAAAAAAAAAAAACAAATTTATTCTCAACTGTCACGAGTCACAAAAAATCATTATCTTTCAACTTCTCAACGTTTTTAGGACTTTAAGTATGAGTATTATGTTTTCGTTTTGTATGTTTTATATTTTTTAAGTTTTATTTTCTAGTTTTATTAGTTATTTTTATTTTCTTTAATTATTTTACATCATAGTATTGTTTTAATTGTATCACCGTTTCATTTGGATCGTTCATTGCTGATAGGTAGTAACGGTGACACTAAAATTAAACAATAGATACTTTAGCCGTCGAAAAAAAAAAATTACGGTAGTATATTTATGCCATCATTTTTCCTTATTTTTATCAATTTGTGTCAATATTTTGTCCCTATATGAAGAATTAAATATTTTCCTTTTTTACTAACTAGTTTTTATGTGGGTCCAATTTGATCTTACGGTAATTCTACTCAAAAAGATTTTTACATAACCTACTTTTTTTTGGTCTACTTTCTACCCTGTTTTAGGTTATCTAGTATATTAAAAGTCTCAGAATTAATAGCTCCCTATCTTTGCTAACAGGATAAAATTGTCGTCAAATAATTGTTTAGATTACAAAAGTCAAACTACCAATTCCAACTTAATTAGTTTAGGAAATATAAAGTGATATTAGTATTTAAAGAAGAAATGGAAATAACAAATGGACAGAAAGACTGTTTTGGACATACTTTATTTTATTTGATACCGAAGAAGATTGTGCATATTATGGCGTCGGATAAATATAAAGAAACTGAGGTTTCATAAACATGGGTCGCATTGTCATTTTGCAAATAAATTGGGACACTTTGCACAAAAAACCACTTTTATATTTTCTAATATTATAAACAGCGTGGCTCTTTGAGGTATATGGCCAACCAGGTGACCAACCGATAATCCAATCTAGTAATTACGTTTAGAAATAATACTAAAAAAAATAAAAATAAAAATAAAAAATGAAAGAAATCAAGAGATTGGCTTTCCTTTCCTTTCATCAATAATTTATCTTCTTCTTTCTTTTATCTATTTAATATAATACTTATTTTCTTCTATAGCCACCTGTTCAACAGCAGTGAGCGAGTGACCTTTTTATAAAGCGTGGAAAATGGTAGCTACTTTAGTAGTGTAGTAGAACTAAAACTACAAGCCATAGCACAGTAGTACTCTCCACCCCCCCCCCCCCCCCCAAAAAAAAAAAAAAAAAAAAAACTGTGCGCATAATATCTGGTTTTCATTTTGCCTATAAACCTCCTCCAAAAAAAAAAAAAAATTTCCATGACTGAGTCGGAGCTGGTTGTGTGCGTGTTACCATCAATCCTGTCCCTCGTACTGATCTTCATCCTCATAACCAGGAAGCAAAACAAAAAACGACACCTGAATCTCCCGCCAGGAAATATGGGCTGGCCTTTCCTCGGCGAGACCATCGCTTACCTCAACCCTTACTCCGCCACCACCACCGGCCGCTACATGGAGCACCACATCTCAAGGCAAGATATTTTTAAATTAAAAAAAAAACGACATCAAAACAAAAACAAAAAACGACAATATATCTTTTGTTGTCGTTTTTATGTAGGTACGGGAAGATATACAAGTCGAAGCTGTTTGGGGAAGCGACGATAGTGTCGGCGGACGCGGGGCTGAACCGTTTCGTGCTGCGGAACGAAGGGAGGCTCTTCGAGTGCAGCTACCCGAGGAGCATCGGGGGTATTTTGGGAAAGTGGTCCATGCTCGTCCTTGTCGGAGACATGCACAGAGACATGAGGATCATCTCGCTCAACTTCCTCAGCCACGCGCGTCTCCGGACTCACCTGCTCGCCGACGTCCACGCGCATACTCTGCTCGTCTTGAAGGCCTGGCAACACGCCTCTCTCTTCTCCGCCCAGGACGAGGCCAAGAAGGTCATTTCACTCCAACTCTAATTAAATGAAGCCATTTTCTTTTCTTTTGGTTTTTAATATTTTTTTTTTTTTTTTTTTGGGGGAGGACAGTTTACTTTTAATTTGATGGCGAAGCATATAATGAGCTTGGAGCCGGGAGTGGCTGAGACTGAGCAGCTCAAGAAAGAGTACATAACTTTCATGAAAGGAGTTGTGTCTCCGCCTCTTAATTTCCCCGGCACGCCTTACAGAAAGGCTTTACAGGTATGACGAGTGATTCGAATGGATTTTTTTTTTTTCTTTGCAAAATTTGACAAAATTACCCTATCTTTTGCGCGCTATTAGTCTCGGTCAACGATTCTGAAGTTCATAAAGCGGAAAATGGAGGAGAGATTAGCGAGGGAGGAGAAAGACGAGGACGATCTTCTCGGTTGGGTTTTGAACAACTCGAACCTTTCGACGGAGCAGATTCTGGATTTGATTCTCAGTCTATTGTTCGCCGGCCACGAGACTTCCTCGGTCTCCATAGCCTTGGCCATTTACTTTTTGCCAGGCTGTCCCAGAGCCATTCAACAACTCAGGGTAAAGAAGAGCGAACCAATTGCAAATTCTAACACTTTTATATCATAATTATATTGATGTTATTTTACAATATTCTTTTTTTTAGGAAGAGCATGGTGAGATTGCGAGGGCAAAGAGAGAGGCGGGAGAGACAGAGTTGAATTGGGAGGACTACAAGAAAATGGAATTCACACAGTGTGTATGTTGATTTTTATTTTAGTTTATTTTTTTAAGTCGTTGTTTGTTCGTTATGTCAGCACATGTATGTATGTGTGTTACGTTTTTTTTTCTAGTATATATATATATATATATATATTATTCAATGGTAAAGACAAAAGTTAGGTAAAAATTAAATTGATAAAAATTTGTGTTCGTGTCATTCCTTTTGTGAAGGTCATAAGCGAGACGTTACGGCTTGGTAACGTGGTTAGATTTCTCCACAGAAAGGCGCTGAAAGATGTCAAGTACAAAGGTAATATTTTATTCTTTGTTTATATTAAAAAAAAAATTAAAACTCAGAGGTGACTAATCTGGTTAATTTGACCCCTCCGAAAAAAGGTTATGACATTCCATGTGGTTGGAAAGTGCTTCCGGTGATCTCAGCCGTGCATTTGGATCCTAAGCTTTTTGAGGAGCCACATCACTTCAATCCTTGGAGATGGCAGGTGAGTCTTTTAGCTTTACCCTAGCATTGCTCTCTCTTTTTTAAAGTTATATTACATAGGATTAAAATAGAATTAGGGATAATGGGAGTGTGTTAAATAACTAATGGTAAAAAATTGAGGTCCCTACCAAAGCAGTCCATGGGTTCGCTTGACTTGTGGTTCCTACTTTTAGCCGCTGGTTGCTTGGCTAGTGGACCCCACATGGATATGCAATTTCAATTCGTACACATTAGAATAAAGTAGAATTAATTACTTGAGTGTCTTATTTGTGAAATTCGATAATAATTAAAAATATTTTACTAAGGTTAAAAAATATGTTATATTTTTTTTATCTCGTAAGATGATAGTCTTTTATTAGACAAATGAATTTTTACTATGTATAAATTTATATTATTTTTATTTAAATATTTCTATTTAATTTTGTGAGGTTTCCAACTTTCAGCATTCATTTTATTTTTCTTTTAGAAACAAGTCAAACAACTATATAAAAAAATTAAATATTAAGATTAGGATGAGCAACAAATAGAGTGAATTCTGTCACAGTGTCACGTCAATTCTATTTTTCTTATACTCAATTCCTAGCCAGCACCAACATGTTTACGGTTTTGAAATAGACATTTGAATGTTTTGTTTTGCATTATATGTAGGACTCGTGTTAAGTACGAAAAAAAAAAGAGACATTTCTTTATAAAGTCTTGTTTGGTCGCGTTTAGTAATTACTCTTTATTATATCTAAAATCACGACAATACTGTCTGATTCTCACATAAACGAAATGATCTTATTCAATTCATATCATGGGATATTATTATATGTATGTTAACAAAAATTAAAAATAAAGAACAATGTCGTGTAGATATAAAAGAAAATTTAAGTGCGCGATCTGGCGGATTCGGTTTAGGGATGAACTGTCACGATCGATGGTTGTTTGTACGGACCCTACAGAGTTTCTCTCTCTTTAGCCCTTCTCTCTCCTAAAAGCTTTCTCTCTCTAGATTGGGTGTGGGTCCCACCAGATGTCATCAACGTCACTATCTCCTCGTGGGGGAGAGGGGCTGGGGTTTTGAGATGATTAAACCCCCATGTGGCTGTGGGGTTCTCATTTGCACGTGCATTTCTGCTTTTACTTATTATTATTATTATTATTATTTACCTTTTTTTTAATATTTGTTTCCCTCTTTCAAGTGGGTCAACTCAAACAAAACCACATATAAATACTCGTACAAATTAATGCTTATAGAAAACTAAAGGTTCGTTCTCGTGATGACAATTAAGAAAGGAAGAATGTCTTTTTATTGTGTACGTCTTGCACATTAAATTTGGCTAAATTTGTTTTTTTTTTCTTAATTTAAACGAATTGATCAGAAAATAATCCAAGTATAAGAATTTTAATAAAATAGCAAAAGTTATTAATTTTTAAGCAAAATAACTAATATTCGAAACTATATATAGTAAAATATTGTAATTATATTATGAAATTATAGGATATAGTGAATGATTTAACAGTTAGGTCATGTTACAAAGTACATCTTCGTAAAAAGTGAAACCAAAGAGTAATGGAACTGTAGTTTTCATCAGCTTAGAAATTTCAAGATAAAATAAATAATTAAGTAAACACGGAAGCAACTAGACATTCTACGTAAAAGGAAAAAAAAGTAGTTAATGCAATTGAGAGATTCAATATAGTGACAATTCGCCTAAAAAGGTGATCTTGAAGACTTCCACTATGGAAGAGTGCAAAAGTTTTTTTTTCCACCTCTTTTTTTCTTTTTTTCACCCTAAAGCTTATTTTTAATATGATCAAGCTCATGATTCATGTTGGTTCAGTTTCTTTCAAATAATTATATATATGTTGAGCCAATTCATCAACTTTTCTAAAGTATCCTAACAGAGAGAAATAAAGATAATCAAATACGGCACATATAGAGTTGATCATCATCTACACATATCTACAATCTACATGATTAAACTAAGGATTTTTTTTGTTTTTTAAATATAATAATTAGAATACATTGAAAGCAAAATGACCTCCGCTTAGATTCTCAATATCTGATGAGTTTACGTTTTATACAATACATGTGGCTCCTCTATGTTTCTGAAAAGTAGTGTAGAAAAATAAAAAATGGAAACATTGATAGGCCCAAAAACATCGTCAAATTGGCCAAACCCCTATTTAAAATATATATAGAGAAATTTTTGGGTCTTCTCTTGATATCTCTCACTAGTCCAGTCCCATGTCTTGTTTCTGTCCAGGTTTCTTTCCTGCTTTGTATTGTCTGTTGTACTGCACAAAAGTTGCCTTTAACTAGTGCCTTTCAAGTATATGTTTTCAGGATTTTGTCCACCGACACTAGATATATATATATATATATATTTCGTGTGTAAGTCTTTTAAGACTATTATTTTATTTATATATATATGTATCATGCAAGCACATATAAGCCTATAGTAGTGGCACTGGCACCAATTTGGCAAGGGTTATTTATGATTATTTGTGATTCGAGTTGAAGGAGAAAAATACATAAATGATTTTTTTTGGAAGTATTACACTAATAAAATCCCTTGTTTCCTACGTGTGATATTGATCGAGCATATATAACCTTTTATAACAGAGAAAAATTGAAACTAAATTTTCATCTTGAATATTTACTCTTAATTTCTCTTAGATGTATACTGGTAGTGTAGCTATTTTAGTCATGAATCTGTAAGCTTTACTATCCCCACCCCAATAACCTTTTAATGATATATATATATATATATATATATATATATATATATATATATATTTGTGATGCTTTATCTCATTTTACTAAACGCCAACTACCCGTCCTTAAACTATATAATCTTAAAACCTTAACCAGTTCTTAGTTTAATCAGAGTCACTATATCGATAATGTCAAGGTCTCTAGTCGGATTTAACCCAAACACCACGAATATAAAAAATAAAAAAAATCAGTATAGTTTATGCATGATATTCAACGTAATTTATCGAGAAAAAAACAGTAGCAATTTATTTCAAGATTTTACAAAATAATCAAAGTTCTATTTTCAAGAGAGCTAGTAAAAAAAAATATTGTGATAAAGATTTTCATATTGTTCTCGTGCTAAAAACAATCAGGAATCGAAGCAGAGTAACGGAGCGAATCGAGGATCATCATCATCATGGAATAACACATTCATGCCGTTCGGGGGAGGACCACGATTGTGCGCCGGCTCAGAGCTCGCAAAGCTCGAAATGGCGGTTTTCATTCACCATCTTGTCCTCAACTTCGATTGGGAATTGGCCGACCCCAACGACCGACCATTCGCCTTCCCTTTCGTTGACTTCCCCAACGGCCTTCCAATCAAAGTCCGCCACATCTCCCCTCAATCTTGCATATAAAAAAAAAAAAAGCATATATTGAAAGCTATTATTAGTATATATATTTTTATACAACAGCATTACGTATATATTATCTCATGGAATTATATTCAAGGAATTGAGGATGGTGATATCTTTTTCACTATTCTAGTCCTTTAGCTTTAGCCCTTTCCATTCCCTCTCTCTTATTGCGTTCAAAAAGAAAAGCTAGCTATAAATATGAGCCCATTTGTATGTGAAGATTGGGGTTATTCTTGGAATTTTTTTAACGGCCTATGTTAACTTGCATAAACAAAAGCCAAGACAAAGACGTGAAAAAGAAATACACATGTACCTACATCCGTTTTCTATCTTATTCTCGCCCTCTAAGAAGTCCGTATCTTCATCTTCAATTATAAAAATAAAAAATAGAAAAAAGCCTTGTAAATTTCATTATGCCTTTGGTGCAGTGGACTTGTATTTGTTTGCTAGCAATATTATGAAAATATTGTGCGGAAATATTAAGACAATTTTGCAAGAAATTAAATAAAAAAAATTCTCCCAGAAGACTAATAAAATTAATAATTGAAAAAATAGATGGAAAACACTTAGATGATAGGAAACAAAAAGAAAACTCAAACAAACCCTTAATCTGTATATCAAAACAGAAAAGGAAGCGTTGAGGCTTGAAGCTTTTAATCCCCCTCCTACGGGTGTTGGATTACTTGATCGAAAGACTTTCTTGATACAACGACAAACAACACGAGCTTTGCACCACAAGCTTCGACTTCGACATACTAGAACCACGTTGCTAGAAAATAACACCGGATTACGAAGGAAATAAACAATTTTGGAGAGGAGGAGAAGAATGCTATGAAAGGCTTGTTTTCGGTGTGTTTGAATGAGAGCTCAAAGTCTCCTTTCATGGGAGAGGGAGAGACTTCAATTACAGCCTTAACATTGATACTTGAATACTCATTAAGTGTGAGTTAATTAGTTGTGGTTACAAACGGTCATGCCATCTGGATTATACAAAACCGTTTACTATTGCAACAAGCTCGCAAGGGCTTGGTTACAAATCGTTCAAGCATAACTCACACCGTTGAATATTTATTTATTGAATAAAAAAATAAAATTATGAAGGAAAAAATCCTGCCCAAAAAAATAGACCACGAGTAGGCCCAAACACAAGACCAAATCCAAATCCAATTGCTTATTTATTTGTCAATAAACACAGTTGTTTATTGATATGTTTGTCAATAAATAGAGTTATTCATTGATAAATTTATTAATAAAATCTCATATGTACTCTATTTTAAGCAAGTAATATATGAAATGGGAAAGTCTTGGGAAAAAAAAAGTTGGTCCATTAATAAGATTATCATTATTGCCAATGTGGATATTCCGGGTACAAGCTATCATTGGATCGCAAAGAGCTGGCTTTAACCTAACGGTAAAAAAAATTATATTAGAATGCCAGCGATATAATTTCTATAGCTATATAGAGACAGTCCCAACACACCCTCTTTGCCCCGTCTCTGAACTCATACGCCGTCGCGCGGCTAATCTTGATCGCTCAACTAGTCTGACTGGTGGATCAGAGTTTCTATCGGGAATGAGACACTGGAGAATTGAGCGTCGTCAATTATGCAGCAACACGAGTAGAAAGCGAGATTCATATGGAAACATGTGATCATGATTTTCCTTTTCTTATCGAAATCTCTCTTTGTTGGTCCTTTTCTATCCTAGTATCGATTCAAACAAAATATTTTAATTTCGAATATGTGCTTTTAAAGCACAATTTCGTTGTTTGAGATTGAGATTGCCTAATCTTAAATTTCCTATTTAAATACCTTTTCCTCTCTAAATTTACTTTACTTTCCCATGTGGAACTTATTTTGTACAACCATTACCAAACCAACCAACTCATATGTCACGTATTTTGTTTTGTATTTTTCGTTATTTACATATTCATTATATAACTAAGTCATCTTATATAATGTTGCAGTATGGAAATGTGAGATGGATGGCCATGCCGCAAGTTGTACTATAATTATTGGAATTAATTATATTTTGGTCCCGTAAACTACATCATTTTTAACGAACCTCTGTCATAAATATTTTTTCTATTTTTTTGTTCTTCAAACCTATAGTTTTGGTATTTTCGCTCTTTCGGTCAATTTATTTGTAAGAAAAAAAAAAGTTAGTTAGATAGGCACTCGTCGCGTGAGTCTTAAAATGAGGGAAATTATCAAAATTTCTTTGTGTATCCTATATCCAATTTTATTTATTTGATTAAAATAAAAATAAAAATAAAAGAAGTAAACGTTGTTTTTCTTCTTTCATTTGTCTTGAACTCCGATCACCAAACCCTGCCACCGCCAAACTTCCACTTGTTTTAGTACAGAAACCAGATAGGAAACCACCAAATCCAGGATGATACAAAGTTACAAACAATGTTGTTAACAATTAATTGCATAAAAACATTATGCTAAACACATTTTCCCTAAATATAAATCCCCTGATCGCATGTCATCTGGGCCAGGTCTCACGCGAGAGAATCCTCTTATCCTAGTTCTCCTCTCTTGATCCAAAATGAGCCTAATGGGCAGTCTTCGAGCTATCTGGGCCGAACTTCTTTACAGAGGCCCAATATTACATTTTATTTGAGGAACAACATCCATATTAGTTTTATGGGATAATTCCAGAGGCATAATATTACATATTGTTGGAGGAACAAATCCATATTAGTTCTACGTGATAATTCTATTCGAGGGAAAAAAAAAATCCAAATTAGTTTTAGAACAAAATCCAATATTACATTTTATTTGAGGAACAAAATCCATATTAGTTTTATGGCATAATTCCAGAGGCATAATATTACATATTGTTGGAGGAACAAATCCATATTAGTTCTACGTGATAATTCTATTTGAGGGGAAAAAAAATCCAAATTAGTTTTAGAACAAAATCCAATATTACATTTTATTTGAGGAACAAAATCCATATTAGTTTTATGGCATAATTCCAGAGGCATAATATTACATATTATTGAAGGAACAAAATCCATATTAGTTCTATGGTATAATTCTAAAACTATGACGATTTATAAAAAAAAAAATCGATCAAAAATTTATTAATTGTTTATATTTTTAAACAATGAATATATATTGACAACTTGTCAATTAATAATTGTGTTTATTGATAAATTTAGTTATAATTTTTTACTAAATGCACTTAATAGATTTTGGTAAAAAAAATTAGAAATAGTTAATAGTTTTATAAATGATCCCTAACTCTATCCATATTTTTAATGATTTTGACATTTTTTTTTAATTATTTTTCCCTTTCTTCCATTTATAAGATTTGAAATATTTTCGTATTTCTTTATAATATAATTTTAAAATAAAAACATGAAAATAGATATTAATATTTTTACATCTGAACCCGAGAAAATGTAAAGGTTTGAGGAAACCTAATGAGTAGATGATTGGCTTATGCCAAGAAAATAGTGTCCTTCCCACTTGGAATTTTAGATGAATCCCAAGTCCCAAAGTGCCAGTCTTTCTCAATCCTCAAGTTCTTCAACTACGCAATCTCCCCTATCTGGCTATCTCTACACCTCCAACGATTCAAGAGCCTACTTCATTGCAAATTTGACCCTAAAAAGCCACCTGTCATTATTTTATTTTACATAAGCTTTGCGACTTTATCGTCACATTTATGATTCAAGTTCTATTCATTCAAACTTTGATATAGAAAGATATGAAAGGTATAAAGAAAGTAAATAATTATGTTCTTAACTTTTACCATATGGTTGGGAAAAAAATCAACTAGAATGGATTTTTTTTTTTTTTTTTTTTTTTTTTTTGTGGTTTGTCACAAGTTGCTTAAATGTCCGTTGTCAAAACGATTTTTTTTTTTTTAATGATGAGAGACTTATTTTTTTCTTTTTGAAGAAAATATTTAATAAACTCTTTATATCTCAAGAGAAATGGGTGGGGAAGAGACTCAAGCTATGCCTTTGCAACTTTAAGCATCGATTGTCTATGACTATGAGTTGAGTTTAAAACTTTTAAACTCATATCTAATATCTATTGCAATTTGAATGCCCTAGCTAGTTTCAATTTGCATGCCCTAGCTTGGGCCAAAGCGAAAAAGAGATAAATAAATAGTGGAAATTATATGTGGTAGTGAGATTTTGAAACTTACCACAAGATTAGCGTCTAAAGTTTGATCGCGAGAATAATAATTTAAGTTATAAACAATCAAATTTGTTTATGCTTATCGATTTATTTGAAAAAAATTATTTAATATTGTGGGCTCCAATTAACTTTGTTTATTGTTTACAATATCTAGAAAATAGTTCCAAATCACTTGACCGCGTCGAGATTGTCTCGAGCTCTAAGAAGGTTCAGGTCAAGGATTATTTTGATTGCACGAGAGAAGAGATTGCCCTACCAGCTAACTCTCCTTAATGTATGGGCGGCTACCGGGGATCCATTGTAGTTGGTTCGTGACTAGGTTGGTACGGGTGAATTTCCATCAAGCCTAAGTTATCTGGTTCTGGCCTAAGGGATCGGCCTTGGGTTAGTAATGTTCTATTTGGGAAAAAAAAACTATTTTGAAAGGATTTAAAACAACTATTATTTTTATTAATATTGCTCTTTGAGATATTGGCTATGTTTGGCTTAGTTTATTAAGCTTGGTTTTAGCTTTTTCTAAAAGCCCAAACGTTTTAAAGTGTTTGATAAAAATAGTTTTTAGTAAAAGTTGAAAAAGTGTTTTTTGCAAAATATATAGAAGAAAATTGAAAAAATAGATTTTCGTAAATTTTGAGAAAAGTAGTTTTTTCAAAAGCTGAATCTAAAAACACTTTTTTTTTAAAGCAAAACTATGACAAACAGTGCCATTAATTGTTGTGGCAAATAAATAAGAGATAAGAGAAGGGTCATGTCGAGACACATTGTTTTGATGTAATGCATCATACATAAGTACTTGTTTTAGGTTCTCTTAAAAATATATAGTGCTTCTATTACGAATTAATGCCTAGACAAGTTCCATTTGCCAGCTTTTGCCCTTGGCGAGTTAGGTCCACGCCTAAAGCCCCAAAATTTTTTAAAAAAATAATAAAGACTAAAAAAGCCCCATTTCATAATATCGGAGGTCCATAATTTGATTGGACACGTAAATATTGGCCGATTTTTTCATAAATGTAATTTTTTTAAGAGATCTAATTCTTAAATTTTTCCAAAGACCTCCAATTGTGTTGGGCCGGCTCTGATCTTCCCTTGCATGAATAATCGAGAAAGTACTACATTCACTCCATACCGTCAAGCACTATTTGAATGCCATACCATCAAGGTAGCTTAGATTAAAAAGAAAATAAATATATACAATGAAAAATCATATATGTGTATAGTCTGCAACAAGAAGGCGAACCTGTTTAAATTGTATACTAGTATCCAGGCACGAAGCCAGCTCTAATTGAGGGGGGGCTTTAGCCCCCCCTCAAATTTTTTTTTTTTTGTATTTTTTACCCACTTTTCATTTTTTTTACAATTTTTTACCCTTAAAATTTACAAATTAGCTCCCCCTGATTTTTTTTTTACAAATTAGCCCCCTTAAATGGAAATCCTGGCTTCGTCCCTGCTAGTATCCCTTCTTTAGGAAAATCGCAATATTTTGGGAGTTTATAAAATGCTATCAAATATCATATATTGCTTGTCTTCAACATATTAACTCAATGTGCTACCTAGCTTTCCATTTTCAATTAAAATGCTTGGCCGAATATCCTAGATCGTCATTCGACAGCTTCTTTATGACATTTATATTAACAACGAAAAAAAATATGACTTTTACAGGATTTTATTATAATGGCTTCTAAATTCAAGATATTCTAAGAACTCGTACATATTTAGGTTGCCAAAAATGCTTTAAAAGCCTCAACTTTGGGTCCATTACCTAAAATATGGAAATTCTCAACCTCGTTTCAGTTGATAAGGATATCTATAACTTAACTCATAGACTAGATAATTTTTTTAGAAGCAGGGTATACCTATTGTCAAAATTAGGGTTTCTATAATAAATCACTAAAGCAGTTTACCTTTAAATCTACAAACGCGTTTTTATTTTTTAATTTGTCAACGGAACAAAGCTTTTATGTGAATAAATTTATTGTCGACGAATGTAGCTTTCATAATTTACTCAAGTTTATGAATTTAAACGTGTCTTTTCATTGATCTGTGAGATTCTGAAAGTTACAGTCATAATAATAAAACAGTGGTAATTGTTATCCTAAACATAAAATAAGATAAAAAAAAATGAAATTAATGCTACATCAGCTCAGCGTGTATCCATAAATCACATGTAAACCTGACATATATTTTTCTAAATTCGTAATCTACTGATCCCTTCATAAATATTTTAAGCTGAAGTAGCTACATCATTCGAGAGATTATATAACATACTCAAGATTTAAGTATCTGGTTAGTACAAGACCTAGATATATAATATGCAATATGATATGTGTCATTAATTTATTTATTTCTAGTCCGTTCGACACAAGTGTTCCATTAATTTATATTGATCAGTGAGCCATCTTCTTCAGTTTTGTTCTCATTTTAGCGTTGGTATGACGTTTATGTAAACTCTATTTTACATCTAAAAAGTTCCTAATAAATTTATATTTATTCATATTCACTAATTTAATCAAACGACAAAGGATAAGGATAATGTATCCGACTATCTATCTTCATAGGCAAACGAAATGGTTTAAGAATTTCATTAGCTAACTCAACTCAATAATGTATCATAATATCATAATTAGATTCGCTATTGTTCTAATTATAAAAATAGAGCATATCTTTTCAATTTAGACCAGAATTTTAGTTCACTGCAATCCATCATCTTTTTTATTTTCAACTCTACTGTTAACTCATTTTATCTATCTCATTTTGTCTCCCTTTCTCTTCTAAATGTCCAATAATAACATTGAAAAAAATTAACTACAAAGTGATATATTTCGTTTCAGGTTTTCAAATATGTCGCATGTTAAAAATTAAAATATATTAAAGTCATCAGAATGCATGGTAAAAAATCGCAAATAAATTAATAATTACGATGGGATTAGATCATTTGAGTCCATAGCCTATAATATGCAAATTCTCAGCCTCCTTTATGTTATAATTTGTAATTGTAGTAGATGTAAGGATATATAATTTAAAGCACATAATATATATGATTTTAGAAGCAATGCATTTCTATTTGTCAAAATTATGATTTCTGAATAACTAAAGAAGTTCAAATTTACAAACGCATTTTCATTTTTCTCAATTCCGTCAAAAGCGTCTTTGGACGAGTATATTGAAGTGGGAAAGTCCCACATTGGTTGTGTGTGTGAATGAGCGTGTGCTTATATATTGGTTGGGACCCTCCACTTAATACCAATTGGTTTTGAGTTGGATTTCCACAAGAGTAAATTTTCAATTATCTATGACGACCATTACAATTTATGAAAATATGTTTTACTTTTTAATGTTGCTTGATTCTATGTTTAATATAAATAAAGAAATAATTAACGGCAAAGACCTTGAACCAACACTCCCAAATATTTTTTAGGCTGAAAATGAATCGGATGGCAATGGTTGATGAGTGGTGAAATAAAAGTAAAAACTAAAATTTTAATTTAACTCGTACCGCAACAAGAGGTGTGTGTGTGCGCGCGCGTGAGAGAGAGAGGTTATTTGTACAATGGAGAAGAAGAAGTAAAAACCTCGCGCAAATGAATAAGAATTTACAATATGCTGGATCATATTTACAATGTTTAAGTTTTCAACCTTTCAACAAAAAAAAAAAAAAAAAAAGTTTGTTCATTGTTACACTCGACCATCATAGTTTGCGTGACATATTTTCTGTCACCTCGCCTGGACATATCTTGCAGTGTGATAAGTTGAAAGAAAAAAAGGTTTGTAAAGAAATCGAGTTAGAATCCAACTTTATATCATTGAAAGTTTGAAACAAAAGAAAGTAAAAACGATTAAAAGTTCCAGGTGCAGAACTGTAAAAGTATTATTAATAAAAAAAAATGTTCTTCTCTCTTTTTCTGTCGGTAAAAGTTATTACTATTCTAGATAGTAAAAAAAAGTTAATTGAAAATATGTGACCGTTAAATGGCAAAATACTTTTACAAAGTAAGGACTAAGGAGAACCTGTGATCATTTAACTTATAGGTATATACAAGACATTGTCGGACAAAAAAATATAACTTGTAGAGGAAGCACTATAATTCATTATAATTATAAAAATAGATAAATACTCCATTATATTTATAAATAAATAAAACATATAAGCGCTTAAGCATAATAGTCCCTAGCTAATAGCTCAAAAATTTGAATAACAAGCTTAATTATCTTGTCACTTAGCACGCAAATCAAGCTTTCAATATAAAAAAACAAAAACAAACAAACAAAAAACCAATAACATTAATTATAATAGACAAACTCATACGAGAAATGGAGATACAACACCCTCAAATCAATATTAGTTTCTCTCTTTATAATTAATTTGTCTGTAAATAGAGACAACTTCGACAATTTTTTTCATTGTGTTTTATATATATTTTGCTCGACCCTCAGTGTTACAATTGTCGTTACATTTCATTTTTATAGAAAATTACAATTAGTTTTCTCACGCCATTCACAAGAATGAAATTGTTGGCCACTCTAAACACATTCTGGCGTTCACACGAATGAAATTATTGGCCACTCTTAGAATATGATAAACCATTGATAGGAGAAGTGTGAAAAGATGACAAAAGGACTAAAACAACATGATTAAGATGATAATAAAATGTGTGGTCTAATAATAAAAATAAAGCAGCAATGGATTGTTTTGATTTATCGTCTAAACAAATCATTCATTCATTGACGGCGGCATTTTTAGGGAAGAAAATTGAGACTGCCCACTTTGTTTTCTTTATAGCTTTCTTTATTATTGTTTTAAAATCGATAATATTTTTAACTTCTTAGCGTTTCTTTGGTTGGCTTTTTAGTTTCTTATTAGACATACGAGTTTCAGATAACATTTAGACACGTGGTGGCAAAACAAGGACTTGTCACGGCGTTATGACGAGATCCGTAAAGATCCAAGGAAGTTTTTTACGACCGATGTCTCCGATGATGCAATATACTAAGCTCATATTCATTCTTACAGCTTGAAATTTGGGTATTAGTTGCAAAAAAAAAAAAAAAAAAAAAAAAAGCAAGAATATCCAAAATTTTACGTTTGGCTACCCATTTTCTTTTCAGCGGGTGGAATACTTACTGTTTAATTTCAGTTCTAAGGTTATTAATAACGTGTTAAAGTTAACGGAATGCCACTTGTCATGTTGTGAGTGGGGTTTTTTTTTTTAACAAAATACCATTTATATTTGTTTTTAAAACAAAGAAAACTTGGTTTCGATTTTAAAAAAATTATAAACATTTCAAGTAAAAAAGCTATAAAAATAAATAAATAATCGGGCTAGAAATTGAATTTTGAAAATTTATAATTAGTTTTCTAATTTATTATAAGCTATATAGAAGTAAATAAGAGTAGAAATTTTGTTATTTTAAAATCAGAACCATGTTTTTTATTTAAAAACAATTATAAATGGTATTTTTTTTATCATAATATAAATGGTATTTTGTAAATAAATAAATAATAACCCTCAGATACAAGTTTTTTTTTATCATAATATAAATGGTATTTTGTGACCTTATTAAGTCCCCGATTGATTCGCTTTTCATTAACATAAATGCGGGTTGTTATCTGTTTCTTGTTCTTTCCTTGGCAGCTATTCCAGAAAAAAAAAAAAAAACCTCTCATTTCGTGACACGTAGCATTTCGTTAACTTTAATGGAACTAAAAGTAAACCATATCTATTTTACCCATCGAAAAAAAAAAAAGAATAGGTAGCTAAGTGTATTTAGTGTAAAACTTTAGGTATTTTTGTCGTCATTTCCTAAAAAAAATATATCATTTGTCGTAAACATAGCACAACCAAGAACGAAAAAAAATCGTATGTTGTAATTCATTATTGTGGTTTCTTGTTTTTCTTTTGCTATAAATAGTGATAAAGTAAAAAAGAGTTTTGGGTTCCCATTCATTATGCAAAACCAATGAGCATTAAAATTGTTTTGTTACTTGATTTTGACGTCGCCAAGTCACTTCTCGATGGTATTCAGTTATATCGAGGGCTATGAGTCACTTCCGTCAGAACCGCTTGGACTAAAAAAACAAGAAAACGGGGGTTATTGGGGTGCAGAGGTTTTCCACCGATGCGTGATCCGTTGCTCAACATCAGTTTAAGTGTCAATGTGAGGGAGAGAGTCCTCGTTCTTGTCTTTGAACTTTAAGTGGTGTTGATTTAGAGATAATGAATTGATAATTGTGCAAAGTTTTTCCTTAATTAAGAACGACTCATCTCCAAATAGTGAAATGAGAGGTATTTATAGAGGGTTGTGTGTGTTGGATCATTGGTACGAAGACGATGGGTCAACCTGATTGGAAAAGTGGGTTCGGGCGGATAAGCCTCTTCGTTTGGGGAACATGGCGAGATAATTCATCCGTCGAGGGGTCATTGGTAGGAAGATCCTCTGATTTTGACTTTTGGCAGAGTAATCCTCTGGTTTTGAGGTATTGGTAGAGCAATCTTTTGGTTTTGAGATTTTGGCAGAGCAATCCATAAAACTTGATGTTTTGGCGGAGTAATCCTCTGATTTCAAAATTTTGGCAGGGAAATCTTCTGGTTTTAAAATTTTGACCGAGCAATCCTTTGGTTTTGGAATTTTGGCGAAATAATCATCTGATTTTGAAATTTTGGCGAAGCAAGCCACTCGTCGGGAGGCCTTTGTAATATGACCCTCTGGTTTGGAGACCTTGGTGAGACAATCAGCTCATCAAGAAGCTTCTGGCAGGACGACCTTCTAGTTTGAAGACCTTGGCAAAGCAATCTGCTTGTCGAGAGGCGCCTTTGGCAAGACGATCCTCTGGTTTGGAGACTTTGACGAGGCAATCCACTTGTCAGGAAGCTTTTGAAGAGACGACCCTCTAGTTTGGAGACTTTGGCGTCGCGATCTGCTTGCTAAAAGCGTCTCGTGTTGTCTTTTTGTTTTTAAATTGTCATTTTAACTTTGTGAAAATGATGTATAATAATACTGTGGGAGCTTTTATAGTCAATTATTTTCATTTACACTGTTCATGTTGTTGTATATTGGTTCCCTAGAGAGAAACCAAAATAATATTGTTGTTTTAGCTAGAACTATATCGAAGTTAAAAAGTTTTGTTTTTCTATCTTACGGATCGGATAAATATCATGGACAATAACCTAATTACTTGCACGTTATTTTTGTTTCCACTTGCAACAATTCTTATAGCTGCTATTTTTATTTTCCTGTGACTTTTCAATAAACAAAAGAGATGAACGTACTATAAATTCTTTGATCAAATCAAAGAGACCAAGATGTAAATTGAAGGATAGCAATGGTCCAGCTGGTAAACAAATCAAATCAAATAGACAAGAATAGAGGGAGGGAAAACATAGTATTGTATAAAGTTTCTTCCTAGGCCACCAACTCTTGGTCTGTGCTACTTAATCACTTGAGAGGACTGACAGAAAGATTCATACACGCATATATATATAGTTATATACTATTACTATGATGTGTCAATAGATTTTGTAAGTGCCAATAGATTTTATAATGACACTACAGTATTTGTGCCAAGTTGACCTTGTAATAATGAGTACTTGAAGTGGTCGACAATAACCACCACCACCAGTGACCACATTTCCAAATCTTTAGCCCATCTTGCAATTATTATATTTTTCATCGATTAATTTTGAGAAAATATCATATATATTTCATGTGTTTAATCGGTTGAGATTATTTTCGCAATTTTTAAACATATTACATGTACATCTATTCAGATTACTATTTATAGCATGTTTATGCCATAAATTCATTTATATATCAAATACATTTCTTTAACTAAAATTTTATTGACTTTTCACTTATTTAAAATGTAAAATGTCCATAATACTTTAAAGGAGATCACTTATTTATTTTTCATTTTATTAAGAAAATAAAAAAATATAAATGAATACCTGCCACTTTATTATTAACAAGGATTATTACTAAATAATGACATCTTCAATAGTTTTGGAGCATCCAATATGTTCAAATTAATCTAAAACTATGACTTATCATTTGGTGTAACAACTCTTTTACCATTTTTCTTTCCCGTCACCATATCTCTCTCTTCTTCTCTAAAACTATTCATCTTCTTCTTTAATTCTTTGCTCAACAAAAAATGACAGACGAAATTCTAATACAAAATTCAAACCTAAAAGTAAATCCACAACGAGTTGCAGTTAACGCCGATGCCGACTCTGTGAGCGGAACGACTCTGTGAGTAGCATGTTATGTTCATGAACCCCAGTGACAATTGCTCCTCCGACGTCTCCGCAATCAGCTGCTCCATTGAAAGTTTGGAAGAAGCAAGTTTTAGGTGCAAGAACTTGTTCGACGTTGGAGATCAAGTTTGGAAGAAGCAATAAATGATTATGTGAAGATAAAAAATGATAAGAAATGTGCTTGTTCGTTCCCCACCACAGCCACAATGAAGATTGGGTACACCAGCCCTCACGAGTCCCAGATTCCGTGAAGATTTATTGATATTAATGTCAATAAAGTGCATAATTTATTGACATAAATATCAATAAATTTGAATACGCGAATTATTGAAACACTCAAATTCTAAATTATTTTTTAAAGATTATGGGAATTTATTTGAAGATTTATTGACATCGATAAAGTTTATTGACAACAATGTCAATAAAATCTTCAAATGTCAATAAATCTTCAAAGAATTTCCCAATATCATTTGAAAATTTATTGACATTCTTATCAATAAAAAAACAAAATATCAAAAAATCTTCAAATGAATTTCCAGATTTTGTAAATAATTTTTTTTAATCAAAAGTTCGAAAAAACAAGCAGTTTAAACTTCACACACCAAACGAAAATGATCTTTATTTGTACTTTTGTGACCATTAAGCAAAAAAAACAAAAGTAAATACAAAAGAAAAATAAAAAGATATAGCATTAAGGGTATTTTTGTACAAACACATATAAAAAGTCATACTTTTTTTTATTAATTTTGATTTATTGAATTTTGATCATAAAGTATTGAGAAAGTCATAGTTTATAAATAATCCTTTATTCTCATGGATAGTGTATATATATATATATATACATACTAGAGTAGAGGTGAAAGAAAGTCATATCAACACAAACTCATTTTAGATATTTCTTTCTTCTTCTTTTGACAAAGCCCACAAAACTCCAAGCTCATCATAAAATGAATGAGATTTATTTTTCATTTTTATAAAATGAAAATTATTTTTCATTTTTATAAAATGAAAATTATATGGAGATTTTTTTTTTTATAAAATGAAAATAAGTAAAAGACCTGAATAATGGTAATATGGGCTTTTTTATATTTTTGTAATGATAAAGTAAACTAAAAATCATGATAAAAGTTATATTTGATTCAATAAAACTTTTTAGAGTATAAACATACTATAAATAGTAACATGAACGGATACATGTGATCTTTCTAAAAGTTGTGGGAATAATCACAACATGGGATACATTTGTTATTTATTCATTTTTTATTTTCCTAAACTAATTAATATATAGTTTATTGATTTTTTAACTAAATTTTTTGCATAAAAAACTTAATCATACTATTCAAATTGCATAATTTATTAGATCTACTTAATATGAATATTATGACTAACTAAGTCACATAAAAGATTGTAATTTCATTATAGTAAATATTTTAAGAATACTAAAATAAATATATAAAATTAAAGAAAATCAAACATAAATTTATTGTGTTGCAACGTTGATCTCGATTCGCATTCGCGATGCGAGATACTCGAGCCCTCCAGCAATGTTGGCACGAGCGGGGGTGCGAGACAATTTTTAATTGTTTTATAGTTTTTGTGTCGGCTAATGATATAATTTTTTAGTTGTTGGTTCGAGTTCTATATGATGAAATTTTAATCATTTAATTTAATTTCCAAATATACTTTTATGCTTAGATATTACCAGGCTGAAATATTTGTAGGTTTCGTAGTTCTCGATTGATCAAATTCACTCGTCAAAGAACCCATTTAATGATGGGGAAAGAATAAGAAATGGCCGATGTAACTAATATTTACATCTTACTGAGAATTAAAAACATTAGAAATTAGAATCTTATTTAGGGAATGTTGGACATATAATCACTTTAGACCCGCTACATTAATAAGTATCTAATAATAAAAAGATATAACTCGTATTAAGACAAGACGCATGCACTGACTATGTAAAATATAGGCATGACTTTGACTATTTTCAAAATATTTGAATAATTAAAGTATAATTGTAAATGAGGATAACTATTTGATACATTTTCTTTCTTTATTTATTATAATATTTATTTTGAAAGGAAGTAAAAATCGGGAAGTTTTGTTTGCCAATGAAAAGTTAAAATTGATTAATCTGTAAAATAAACTTATTTTTTTAATTAGAGTTGGCTCTTTGTCACATGGAATGGTGTTTTGTCTCCGTCAAATTCCCTCCACCATTGTTTTCTTTTTCCTTTTTTTTTATTTTTTCTTATTTTGACTACGCCCTTGTTTGTCCAAGACTACACATGTGGGCCCTTAAAGAGCAACCCTTTTATTCATAGTCGAAAGATGAAGGGCCCAAAGTGGACCCAGCGACCGCCCAAAAAGAACGGACTGTAATTGTCTAGGAAAACACTTTTTATTTACACTGCCGTTTCTTTCACCTTTTTTCCCTTGCACATTTTCATCTCCATTTCCATGGTCTTGCTTTAGTAATCGTTCCCCTCGCACATACACAATTATAATTAGTACTTCCTCGAGAGATATATATGTATTTATAAGATAAGCAGAAAATATCAAGTATTTTTTTTTGGAAATAAGTTAATTGAAAATATAAAGTATACTGTTAATGCCATAAATTAATAGTCGTTACACTTAAAAATTCTACAATATAATATGGGCGGTGTAGCAAAATAGGCAAAATTAAATTATGAAATTTATTTTTACTTTTAGGGAAATAGCCAACAAGTTTATGTGGCAATAATTAAGATCTGATTTGCCATTATTCATTAACAAATTCGTCATTTTTTTTTTACTTTTTTTCCTACATTTTTTTACATAAAAACTTCAAAAAACCACATCTATCTCATATGAACTCGAAATTGAGTGATTCTAAATCTTACGGATTCGTGACACCGAGATTTTCAAAAATATATCCATTGTGTTTGATGAAAAATCATGTTTAATAACATAGATGTAGAAAAATCACGTTACTACCTTAAATATGGAAATAGCTTGAATTTTTTGAAATTATCGACATGAATATAAATTTTCATCAAACACAATGGGTCTATTTTTGAAGATCTCGACGTCACAAATTCATAGGATCTGAAATCAATTAATTTCGAGTTCGTATGAGAAAGATGCGAATTTTTGAAATTTTGATGCAAAAAAATTATTTGAAAAAAATAAGAGAGAGAAAGTGACGAATTTATTAATAAATAAAGGTAAATCAAATCTTAATTACTGTCACATAAGCCATTTGTCTATATCCCTAAAATTTGTCAAACATAAACTAAATCTAAAATCACATATTTAAAGTGGTCTATTTAATTACAAATCTCGTATAATATACTATTAATGCCATTCAATAACGTTGCAACTTGCAATTATCCAAATCACTTAAGACTTCCAGTCACGGATACCGAATATCTACAATTTAATAGTTTGATATGATGATAAACATGTGACGTGAGTGGACTATCATATTTTAAAGGAAAAATTTTCGGTATAGTAAAGATATATTCGGATAGTTAATATCGATGTAAATATTTATATAACTACTATGACATATGGTATGTAACTGATGATATAATGAAATCTCATGGTATTTTAAATATTGTAGTCCACAAAAACATCGGCCGAACCGAACGGCGAGGATTTGATTTCGGCGTTCCC
Organism: Urtica dioica subsp. dioica; assembly: GCF_054948205.1. Taxonomy (NCBI): domain Eukaryota; kingdom Viridiplantae; phylum Streptophyta; class Magnoliopsida; order Rosales; family Urticaceae; genus Urtica; species Urtica dioica. Next base: position 4,674,078 of record NC_142759.1, read on the forward strand.
AATGAGAATGATATATTGAGGACTGATGACGTCACGAAGACGTCGACGCGCCGTAATTCGACGTGTAATGACAACAGAGCCGGTCCCACGAGTCTCAAAGTTCATGTCCCCGAACTCGGCGGGAGGGGAAAGTGGGACACGTGGACGTTCACGACATGATGCTGTCACGTTAGCCCAATTTGGACGCAGCAGCCGAATTGATGCCACGTCATTCGGTCGCAGCTGCAAGGAAAAAATACAGAAACGGACGAGAGAGGAGCCAGAAATTGGAAAGATGGGGAAGAAAAACTAGTATACTATAAATCTAAGTCTAGTGGGCAATCACTCGACTACTAGTGTCCTATCATCATTCACATTTTATTTTTATTTTTGGGGTTTGTTGGCTCAGAAATCATTTTCCTCTTCCTAAACTTTTGACCGATTTGGATATTATTTCAAAAATAATAATTTCACATTTTACAATTTTTTTTTACTGAATAAACTTTGCTTTCGCTGCTTAGCAACTTGCATAATTCCAGTCAAAAGTTTATTTGATCAATATGCATATAATAACATGACAAAATAGCTCATATTTCATATAGGATGATAGTTTTTAAATATAACCAAGTAATGACCATAAAAGGACGATTTTTAAAATAAATCAAATTGTTTATAGTACTTGATTGCGTATTAAACTATTTTGAGTTTGTGGTTATATGTTGTTTTTTCATTAATGATAATAGATCATAATGATAATTGTTGTGAAATTAAAAAAAAAACTTGAATAAATGTAATTGAACTGAATCAAAGTTTGGTTATTACATTCTTACTTAGAACTATAATTTTTAAATATATATATATATATATATATATATATATATATATATATGTGTGTGTGTGTGTGTGATACGAAAATGTATTAAAAAATAAAAATTATAAGAATTGAGATTTTGACACAAATATAATTAAATCCATGTAACTTTATCAAAATTGACAAAAACTCAAAATTCGATACTTTATTACTAAAAAATTTGTGAAATAACTGTAATTTTATTTATAATTTTGTAACATATCGATCACGAAAATACACAATTTTATAGTAGTTCTATCACGAAAGCAAGTGTTTCGTAAACATTTTAAAATGTTGTGACAAATGTGTCACAAAATAATATTGTTGTACGAAAAATAAATATATTTTCCGATTGTCGTAATAGAATTATCAAATTTTAAGTTTTATTCGATTTTGATAGAGTGGCATGAATTTAGTAATCTTGTTGACGTAACCGCCGAACACGTGTTTTCGGGCGGTTACTATTTGAAATTTGATGTGGACATATTTTAGCAAAAGTTTAGAGGAAGGTGACTTCTAAGCAGCTTCTCTTTTTTTCGAAGTTTCGCTCGATATGGTTTATTCTTATTTTATGAACGGGTGACTCATAATTTCATTTGTCCCTCGGGCCTATTTGACTCGGGCTAAATGCTGAATTTATGTTGTTCTCAGTACTTTATTAGCTCGATACTTCAGTAACTCGGTACCTCAATAGTTCGGTATTTCCGACATAATTAAGCACGTACTTCTGCAAATTTTGGGAGTAACACATGTTAAAGCTTAAATGGTATTTGTTTTCATTTGTGCTCTCGAACTCATATACTTTCTCACACCATTTGAGAGGGTAAATGAACTTACAAATGAGATAGTCGCTTCTGCTATTGTAATTTATACTTTAAATGTCTAATATAAATTATAAGGTAAAATTAAATATTTGAAAACAAATAGATTTATTATCAATTGAATACCTGATAGAACCAAATTAAATACACAATCCCCTTTCAAACAAAAAAAAATCCATAAATACACAATCCCCAAATTTTCGGTACATGAATGATATATCAAGAACAATTTATTTCTCATGTATCACTGCTCCACTTCAAAATGAATTTTACTTTGTGTAATCAGAAAGACCACTTGAAAAAACTAAAATAATTACATTTGGTGTTTCTGTTTCCATTTAATAGTTGATAACGCAATCCCAATTGATAATTACATTAAAGTTCAGGGCCGTGACAAATATATTTAGTTCCCCTTTCTTCAAATACATTCGCATTCACTCCCAAATCACTCTCTCCCTCTTCTCTCTCTGTCTTCTTCCTTCTCACTCAAACACTCTCTCTCTCTATAGCAAACTAAATACCGAATTCGCGTTTCTCTCTGTAACAGAAACCTTGGCCTCAGTCCATGTACGTGTTCTCTTCCTCCAAAACTCTCACTCCGACTCTTCCGATTTGATTCAGAGGAAGAAATAGGAGTAAAGATTTCTGATTTGGATTTGGCTTTGTTTGCAGATATCGCCGGCGAGTGTTGGCCGGAGAATGGCGTACACGTGTGCAGACAGTGGAAACCTAATGGCCATAGCTCAGCAAGTGATAAAGCAGAAGCAACAACAAGAGCAACAGCAAGAACACCATATTCACAATCACCACCAGCAACACCCACAGCCGAGCCACCAGCTCATCAACCAAACCCTCACCGGCCTCGGCCCATTCTCCGTCGCTCCCTGGGCCGGCGTTGGACCCGCCATGGGCTTCGGCCTTGCTGGCCCGGCCTTCCAAGACCCGCTCTTCTCCGGCGGCTCCGAGCCGGCTTTCCATTTCCCCCACCACAACCTCGACCCTAACTCCACCGGCTTCAGGTTCGGCGATTTCGGCGCCGCGCCGGGCGGCGAGTTCGACTCGGACGAGTGGATGGATAGCATCATGGGAGGCACAGCTGGCGACTCAACGGATAGTTCCAACATCCCCTCCGGTTGCGACACGTGGCAGTCCCAGCCGCACCAGGCCAATGCCGACTTCTCTGCTCTATACGGCGCCGATCTGTTTCCCTCCTCCCGAGTCCTCTTCGCCGATTCTCAGAAAATCCCTAACCCTAACCCTAGCCCCAACCCGGTGGAGGTCTCCGCGCCGTGGGTCTCGCCGCCGCTATCTCCGGCGAAAATCACGACCAGCTCGCCGGCGGAGATCGAGTCCTCGCCGCCGATTCTGAGGGCGCTGGTAGACTGCGCGAGGCTGGCCGAGTCGGACCCGGACCGGGCGGTGAAATCGCTGATCCGAATCAGAGAGTCGTCGGCGTCGGAGAGAGGCGATCCGATCGAGAGAGTGGCGTTCCACTTCTCCGAGGCTCTCTACACCAGACTCTCTCCGCCGCCTCCGCCGCTGCCGGAGAAACAACGCGACGAAGTTCCGGTGACGGAGGACCTAACGCTTCCATACAAGGCCCTGAACGACGCGTGTCCGTACTCGAAATTCGCTCACCTGACCGCGAACCAGGCGATCCTGGAAGCCACGGCGACGGCGAAAAAGATCCACATAGTCGACTTCGGAATCGTCCATGGAGTCCAATGGGCGGCTCTGCTTCAAGCCCTGGCGACCAGGCCCACCGGAAAGCCCGAAAAGATCCGAATCACCGGAATCCCCGCCCAAACCCTCGGAAAATCACCGGCCAAATTCCTAACCGCAACAGCGAACCGCCTCGCGGACTTCGCGAAGCTCCTCGACCTCGACTTCGAGTTCGACCCCATCCTCGACCCCATCGCCGAGCTGGCCGAGTCGAGCTTTCGCACAAATGACGACGAGGTCCTCGCCGTGAACTTCATGCTCCAGCTCTACAACCTCCTCGACGACACGGCGGGCCCGGCCCAGAAAGCCCTGCGCTTGGCCCGATCGCTCGGCCCGACCATAGTGACGCTCGGAGAATACGAGGCGGGCCTCAACGGGCTGGGCTTCGTCGAGCGGTTCGCCGCCGCGGTGAGGTACTACACGGCGGTGTTCGAGTCGCTGGAGCCGAACTTGGGCCGCGATTCGGAGGATCGGGTTCGGGTCGAGAGGCTTCTGTTTGGGCCGCGGATCGCGGCGGCAGTGAGGCCCGACGGGACGAGGATGGAAGGGAGAGAGAAGTGGAAGGAGATGATGGAGAGCTCGGGTTTTGAGCCGGTTAAGCTCAGCCATTACTCGGTCAGCCAGGCAAAGATCTTGCTGTGGAACTACAATTACAGCTCGCTGTTTTCGCTGCTCGAGTCGAACCCGGGGTTTTTGTCTCTGGCTTGGAAAGAGACTCCTCTCTTGACCGTCTCTTCGTGGCGGTGATTATCGGTACCAGTGGATTGGATTCTCTCCAGGTCTATTTTTTTTATTTTTAATCTCTGGTTTAGGAAGGAATTATGATGATGGTGTCTGTTTACAGTGTTTTCATGTGGTGATAGGAGGTTTGTTTTGGTTGGGATGTTCGTAGTTCTTAGTCTTTTTTTTCAATTTTTTTAAGTTATATTATAGTGTCCATTTTTTTGAAGTTTTTTTCTCCCTTCTTGTTGGGGCTTCTTTACAGGTTTGAGTTCTTTGAATTTGAAGTATCACTAATTGTAGAGGTATAAGAATATCAAAGGGAAAAAGCAAGAAAAAAATAATTAAGAAGTGCAAAAAATTTCATCCCTTTTGGTGTGTCATAGTGTGTAGTGTGTGATTTTTTGTATGTAAATTTGAGTCTGAGCTTTGGGTTTAGTTTTTATGATTGTACGACCTTTTATATGTAATTAACTGCTATGATTTAGTTTTTACAATGTGGATTTCGGTAATTCCATCTGAGATATTTTTACTGAAATGACTTTGTGACATGAGTTATACGTTATTGTGTAGAAATCTTCAAAGGTTCCATTCTTAGTAATCAATAGAGACCAGTTACGCACCGCCCAGGTGGTGTGACTTGTGAGTTTATTGATCACCCGTACAATCCTTTTCATTTTTTCTGTTTAAGTTTTGTAAGCTATAAATATGTGTAATGGCAACTATGGAAGGTGGAATTGCATTTCACTAAAAAAAGAAAAAGTGGAGTTGCAGTTCTTGCCTACTTTAACTACTCATACAGGAAATTAAGATGGTAGAATATATATATACACGTACATATATGTATACATATAATAATATTTATACACACCAAGGAAAAAAATGCCGTTTTCGCTGCCGTTTCGAGCCCTCCTGATTTACGGAAAATCGTCATGTCGATGGAAAATCGAACGGAAAAATTATGGAAAAAGGTAAGTGAAATGCCGTTTTTGATGAAAAACCGACGTGCCGACGAAAAACCGAAAGTAAATGATGTGGCGAAATAAATACATATATATATATATATATATATATATTTTAAATGTAGTTCAAATTTAAAACACTTCAAACTAAATGTCTAATTTTAAACTCAAACTAAAATAATCAAACAAACGTAACTAATATATATATATATGAAAAAAAAAATCAAGACATTATTTTTCTTATATATATATACATACATATAAAGATGTTTTAAAAAATAATATATATATATATATATATATATATATATATATATATATTGTTTAATATTGGGCTCTCACGTATTATAATGGAGCATTTTTTTTTTTTTGAAAATGGACCTCATAAAACCTCTCCGTCAAACCCCGGAGGGAGAGACGGGCGAGGAAAGAGAACCCCTTGCATCAATAGATACTCGACACTCGTCGAGAAAAGCTCTCCGCACAGGACGCGGAGACTCCCCAAGATTACAAAAACCGGACTCCATAGAAAAATTGGCCCATTGACCTAACTCATGAGCCAAACGATTGTTCTTTCCACTAGTCCACCCAAAACGAACATCAACAAACCATTTAGACAACTCAAGAATATCTAAGAATAATGGCAACAGATTCCAAACCGGTTGAATAATGGAGCATTTTCAAATAATATATATTATATAAAGAAACTGAAAAGAAAAAAAAAAGTACATGTCAGACTCTCGGTTGCTCTTTTTCTTATTAAACAAAAAGCTATTTGTTTTTCCTCTCTCGTCTGCGTTCTCCATTCTCCATTCTCTCTTCTTTGTTTTTTCCCAGTTCAGAGTTCACGCCCACAAAAACTCACACCCAAAATCTCTGACATTTTTTTTCCCTTTTCTCCGAACTTTCGTCGACTTCCACGGAAAAATGGAGGGTTTTATACTCCAAGTGCAGCGAAAATGACCGGTCGTTTGTCATCGAAACGACATGTCGTTTCGCCGAATTTCCACCGAAAAAAACGGCGAAACGAGCTTCAGGCGTGTCGTCGGCCGCTGACTCTCCGGCAACGAATTTTGGGCCGACTTTCTAGGAATTTCGGTGACACTTTATTCCTTGATACATACACACTAGCATGATAACCGCGCTTTGCTGCTCTGGTTTACAAAGAATTATATTAAAATAATATTCGTATGATATTAAAACTGTTGTAGTTTATTATACATACATATTTGTTATTATATTGATATGGAAAAGATTTGTGAAGATGATAGGCTATTGGAAGGAAACGGAAATATTATTTCCGTTAGTGTCTTTCGGAACTCTACGGAAGTGGTATTTTCGTTAGGTAACTTTTTACCTTCTCAATATTGACGTGAATGTTAACGAAAATGGTATTTTCGTTAGTCATAATGGAAATAGAAATTTTCGATAATGATAAAGCAATATATTTTTGGGCCTTTGATTCAGTACGGTTGCTTGATCTAATGGTTCATATTAAAAAAAAAAATTAAAAATATTAAAGAATCGGAAGGTGTCGGAGTCACCTGACCCACTTTCACTTCCGTCAGTTATCGGAAATCGCCTTGCCAATTTTTGTGGCTCACAGAAGACTGTACTTTCCGTTAGGCACACCAAGCCATTCGACACGCTTCCTTTCGTTGACTTCCGTGCCGAATGCCAGGATGAGTTGGGATAGTATGTGTTTTATAATGGACATAAAGGCGAAACTACTTTAGGTCTAGGGGGTCCAATGCCCCCTTTAACTCTTGAAAATCACAATTTTGACCCTAAATTTTATTATAAATTTTATAATTTTAGTTTAAATTTACATAATTCTTTTATAAATTTTCCCTTCTTGAATTTTATTTTTCAAATTTTTCCACCATCATTGGAATTTCTAGTTCTGCCACGGGACACACACACATAGATAGATGTATGGTATCTTAATATTTGAGAGAGAAAGAAAAATTGTGCAGTAAATTAAAGGCTTTAGAAGAGGATAGCTATCAGTGAGTTTCATTTTTTTTTACCAACGCATTTGCTTCACATATGGTGCACCACACAAGCATGAAAATCTAATTTGATTAGATATTCTTGTGAACATTAAATCTTGATCCTTATTTATAATACATAGGTAGATAAATAGAGAACTATTTTAGGCTTTTTTAGGTAAATGATCCATGATCTATACTATTTGTTTGTAGCATTTGTCTTTTAAATAAAGTAATTATATAAGACATCTCATATGAAACTTTTAAAATTAGTTGTATAAACATAAGTAAGTAATTGGATTTTTGATAGAACAAAAATCATATTTGAAATTTTCAGTACTCAATTGTCTCTTATTATCTAATCGATATACGGTAAATCAATGATTAATGATAAGATGACCATTCGTATTACTTCATCTACCTTCCGTTACGAAGTATTTTTATGAAACAAACGATTCATCTCTTTCGATTGCGAGCTTCCAATTTATCGATTTGTAATCGCACACGAACAAACCTGCTTTCGATAACCTTGTATGGTTTTCGGTTCTTTCCTCTCCTCTTTGTTTATTTGACACCTCTCAATTGAGGCTTGTTAGGTCTTTCTCTTGCTTAGACACCGTGTGTTCTCTTTTTTCAACCCCTTTTATCTAGCATCTTTAGTATCGCTCGTTCAAGCCCTCTAGTCGAAGATCATTTGGCTAATCCAGCTATAAACTTTGCAACCAAAACGATCAATGTTATCGTATTTGAGGATGTGGCAAATAGTGAATCTTAGACTCCATGCATAATTTTATAATTAGAAAAATTAATCAAATGTCATTTGCCCTCTAGTAACATCTTCCTTATCGGGTCTATAAATTTTTTTAACTATAAATAAACCGAACAAAATTTGAAAAAAATATACATCTAGCATAAGATCGAATTTTCTTGGTTTTGCTTGTAATTGTAAACAAGTTATTAAGTTTGTTAATTACATTTGATAATTGTCCAATACTTAATTTATTTTAAAAAAATTAATACTTTATAAATCGACTAAAATGGAACAACATCAATAGTTTGAGAGCTACATTGCCATAAAAAATAATCATAGTAATCAGAATGTCACTCGTAAAATAGTCCACGGCCTATCCCACAAAAGTCCTAATTTTGTTTATCCATGAATCATGATGTTAACCATCTCTCTTACTACCAAATTCTCTCTGGTCCTTTCCTTCACTTTCCATGACTGTTGCTTGAAAAGAAAAGAAAAGAAAAAGGGAAAGAGAACCAGGCTGGTGCTTATTTATTTATGTATAATTTCCCAACTATCTGTAGATGAAAGAAGAGCCAAAGGGACATGGTAGAGAAAGTAGTACTAGACAACGAAGGAGTGGTCACTCTGAACAATGCTCAACTGTGCTTTGAGGTCCGAGTGATTGTGACTATTCAGTTGTCGTTTGTTCAGAGATAACGTTTCAAGCGTTTTGGAAATTTGATAGTGTTGCCAAAGCCTCTTCTCAGTCGGTCCCATAATGCCCACTTTTGTGGGTTCTTTCCCAACGTCACTCTTCTTCGCTAATCTTATTAAGAAACCAAATTGACCACTTATTGGACCTTACGTTTATGGGCGATCAATGTACGTAACATACGTTTCTTTAATGGCTGATATTCATAAATAAAATTACAGGCCCGGAGAGTAAAAGTCAGGTTTCAGGTCCAATTAAGTTTGAGGTCCTCCTCCTGCCCAATATCTGCTCCATCATAAAAGTTTATATTTGGAATTTGTTTTTTGCAGTTTTATATTTTTTATATTTTCTTTTTGTTTTCTATTATTATTAGTTGGGAGAGTTTTTTTTTTTTAAGTAATATTATTGGTCAAGATTACATGATATATTAGCATAGCAGTGCAATCGCATGTGGTACTATTAACAAAGATTACATGCTTTAGGATAAATCCAACCTCTCAAACAAAGTATGTGTGAGATTATCACTAGACCAAACTAATTTCCACTATTATTTGAGAGAGTTACACAAATACTTCATCGGAAGACAGTGATTCCAATAATATTTCATATTTTCAAAGATTACATAATATATTAGCATAGCAGTGCAATCTCACGTGGCACTATTAACAAAGATTACATGCTTTAGGATAAATCCGACATTTCAAACGAGGTATGTGTGAGATTACCACTAGACCAAGCTAACTTCCACTATTATTTGAGAGAGTTACACAAATACTTCATCGGAAGACAGTGATTCCAATAATATTTCATATTTTCAAACTTTTGATAAACACCTTAATTTTAATTTTCAAACTATTAATACCTAAATTTAAATGAATATATAAACATTTACAATAATAAAAAAAAAAACGAAATGAAACTTTAAAAAATTAGTCAAATAAATCTTTAAACAACAAAGAAAATAATGTAAAAATACTGAATTTTTGAGTGATAACGCCATTTTTAAACAGAATTTTGATCCTTTCACATTTCACTCTCTTTAAGTTAAATATGTGACACATTATCGTATGTGATAATACTAACAAACAAAAATAAACTAAAATATATGACAAGTAATCCATGAGGTCTTAAGGTGATGTTTGGTACGTAACTCAAAAAGAGTTTTCCACTTTTTGAGTGAAAAAAATAGGGAAAAAAAGTGGAAAGCAGTGTTTGGTTACAATATTCGGGAAAACTTTTTAAAATTTTTTTGAATTGTTTTGAAAACCGGGTGAAGGAAATTGAAAACAGGTTGGAGGTGTTTTCCGAAATTTTTTTCACTTTTTTGTCGCGTGTAGTACCTATCCTCTGTCATTATTGTCGAGCAACAGAAAAAAAAAAAAAAAAAAAAAACGCAGAAGAGAGAGAGAAGAGAGAGCGAGCGAGAGCGAGAGCTAGAGGAAACGAAAAACGCAGAAGAGAGAGGGAAGAGAGAGCGAGCGAGAGCGAGAGAGCAGATCAGCGAGCGAGAGCGAGAGAGCAGATCAGCGAGCGAGAGCGAGAGAAAAAGAAAAACGCAGAAGAGAGAGAGAAGAGAGAGCGAGCGAGAGCGAGAGCTAGAGCGAGAGAGTAGATCTGAGGAATTTGAGAGCAGATCTGAGAGAGCGAGAGCGAGAGCGAGAGCGAGAGCGAGCGAGAGAGAGAGAGAGAGAGAGAGAGAGAGAGAGAGAGAGAGAGAGAGAGTCGCCGGAGAGTCGTCGGTGTGTCTTCTCGGTCTTCTTCTCCGGTCGTTCTTTGGTCTCTGCAATTTGGTGAGTCTTTTGTCTTCGTTCTCGGTATTGTTATTTAGTCAATTTTCTTCGTTTTCGGCTGCATGTTTTGTAGAAACCAACAGAAGGATTTATGTTTTATTCTCGTTTCTTTTTTTTTTCGGGTTTGTTGTAGATCAATTTAGGGTTGCACGGTTGCTGTGGATTCGCCGAGGCTTTCGTGGATCTGCTGAATCGGTGAGTGGATTTCAAATTTTTTTTGTTCATGTTGTCGTAGCTGTGATGTATTGTTTGAGTAAACTGTGTTTAGGTAATAGAGCTGATTGGGTTGGGCTGTTGTTTTGTTCTGTTGTTAGTTCGGCTGTGGCTATGATTTGCTTTGTGATATGTAAGCGTGCTAGAATAAAGACTAATCGAAAGTGAAACCCAAAATTGGGGATTTGTGTTCTTGAATCTGAGAGCTAGGGCCTTGGGTGTTTGTATGAGCTTGACTTTGTGTTTGGTTACTGAGAAACTGGAGACAAGTTTGGTCGGGGTGTGTTTGAGAATTAAAAATAATTTGCAGACTTCCTTATTTGTCGTGAAACATAGCCTGAATTATTCTTTGTAGATTTTTGTTGCAAGTAATCACATGCTTACTTTAAATGTAATTTATTTATCATGTACGATCCGAATGAAATCCCAAAAACGCATGTTTTGAAATTGGTTGTCTATGTTCTGATTTCATGTTTGGTTTGATATGCACATGAATTGTTGGTCTGAAGTATTTTCAGTGTGACGTTGTGTATTTTTCTGATAGGTAGGTAGTGAATTTTTTTTTCGTCTTTTGTTATACTATGTTTATATGGTTCAGTTCTGTGAGAAATGGGTGACGGCGCTCATTGGCCGGACGCGGCTTTGGCTAAGTTCATTGACCTTTGTCATGAAGAAGTCCAACGCCGCATGGGACCAGCTCAATTTGACAAACGTTCTTGGATGAAAATTGAGCTGGAAATGGTCGGTACGTTTGGTAACGCCTATAAGGTTGATAAATTGAAGCAAAAGTGGCATCGACTTAAAACTACTACTAAGATCTTCCAAGGACTTACGGAAGCCACTGGTTTTGGATGGGATACGGACACGAATACAGTGACTGCCGATGACGAAGTTTGGGATACGTATATACAGGTATGTTTCTTTTTTTTTGTGTATTTAGTTTATATTTGTATTTATTTGTTTTATATCTGTGTCTTTAAGAATCAGTCGGTGTGTAATATTGTTTGAAATTGTGTGAATTAGATATAGGTATGATTTTTGGATTTGTTGCTCGAATTAGGAGAGGCTATGATGAATTTGGGAATTGGTGAGGTTTGGTTTGGAAATACATTTGGCTGTGTGACTTGTTTTGGCCGTGTGACCTGTTTTGGCCGTGTGACCTGTTTTGGCCGTGTGTTATTTGGCCGTGTGACCTGTTTTGGCCGTGTGACCTGTTTTGGCTGTGTGATTCATTTTGACTGTTTTGTGATAATAATTCTGAGCCTCAACAACTGAGATGGTTGATTTGATAAAAATTCTGAGCCTCAAAAACTGAGATGGTTGATTTGATAATAATTCATGTTGTCTTGTTAGCCCCGTGTGACCTGTTTTGGCCGTGTGTTATTTGGCCGTGTGACCTGTTTTGGCCGTGTGTTATTTGGCCGTGTGTTATTTGGCCGTGTGACCTGTTTTGGCCGTGTGACCTGTTTTGGCCGTGTGACCTGTTTTGGCCGAGTGACCTGTTTTGGCCGTGTGACCTGTTTTGGCCGTGTGTTATTTGGCCGTGTGTTATTTGGCCGTGTGACCTGTTTTGGCCGTGTGACCTGTTTTGGCCGTGTGACCTGTTTTGGCCGTGTGTTATTTGGCCGTGTGACCTGTTTTGGCCGTGTGACCTGTTTTGGCTGTGTGATTCATTTTGATTGTTTTGTGATAATAATTCTGATTGCTTGCTTTTAATTATTTGCAGAAATATCCAGATTCAAAACGGTTCAAGAAAAAGGGATTGCCGCACTACGACAAACTGAAGGAAATATTCGCTGGTAAGTCCGCAACCGGTGCGTTAGCGATGGGACCAAGCCAGGTAGCCGCCATCAGCCAGGCTGCAATAAGCGCTCGGGAAAAGAATCCGTGCGTATCGGCTGCGGGAAGTGCGCGTGATGGGGAAGAGGGAGGGGGCTCATCTGATGAAGCCCGGGAGGTCGAGAAACAAACGGAGAAAAAATCTACGGCACGCAAGAGGAAATCCTCGAGTAGCAGTAAAACCAGGTGGGAAGAGGCAGTTGAATCCCAAAATGAAACTGAGCGCTTCACAAGTCAGCAGTTGATTTCTTTTATGGCAGAGAAAGAAGCACGGAGAGCGTCTAGTCAGGCGGACTCGATTACTTCAGACAACGAGCTTCTGAAACTGTGTGGAGCTAAGGTTACAAGTTTTCGAGATTCGCTTACGCTGAGACAATACAGCGGATTCATGATGGATCTCGTGAATAAGAAGGACTTGCGCGTACTTTTCATGTCACTCCCGGACGACGCGGTGTTACCGTTTGTGCAAGGCATGATCTATGATTAAGTTTTATTTGCGTTTACTTCTACTTCGGATAGAGTTCTATTTACGTTGAGTTTTATTTACGATTGAGTTTTATTTACGTTGAGTTTTATTTACGTTGAGTTTTATTTCGGATTGAGTTTTATTTACGTTGAGTGTGTTTTATGTGAAATGAGTTATGTGGATTGTGTTTTACGTGGATTGTGTTTTATGTGGAATGTGTTATTTCGGATTGAGTTTTATTTACGTTGCGTGTGTTTTTAGAAGTCTCTCTTTAAAAAGTGGTCAATAATTCTTTCATATTGCTTTGCAAAATGCCAAGGGGAGGAGCAAATTTTGATTAGCCCTAGTTAGCTAGTTTCATAATGCGTAGTGTCGTTTACTTTTCTATTTTTAAGTATTGGAGAACTAGTGCTCGCCACAATAATGCGTAGTGTCGTTTACTTTTCTATTTTTAAGACGTATTTTCTAGGTTTATGAACGGGAAAAATAAATAAAAAATGTGGAAATTGAGTAACTCACTAATGAAAGCTATTTTGTTGCGTAACTTCAGTTTATTTTGTAGGGTCATTATTTCTAAAACCATGGATTCAGATAGTGACCAACAGCTTGGGGTAGACGCCATGTTTCGTCGTCACAGACGGCGGCGTGAACAAATAAGGCGGGAACGAGATGCCGAAGAAGCACGGAGAATTGAACGCCAACCCCGGCGAACGACCACGGAAAGTGGAAGTGAGTACGTGTATGCTATGTTAAGTAATCCCAACGGAGCGCCCTTGTTTGAGATGTGTCGCATGTCCAAGGACCCATTCATAGCAATCGTTGGATTGATTCGGCAATTCCTCCCGCCCGGTCACATATCAGCAGAAGAGTCTTTCATGATGTTCATGAATGTTCTCGCACATTCGGACCGGAATAGAGTCGTTCAAGACCGATTCAATCACTCTGGTGAGACCGTCAGCAGACATTTTGGATATGTCCTTGATGCCATAACTCATTTGACACCCAACGTCATAAAGCATCCCGGTTATACAACCACACCCCCGGAGATTGTCAACAACCCAAAATACTGGCCATGGTTTAAAGTAAGTTTAATGAATTTATTTTATCTCTAACGTAAGTTATATTAATTATCAAACTAAGTTTTGTTCTAATATTTTATAAAGGATTGCATCGGCGCTATTGACGGTACTCATATTGCTGTCATCGTCCCCGCTGCGCAACAACAGAATTATCGAGGACGGAAAAGAATATGTACGACGAATGTCATGGCTGCTTGTACATTTGACATGCGATTTACGTACGTAAATGCCGGATGGGAAGGTTCAGCGTCCGATTCACGAATACTACGTGAGGTATTACTGTCTAACGATCCATCTTTTTTAATACCACAAGGACGACAGTACTACGTAGTGGATAGTGGATATCCTAATGAGCCAGGTTTTTTGGGACCGTATCGCACCGTACGATACCACCTATCCGAGTTCAGACAGGACAGGCAAATGCGTAGACCCCAAGAACTTTTTAATTACAGGCACTCGTCTTTACGGAACGTGATAGAGAGATGTTTTGGCGTCGTAAAAGCTCGGTTCCCTATTTTAAAGAATATGTCACGTTATCCGTTAGAAAAACAAATTAAGATAATTATGGCATGCTTTGTATTGCATAATTTAATAAAAATGCACACAAACGACGACCCTTTGTTTACAACATGGAATCAAGATGATCCTCCGGAGGACATTGAAGGCCAAAGTTCTGAAGGAGTCGGAGGTGAAGGTGCGTCAGAATATGGTGGACCGTCGTACATAAGCGCAACTACACAAGCTCGACGTGCACATTCGGTGTCTAGAGATGTTATTGCTGATGCTATGTGGGATGAATATGTACAATGATTTCATATTTATGATGACCAAAAAAATTTTGTATTCAATCTAAACAATAATGTCATCTTTATATTTTGTATAGTTAAATTTATGTTTAAAAAAAAAAATTTAGTTAAGAAATTGTTTCCATGTACCAAACAGTTTCCACTTTTCATTTTTTCAAAAAAAAAGAGAAAAGTGTACCAAACAGTTTTTCCAGTTTTTTCAATTTCTCAAAAACAAAAATGAAAACTGTACCAAACAGCTTTTTGAAAACAACTACAAAACAGTTTTTCAATACAACTACAAAAATTAGAAAACAGAAAACAAAAAACTTTTTGAGTTAACTACCAAACACTACCTAAGTCATTGCCTAACTATTGAGTTAGCTCTTTTGCTAAGACTACGGCCTAAACTATTTACATATTTCTAAACAGATCATAATTGTTAGTTTTTTTGTGCTTGGTCACGGAGCACCTAGGGACACCAAATTCGAGATCAATTATGAGCAATCAAAATAGAACAAAATAAAAAATTTGTTATGTTTTTTAAGGCATTGAAATTATATACGGATACTATTCACAAAATTGGAATTAATTAAAACATAATATTCCATTCCAGTTTCACAATTCAAACTAAAAAAAATCAATCCATTAAGGATCGGAATTTCAATTCACTCAGAACAGAATTCCCGTTCTAACCGAATACATAAAATTATATGTGAACTACCTGAATGGGATTTTGGTTATTATAGTCAATTAAATGGAAACAAAATTTTTTGTTTCAATGGAAACTCTGCGTTATGTATATCATTTTTAATTTTTTAATATCAGGCGTTTCCATTTTCGGGTTATAGATTAAAAAAGAAAATACAAATTACTCTATTCAGAAACCAGACTTCGGAATTGGATTCAATTAAAAAAAAAAAAATTGAAATCGAAAAGACTTGGATATTAAAAAGTTTTAAGTTAAGCTATATAATATCCAATATAAATAAGAAAGATTTCGATAATATATATATATATATATATATATATATATAAATAAGAAAGATAAGAGTTGTGTATATCAGTTTAGTGTGTCAGGTCAACCTGGCTTAACGAAATTATCGGCCTTCCAATAAGCCGATAAGGACGGCTTAATGGCATAACGGAAATTTTCCTTCCGTTAAGCCATTAAGCCGTTTCCGTTTCTTATTGGAAGCCATTATTCCGTTAAGCCAATAAGCCGTTCTGATTTCAATTAAAATGTAAAATCAAGATGACTAAAATGTTACGTTTTTAATAAAAAGGGTTAATATGCAAACTAAATTTTATCTTTACATACGAACTATATAATGAAAATATTTTCGAGACGTTTTTGTTTTAAGTAAGAAACGTGGACGGAACCACGAGAACCTCGACGAGATCTTCGGTGAGATGATGACTCGCCAGACATTTTGGTACATAAATTATATTTTAGAAATTATATTATATTAAACTATATAGAAAATTTAATTTAGAAACTATATTATATAAATTACATAGAGCTTGATGAGATTGTAGAGAGAATTTGTTGGATGATGTTGTGAGAAATTGGATTGAAATGAGTTATATTTATCGAGAAAAGGATGAAAGTGTAACAAAATTAAGAAATCCGTGTATAAACAGTAAAATAACGGCCATTTTTTTGTGACTATTGATGAAAAAACGGTAATAAAATCAATGGTCGAGATTAAAACGCCACCAACGGTCAAATACCACCAACGGCTCTCACGGAATCCGCGGAAGCCGACTTTCCGTGTAAACGGCTCCGCGGAAGCCGAATTTCCGTATAAGCGGAAGCCGCATTGCCGCTAAGCCGTCTCACGTGCGGAAGGAAGGACGGAAGCCGCTAAGCCGTCTCCAACAAACCAGGTTGAGTGTCAGGTTCTAACCGGCTCGATAAGGTCAAAATGGGAACTAGGCTTTTAATTTTCTCTTTTTTTCGTCGATGGGTTTAACGGTTCGATTTGGTCGACGTCACCAAAAAATTTCAGATGGGCGGTTGTTTTTTTATAGACTTTAGGAATAAGAGAGTTAATAGAAATAATGTTGTGTGCTGAAACTGCAATAATAATAATAATAATAATAATAATAGAAGCTAAATTGTCAGGCCGACAATGATATTTCAGAGCTCTGGCTCTCATTTGGCTTTGCTTGTTGAACTGTAAATGAAATCTAGTGTCCAAAAATTAACAAGACGTGTGACTGAGTACATTAAACTGTACGTCAATTTTAATGCGAAACCAAAAAGAAAAGGAAATGAGATCGCCAGTTCACCATACATATTACATACTTGTGTTCTTTATTTTAATTTTAAAATCGCAACGTCATGCTGAGATTCCGTGCAGATTTAGCATCTTGTCGTTTTTTCTTTCATATTTCAATATAATTTTGACGTTCATTCTGTCGGCATTATATTTAAAATTTGGACAAAGCTCATAAATAGTTCACGCGGTACCAATCTGAATTTTTATAAATAATTAAATAAATAAAGAAAACAGATCAACTTTTAGACCATCTTCAATGGTGATGCATTTTGCATCAACATTTAGAGATTTCACTCCAATCATGATTTATAATTTGATGCATTCTCTATATTTGCATCTTATTTCAATAGTGGTGATCCAAATATAGATCACCACTATTCATAGATGTATAAACTTTTTTTAATACCAAAATTTTTAATAATTCTATTATTGACCCTATTTGAATTTGTAGTTACAATTTTGTCCCTTATGTATGTATTTTAATAAAAATATTTAAATTATTAAATATATAGTCTAAAATACTTCAATTTAAATACAACTTACACAATAACAAAAAAGTACTACAATTAACCCACAATACTACATAGACAATTGAAATAAATATAACAAAGACATTAGAAAAAATAAATAACTAAAAAAAAACCTACTACATTCAATTAATAAATGTAATGATTTGGTTTATGTACTTTCTTATCAATTAATAAATTGACATGTTTGATATAATAGATCCAAATTTTATTTCATGTGTTTTTATACATAAAATTAAATCACATATATAAAATTGGTGATATGAAAAGAAAAATTATTTTGGACAAATTTGTTAAATATAAAAGTATTATAGGTTTAAAACTGTAATTTTAATAAAATTCAAGTGGGAAAGAATATACCCAGAATATTCTTTAAAGAGAAGTAAAATAGAGATGGGTTGGAGTGAAAAACACTGTTCACTGATGCAAAGATGCATTTTAGATCAAAATTTTATATCATGGTTTGAGATGCTCTTAGCTGATCAAGTTAGAGGTAACCGGAGCCAATCTACGCATCGGACGGTATCAGCACGACCGTATCCGGCAACGTAGATTTCCGATTGAAGATGGAAGGAAAATTTCTGAGGCTATTGGGACGGCATTCCGTGCTATTGGAACTCGGATTTCCGTTATCCGAATTAGAGCTTAACGAAAATAAAAGCTTCCGTCAGCTTAACCAGTCGTAAATGGCAGATGATATATTGGTCGTTGGATTTTACATCCAACGGCCCATATTTAAAAAAAAAAAAATCAAACCTCTGCAGGAAATTCCAGCGTTCCGTTGTCTGCCGTGGATCCCCAACTTCGCTTCCGCCGATCCATGGAAATCAAGTCGCCTCTTCCGTGCCACACGGAACTCGGATTTCCGTCAGGTCCTCTAGCAGTCTCGGAAGCCCGTCCTTCCGGGTTTGTGCCGTCCGAATGCGCATGATGAAACCGGAGTATTTTTTTTGTTTTGAAAAATTGTACAAAATAGCCATTTGAATTAGCAAAATAGTAAAGGTTTCAATTTTTCATCAAAGTAGTCAAATTTATGTTTTAAAAAAAAAATTTGACAGCGAAGATTAATTTTTTTTTTAAGATTATTATAAGTAATTTATTACTTTCAAAAAAATTAATTTTGGGTTCAAAATCTTTTTTGAAACCAATTTGCTGTATATTTTGTCTATTTCACTAAATTAAGACAAACATTGACTATTTTGCAAATTCATAATTTAAATTGGCTATTTAGTTACATTATTATTTTTTTAATCATTAGATTAATGCATCCAACTAAAAATTGCTTATTAGGCTTTGGTGAATTAGGAAACAAATAATTTTTTTTCGTAAACTCGCAGCTAAACAACCTGGTTAACATTTCACTAATTGGCTTTATAGTATACAAATGTTTCTAATTCAGTCCTTAATATTTATACCTTGAGTTTTAAAAGACATATAGCCCTCCGGTCTAGTCCAGTCTCAAATCGGACGTTAAATGGAATTAGACTATTAAAATGCTCTGAAAATTTTTATGGTGGATGAAAAAAAAAAACTAGAATAAACTGCCAGTGACCGATCCAATCCTATCCATAGCTCATTACAAAATAACCAGATATAAAAGCTAAAAAAAACAATATTATCTGAAGTCTTAAATATAAAGATCCTAAGTCCTGACAACTAACATATACAACTCAAACTTTATTAAATTCAATATATGGTATTTAATCTAAGTGCGTTGAGTTTATTAATCTTTAGCATGTTGATATTAATAGTACGGGTAATTGAACTTTTGATGTCTTATATAGATCACCTTGTTAAATTTAAAAATCTTATAAAAATGGTCTAGAGCCGCACTAATTTGAGTGGTCCAAAACAATTTCATGAAATCACTATAGATTTAAACTCTTGCGGATAACTGATTAGATTTTCGCTCAATCTTATCCTCTAAGAACTTTAAGAAACATTGCGGAGAAATGATCTCAACTAATAACAATTTTGATATTTTTTACCAAAATAATAACAATTATATTTTTAAACACTTTGACTAATAACTATACATATGAAAATATACAGTTATTATAAACGGTAAACTTATAAGTCTACAATTAATAACAATTATAGATATATAAATCTACAATCACTAATAATATTGTCCAAAAACATAATTGTTATTATTTTTGTCAAAATTATCAAAATTGCTATCATTGAGACTATTTACCAACACTACGACAAAGTAAGAGAGTTTATCTATGTTTAAAATAAATTAAAAATAAAAAGTCATTGCCATCAATTGGGCGTGAGCAAATCGCTCTTGTCACGCATGGGCTTGAGGCCCAATATGAAGGAAAACTTGATATTTGCATTCGCCTCGGTGTCGTGCGACGATAAAGAAGAAACTAATTACTTAGTGGGATACAAATTTATTTTTTTTAATAAAATCAATAAATAACGATAGAAAGTTTTCATTCGTAAATAGCTACATTTTTTCACTGTAAAAATCTATTTTCTTAATATTTATGTTTTTTTTGCTTTATTACTGTTTACGATATCATTTAGCTGTTTTATAATGTTTATCATTTCATTTAAAAATAAAGGTGGTTTCCAATTTTGATTTGAAAACATTGATAGTTGTAGAAGTCGCCAGTTTTAAACTAGATATTAAAAAAAATAGATAGGGAAAGCCTAGTTTTTTATTTATTCAAGTGGAGGCATAATATGATGAGCATTAGTCATCGTCACCAAAACTTTTTTTCTAAGTCACCACCCACTTAGTTAGTCATTTATTGGATAAAAAAAAGTTAGGCTATAAGTCGTTTATACAGGAGGGGTTGATAACATCAGTTTTGTAGTCAGAATTGCGTTTTGAGTTTTTTTGCCTACTAAATTTGGGCGCGCGAAATGGAAGGCACCGAAAATTTTAGCCATGTTTGGTATATAAGTGTATGAGAAAAGTTGTAATTGTTTTATTAATCAACCTTCCTTATATATACAGAGTACATGGTAACTAACCAGTAGAGAGATATATGAAAATACATCAGTAATTATCTCAAGCACTACGTTAGTGGTGAGAAATACAAGGAAGACCAATTCAAAATAAAGGACTAAGTAATACTAGACGTTATTCTTATCATTCCCCCGCAACTTGATCGGCCGTCGGGAAAGATCAAGCTTGGAGACTAGTGTGTTAAAGCGAGGTCGAAGTAGCGGTTTTGTCAAAACATCAGCAAGCTGATCGCCGGTGGAGACGAAGGAAACCCGTAGTGTGCCACGTTGTACTTGTTCACGGACAAAGTGGTATGCCAAAGCGATGTGTTTCATCCGAGAGTGAAATACAGGATTGGAACTTAAGCTCGTTGCCCCCAAATTATCACAGTACACCACTGGGACCGAGTTTGGCTTATGGCCAAGCTCATCAAACAGATTTAGAACCCACATGAGCTCTGCTGCCGTATCCGCCAATGCTTTATATTCAGCCTCGGTAGAAGACCGAGCAACCGACCGTTGTTTTCTTGAACTCCATGAAATTGGCGCACCACCAAGGTATAACAGATAACCAGTTGTTGAAACATAGTCGTCTTTGTCGCCTGCCCAGTCGGCGTCGGAGTAGGCATGAAGCCCAAGGGGCGTTGAGGCAGAGATGTTGATACCATGATGAATTGTACCAGCTAGGTAGCGTAGGAGTCGCTTCAACGCATGCCAATGAGATGTTGCTGGCTGCTGCATAAACTGCGACAGCTTATTGACGGAAAATGCAATATCGGGTCGCGTGAGGCCGAGGTACTGCAGGCTGCCGACAAGGGTACGATAGTCTGCGGGTGAAGGAAGTGCCTCACCACCATCACGGACCAATGGAGAAGTGGAAGACATGGGCGTGGATACAGGTTTGGCATCCTCCATGCCGGCCTTGAGTAAGATATCTTGAATGTATTTACGCTGACTGAGAAAGATACCATTAGCTGTTGCGTGCACCTCGACGCCAAGAAAATAACTTAGATTACCAAGGTCTTTGAGCGAGAACTTGGTAGCAAGGAGTTTAATTAACCGCTCGACCGCAAGTGGCTCGTTTCCTGTGATAATAATATCATCGACATAGACTAACAAGTAGAGAGTTAGTTGTCCACGGCGAAAAATAAATAAAGAAGTGTCTGCCACCGAGTTGGAAAAGCCAAGAGTTATGAGAAACCCCCGAAGTTCGTTGTACCAAGCGCGCGGAGCCTGCTTGAGGCCATAGATTGCTTTCTTGAGTTTGCACACGTGAGACGGGAAGTCCGAGTGTACAAAGCCAGGGGGCTGAGACATGTAAACTTCTTCGTGGAGAGTACCTTGGAGGAAAGCGTTGTTGATGTCGAGTTGCTTCAAGGACCAGCCGTGATGAACCGCCAAAGTTAAGACAATTCGAACCGTCACGGGCTTGACGACGGGACTGAATGTTTCAGTGTAATCCCAGCCCGGTCGCTGATGAAAGCCCTTGGCGACAAGTCTCGCCTTGTAGCGATCAATCGAGCCATCGGGAAGGTGCTTGACCCGAAAAACCCATTTGCAGCCGATGAGGTTGTGATGTGGAGAAGAAGGAACAAGATCCCATGTGTGATTAGATTGCAAGGCATCGTACTCTTGTTGCATGGCAGCGCGCCATTCCGGAGCCTTGAGAGCTTGGGGTATGGTGCGGGGTTCCAAAGAAGGGGTGGCGATCGCTGCAAGGTTGAATTTGGTGATGGGTTTGACGATGTTGTTTTTCGACCGGGTGATGATACCGCGGTCAGTGGGTGGGGCGGGCAGTGGTGGTGGTTTATGTGTTGGGAGATAATTATGGGAAGGACGGGATGTGGTGGTTGGGACGGGCAGCCGTGGTATTGATGTGGCAGAGGGAGTGGGCGCAGTCAGGGCTAAAGGAGTCGTGTTTGTGGGTTGTGTTCTGTTTGGTGAGGAAGTGGGAATGGGAGATGACGTAGTCGAGGTGGCGAGAGTAGGAGTTGAGGATAAATTGGAGGAGGGTGCAGGGATGGTGGGCCTATGTAGAGGCTGAAGAATAGGTACACGAAGATCAGCCACGCCCGGATCAGCAGGTAGTTGTGACGCTTGCGTGGCCAAGGAGCGAAATGGATACTCATTCTCCATAAATCGAACATGGCGAGAAACGTAAATTCGATTCGTCTTCGGGTCCAAGCATTGGTAGGCGTGTTGATCAGCCGCGTATCCTACAAAAACACACATGATAGACTTCGGAGCAAGTTTATGATTAGTATACGGTTTTAGCCAAGGAAAGCATAAACACCCAAAACTCTTAAGCTTTTGAAAATTCGGGTTGATGTTCAATAATTTAGAAAAAGGAGACTCAAATTGGAGGATGGGCGTAGGGAGACGATTTATGAGGTAAACCGCAGTAGTCATGGCATGAGGCCAATAGCTTAGCGGGATACCAGAGTAGGTGAGTAAGGAGAGGCCGGTTTCAACAATGTGTCGATTACGGCGTTCGGAGATGCCGTTGTGTTCGGGTGTATGAGGAGGGGTTGTGTAGTGACTAATACCATGAGAGCTGAGAAAGGGACGAAGCGCTACATATTCACCGCCATTGTCAGTGTAAAAAATTTTGATTTTGCGGTTGAAGAATGTTTCAACAAGATTTTTGTATTTAATAAAAACAGACTGTGTATCAGACTTGCGTTTCAGCGGATAAAGCCAAGTATATCTAGTATAATGATCAACAAAAATGCAATAATAACGAAGACCATCATGAGATAAAACAGGAGAAGTCCACACATCAGAGAAAATAATTTCTAAAGGATAATGAGATTGAAGACTTGAGTCATGAAACGGAAGCTTGTGACTTTTGTTTATTTGACAAGAAGTACAATCTGATTGCAGATAATTGGAATTTCCTAAAGAAAAACGTTGTTGGATAAATTTAAAGGTGGAAGAGGATGGATGGCCGAGTTTATTATGCCAAGTTGCTGAGGGTGATAAATGAAGAGTGTGAGCAGATGGATGAGAAGATGGCCAGATGTAAACCCCATTGACACAAGGACCCTTAAGGATTGTTTGCCCCGTTTTGATTTCCTTCACAAGAAAAGAGTCATGTAAGAACACAATTGCATATTTTTGGTGTTTTGTAAACTGAGAAACAGAGATAATATTTTTGCTCATAGATGGCACACGTAGAACATCAGAGAATGAAAAATCATCAAGCTTAAGAGTTCCAGAGTGAGAAATGCTTAAACCTGAACCGTTACCCATAAACAGCTCGTCAGGACCAGTGTACGGAGAATGGAGGGCCAGATTGTTGAGGTCGTGTGTGACATGGTGGGTCGCACCGCTGTCAACTAGCCAGCTATGATCAGATGGGTTGGTGGCCAAGGCGTGGGCTTGCGGAGGAGACGGCTGAACAGGAAAACGGGCAGAGTTCGGGACTGAGATTGATGGATGTTGGTGCCGAAATGTAGGACACTGAGTCAAAACATGACCTACATTTTTGCACCACTGACACCGACCTTTGAAGGGCATCATTGATGCGGATGGCGGACCCGGACGGGGCTGAGACGACCAGGACTGAGGCGGCGAGAAGGGACGAGCTTTCGATTTCGAGGAGCGAGTCTGCGCTGTCAAGGCAGAAGCGGGGCCCGATAAGGGCTGATGAGAAGAAGTGACAGAGAGTTCGTGATTGATGAGCTTTTCGTGGAGTTCTTCAAAGGAGATGGGGGTGTCCCGAGCATTGACGCCATCAATCACCGGTTTGTAGGCTTCGTCGAGACCACGAAGAATGTAGTCTGTGAGATCTTCCGAGTCGACGGGGCTGCCGATGGAGGCTAGCATATCGGCTGTGACCTTGAAAGAGCGCATATAGTCGGTGATGGATTGAGACCCTTTCAGTGAGGACCTCAATTTTTCTTTAAGCTGCTTGATATGCCCTCGAGAGGCTGTTGCAAAAGTGCGTGCAAGAAGATCCCAAATGTCGACGGTGTATTTGGTTTGAGTCACGAGGGAAGCAACCGGCGCCGTAAGGGTACCTAGGAGAGCGCCGTAGATGAGGCGATCCTGGCGTTTCCAGGACAAAAACGCTGGATTGGGAGCTGGTTGAGAAGAGTCCCCTGTTGTGGATATTGTTTCGGGAGGAAGAGGATGAGATTTATCCAGATATTTGAACAAGTCAAAACCTTCCAGTGTGGCCTGGATTTGAAGTTTCCAGGTTAAGTAGTTTGTTGGAGTAAGTTTGGTGATGTGAGAGAGTGAGACAAAGGTAAAAGGTTTCATGGTTTCGTAAGGATTGGGTAGGAGAGAAGAGGAATCGGAAGACATGGTTGGGGATTGACAGTGTTTTGTTTTTTTTTTTTTGTTTTTTTTTTTTTTGTTATTGTGGAAAAGGGCCAGGAATTAGGCTGATACCATATAAGTGTATGAGAAAAGTTGTAATTGTTTTATTAATCAACCTTCCTTATATATACAGAGTACATGGTAACTAACCAGTAGAGAGATATATGAAAATACATCAGTAATTATCTCAAGCACTACGTTAGTGGTGAGAAATACAAGGAAGACCAATTCAAAATAAAGGCTATAAGTCGTTTATACAGGAGGGGTTGATAACATCAGTTTTGTAGTCAGAATTGCGTTTTGAGTTTTTTTGCCTACTAAATTTGGGCGCGCGAAATGGAAGGCACCGAAAATTTTAGCCATGTTTGGTATTCATCTCAAAAACAGTTTTTGAGTTTTTAAGTGGAAAAAATTGAAAACATTTTGTGAAAGTTATGTTTGGTTTAAGTTTTTGGAAAAAAAATTCAAAAATTTTTGAAGTTGTTTTGTAAAAGAGTAACGAAAACTGAAAACAAATAAAATGTGTTTTTGGAAATTTTTTCTTCTCTTCTCTCCTCCTTCTCCTCATCTTCTCTTTTCATTTGTTCAAAAACAAAAATGAAAACTACCAAACACTTTTTTCAGTTTTTTCAATTTCTCAAAAAAAAAAATGAAAACTGTACCAAACAGCTTTTTGAAAACAACTGCAAAATAATTTTTCAGTACAACTACAAAAATTAGAAAATAGAAAACAAAAACTTTTTGAGTTAACTACCAAACACGTTTCGACCGTCGACATAATTCCATGGAAATTTCGATTCCTTAGGGATTAACCAAAACTTTTGGTCCCGTTATAGGGCCAAAATACCTAGAAAAACCAATTTTTTTTGCTTATATAATAATTTTTCATTTGCTTTTTTATTCTTCATAAATTAAGACGTTGAATTAATAATTAATGGCCAGATTAACCAAATTATCATGTTCGTCGCAGTGAACTGCTAATTTATTTATTTATTTGTATTTTTTGTATTTATTGTTATGTGTTTTAATCTTTTAGATGGAACCGAATTGTTTTGGTTTTGGAACAAAAAATTCAATTCCGAATAACCGCCATTTTGTGTTCTTGTGTATTTATAATAAATGTTGTACATTACTCACAAAAATAAAATAAAATAAATGTTGTCCGTATCGCTTGAGTTTTCTTAAATATCATGTTTATATTTCAGTTATTGTTTATTATCTAATTATACCAAAATTAGCATCTAAGAAGTAAAACAAAAAATGTTTATTACCTAATCACCCAAGTTTAATTGGTTTAGACTACATATTATAGACTATTATCTTTTGTTTTCTGTTTTCATCGTTTTCATATGAAGAGTTATAAAATTATCCTTATAATATTTTAATTTTGTTCCAATTAGAGCGGACAAAGAGTTAGGTGTGTGTGGGGCTTAGTCCAGTTTCAAATAAGAGATTATTTATAAACTAAGACATTAGTTTAAGACCAAAATCCAATACGTCTAATTTAAAAAAAAAAAAAAAAAAAAAAACTATGACTACCTTGTATTCTCTCTCTCTCTCTCTCTCTCTCTCTCTCTCTCTCTCTCTCTCTCTCTCTATCTCTCTCTCTCATGCTTAGCTAAGAATGATTTACGCTTTTTAGTGGCTTCATGCTTAAAAACTATTATTAGAATTCTGGAAAGTATGTAAAAAAAAAAATTGAAATGTAAACAAATTTGAAAAATCTGGAAAATTGTTGAAAATTTATTGACATCGTTGTCAATAAATCTTCAAACAATTATGGGAAAATCTTTAGCAGATTTATTGACATCGATGTCAAAAAAAAAATATATGTCAATGAATCTTCAAACGAATTCCGTGATTTGTAAAACAGTTTTTTTCCATGTTTAAAAAAAAAACGTAATGACGATGTTAATAAAACATATAGATTATTGACGACTATGTAAATAAACTAAACAATTTATTGATAATAATGTCAATAAACGAGACAAATTAATGTCAACAATGTCAATAATATTGCTATTTATTGACAATAATATCAATAAAGATATTACATTAGCAAACATTTTTACACTCATGGTGATTTCATACTCAAATAATAAATTACAATACAAAAATTGATAAGCTTCCAAGCCTTGAACTCTTATTCTTTTTTTGATAGACTTCAACTTTGATTCAAGAATCATGACCTCTCTCCAGATTCATTCATCACTAATCTTGTGCTACCAAAGTTTCCCATCAATCTTGTGATCACGAACATATTTATTCACCAACTTGTTCCCATTCTCATCCTGAACATTTTCAATACATCAAACAAAATGAATTTCTTAGTCTTAAACCTCGTTCTCCAAGCACCAACCCTCGGAAGAAAAATAAAACGTCAACAAAGCGTACCACAATCAAGATAGCAAATTTGACTTGTAGAGAACAGAACAATGGTTTTATCTCTGTTTCTAACAAGTTCACGGGTTTATATCTATTCACAATGTAATAGAAAAAAATAAAAAAACCTAACAGGATATTCATAGAGTCGATCTTGGTCCACCACGAAGTTTCAATCAGGTGTTTCGTCAAACACATGGTGCGATGAAAAATATGTGTTTTGTTCCAAAACTTGGTGGTAAACCCGTCGGAGGATTCAAAAGCAAAATCAATAGAGGATCTTAAAGGTGTGGGGTTCCATCTAAAACCAAGTTTGGTAATTAGATGAGTAACTCACAAGTCTTATAAAGAGCACAGGATTGTAATACCCAGTCGATGTGAGACTATCCTTGATACACCCCTTCACGCGCACATGCATAGACACACATTGGCACAACACTGGAAGCATGAAGTATAGGCCCGATCAGGTAGCCCACAACCGAGAATGGCCCCGCTCTGATACCATGTTAAAGTATCATAGGTTCCATATTAAAACCAATTGACAATATGAGGAGTAACCCATGACCTTTATAAAGAGCCCATGACCTTTATAAAGAGCAGAAAATGATACATCCCCAGTAACATCGAGAATGAGTTTGGCTCTGATACCATCTTAAAGGTATGGAGTTCCATCTAAAACTAAGCTTGGTAATTAGATGAGTAATACCCAGTCGATGTGAGACTATCATTGATAGAGGACGTGCGAGGCCTGAACTTGGACGTGAGGAAGGCAGCGAAGGTCGCAGCAGAGAGAGTAAGGATGCTAGCGACCAGCGAATCGTGATACTCACCTCAGATCTGAAAACGAAAGTGCATGAATTTGCTTTTGGTTCATCTGTTCATGCTCTTGGCCTTCTTTCATGGCGGCCGAACCGGTTCCACTAAGTGACGAGACTTCATAGCGAATTTGATTTTTTTTTACCAACAACAAAAATCGTGGTAGAGACGAGTTTTGATTATGATTTTGAGACAGGCTTCGACGAAGAGCAATCATCCAGACGGTGTTCTTCCTCTGTTGATTTGGATAAAGAGAAGAAAAAGGTTAAAAACGTAAATGTAGAAATTAGATAGTTATAATTTTTATTTATTAAATTAAATATATAGGATTTTGATCATAAACTAGGAAGGAGGTCCTAATCCCGTCCGACAACGTCGACAAAGCTACTTAAAATTTAAGATAAAAACTCGTTACCCTCAATTATTGATCGGCCACGTCGACAGACAAACAACCCCTTCTTTCTACGGACTAAAATGAACGATAAAATTTAAATAGTATAGTACCATAGTTTGCCGTGCAACAAGATAAGAACTAATCTTTCAAACAATGATAATATTAAATTGCAAAAATAGACAAAAAAATATATATACCATCTTGTTTCTTTAAAAACATGACACGCACAGCAACGTAAAATGTGGTGCGCCTAAAACAAGCCTCGTCATCGCCTCCAACCAAGATACGTGTCACCAAACTTAAACTTTTGTCCCAAATGTCGCGTCACATGATGATATTTATACATAGTGGGAAACGATCTATAAGAATAAGAATGTCAGTACAAATGAAACATATGTTTATAGAGTTCTTAATGGTATGCGATCACTCAGAATAAACGCGCGAAGTTTGATAATTTCACAGCCTCGCTTGCCATCGAAGAGCTTATTACTACAAAGCACTTCGTCGATCAGATTCAAGCAAGTCACCAACACCGCTTCGTCAGCCGAGTCAAGTGACCATCAAGAAAGGAAGAACAACGACATGGACAACAAGAACAAGGGAAACAAGGAAGACAAACCAAACCAGAAAACTGATCAGTGAGTATTTCATTACTAGTATTTTATTATCAGAAAGTCTTTAGGTTCATATTTTGATTAAAAAAAAAATTACTATCTTTGGCGGGTGATCTTAAAAGCGGAAAGAAAAAAAATGTATCTTCTAACTTTTTTTTAAACTAATTATTACTGTTATTATTAATTCATGCAAATTACCCGAACCACAGTATTATAATAAAATATTTCTGTTATTTTACGAATGTCTTGTTTACATTATTACTTTTTATAGTTTTATCTAACTTTTTTTCGACAAAATCATCTAGAAATAAAAAATCAGGTGTTTATGAAATGTTTTAAAATTCGAAATATTCAGAAAATATAACATATAATACAACTATAATATAACTGTGAGTTGTTGTGCATATATTATAGGGATGTGATGTCACAATCTTATGGGGAAGGTTATGCAACGAGATGTGGTGATGATGGATTCGGAGGAACCTGTGGTCGGAACGAACCCGACCCGAAAAGCCACGAGGACCACTCTACTTATATCCACGAGAACCACCCTGGTAAATTATATTTGTGCATATGTATTTATTTTTTCTATATATATTCTCAATTTTGCAAAGCATATATTAGCTTGAATCGATTTAATTCGTTATTATCTGTGGTAATTTTGTGCTCCTTATGATCGTGCTCGTGGATATATCTGTGTTATTGAATTTGGCTTGTGTTTGTGTGAAGAGTATGACAAGACTCAGGGGAGTGAAGCGAAGGAGAAAGAGAAGGCCCGTCATCAGACCGGTGATAATTGATTAGTATTTTCGATCGACTTTTGTATTTGGGTTTTTCTTTGTAATTTATCTTTCATCTCCGAATGATGTCTAGTAGTTTACTTTTATATATGTGTCCCAGGCAATATGAGCTCTTGATATGTGTAATATGATATACTTGGTTCGAAACTGTGACTTCCGTGGTAATTTGCTTCCCCAAACAGCGAATCAAACCGTGGTTTATGTGATTATTTGCGGACCTTCGGATTTATACGGCAAGTCGTGACTTAATAGAGTGAAAACGACATGTAGAGTATTATATTTTAAATCATTAGTTTTTCAATTATTTTTATTGGGATTGTTACTTTTTTTATCCAAAGTAATCGAAACCATGTCGAAGTTCAAAGTTCAAACAAACTTACTTTTTTGTATTTTCTTTTTTTAATATTTGGCTATATGTCTTCAAACGTAATCACAGTATAGGAATAACTTCTTTTTATCGTATATTTTTGTTTCTACGGTTTGATTTATGAGGAAATTCTAAGAACTACCATCCCCTTTTAAAGAGAAATTAGGGAAATTTTGGAAATTACGTGATCTCTCTCTCTAACTACCAAGAAGAAAGGATAAATCCCATCTCGAACCGCGAATCTCTTGTATCGACGAGGGCTTTATTTGTAAGTTCATAAACATGAACACATTAAAGTGGAAGCGTTTAATGTAAGCGAAAATGATCGGGTTATCTTTAGTTATTGTTGTGTTTCTCCGGCGAGCTCCAATATGTTAGATGTTTACTATATTATACTAGCAAAATTATCGACGGACCTTGCGGGTTGTTTGATTTATGTTGATGATAATTAATTATTTATACAAAAAATTAGGAAAACAAATTATTTAAATGCTTAACATTGTTAAATAGTCAACGTTTAGTAAATCTTAGATAAATAATCGTAAATAATACCGTGATCTAATATATAAAGATGATTATTTATCTAAGATTTACGTCTGTAAATATATAAAAATGACTATTTACATAAAATTTATTAAACGTTGTTTATTTAACAATGTCAAACGTGTGACGTTTAATTTGATTATTTACCTGAGAGATCCTTATTTAGATAATTCATTATATTTTTATAGTGATAAACAACACACTGAAAGTTTTAAGGGTTTTAAGATTTATAATTCAGTATTTTTGTAACTTTCCAAAGTTGTAAATGATATTTATGTGATTTCAAAAAAATTAAATGAATTACTGTAGTTATATATAATAATTATATCAATCGAGTATTCTAGAACCGCAGTTATATTTCCGACTAGGAACATGCTAAATCGATATAAGAACAATGAAAAGCGTGTTTCCAAACACAAGGTTGCGTGCCCCAACCACCCAAGTATAATTACAGTTGTCATTGCTTGACAAAGTCGGCATATCTTACGTGGACCACGTTTTACACCGCCTCAAAGACCTAATATTTAAATCAATCTCAGCCGTTTATCTTTCGTACGATCTGAAATCCTGCCCGTTCGCTAAACCTAAACCATTATAAAATAAGATCAGGCTTAGATTTATTATCATTCATTCATTCAACGAGTATTTCTTTTCTCTCTCCTCTCATCCGCCTCATATTAGGTTTTGATTCTTTTTAGATCTCCGAACCATGGTTTGTCTTTCGAGTTTTTCGACCTCAAATCCTCGTAGATCGGCTCATGATCTACGTGTTGGTTGTCGTTTTGAGAGAGTTGAGTGATTTTTCCGATCTTCCGAGGCCGTTGTGTGGCTGAAGCGTCAGAGCTTAGATCCATAGACACAGTAAGGTTTGTTTCTGATTTGATGTGGTTTATATTTGTTTTAATCGATTAAGCGATGTATGCTGTAGATCTATCACGATTTTTCTTCAATTTCCTCGTTTTGTTATCTAGTATTTTTTTTTATCTGCCTTCACGTTTTATATAGGTTTGTTATAATACCTTTTTTTACAGCGAACTTAGATATACACTTGAATAGATATCAACTTAGTTCTATCAATTTAATGTTTTTTTCCAGTAAGTATAGGTATAGTGGTAGATCTATTTTCAATTTGTCCATGAACATGAATCACGGCAGATCTGTTTTTGTTGTATTTTCTCATGGTTTTAATTTTTTTTAAGTAGATCTGAAATTTTTCGTTATAAGTTTTGCGCTAGTTTGTCTAATTCTTGAAATTTATGTGCTTTCAGAGTGCTTTGTCGACGCTCACGCGGACTGATCAATATCAAAGTTCAAGACCGATATCCTGCGCGATCTTCTCGAGTAGCAAGTGAAAAAGATTGCTGTTGTGAAAATCTTGTACAAACTTGAAAGCGTATACGGTATTTCAATTATGTTGTTAGGTTTGTGATTGTTAATTATAATATATAGATATGTGGGTGTAAAAGATTACGGAAGGTCTAGAGGTTAGGCCGAAGTTTCCGATGAATCTTTGTCATCCGACCTTTGCCATGACAGGTGAGCTTGCTTGGCAGGTCAACAAAAAAATAATAAAAAAAAGAATTATTTGTTTTGGAGGGAAAGATCGCACGGGGATTTGCCCGGGATCTTTATTATCCCCCTCCACGGTGTGTTTCTCTGTTTTGTTGCCTTTTCGCACTCTTTATTTCAATTACGTTCAGTAGCTCCGCAAATATCAACGCATCAAGACCCACCGACAGCAAAGTCTAAGAGGAGCTCAAGGAATTATCAAGGTATATATGTTATATTTAAATAACTTGCACATCAAGTAATATAGGTAAACATTAACAGTACATAATCATAAATTTCATCAAGCATTTTGTTTCATAATGATAAAGTAAGCAGTACGTCAATAACGAAGACTAAATTATATTAAATATAATTATCTTAAATCAGTGACACTTCTAAAGTGTATAAGAAATATGATTAATATTCAGGTATTAAGTACGGCACTATAAAGTTAATGGTACGAGTATATCTAATAACGTGTTCAAGTATTTTTAGATATTAACAGGTAACATATTGAAGCATGATTTGAATGTAACCAATTGTAACATATTTCAAACAAGTATATTAGTCCGAACGATTTCGTTAATAACTCTGTTGTAGTGCATATAACTTTTTAAAGTAGAAGTGTAAGTTATGTTTATTATATTGTGCATTGTATATCATCCAGCACTAGTTATGATTTCCGTATTAAGTAATAGTAATTATTTCGTTGTGGTTGAATTCTGGATACATTGTTAGTTTTGTGTAATGATGTCTATACACAGAATACACTGTACTAGCATAAATATAGTTGTATTTTCTGAACTGCTTAGTTATGTGGATGAGGGCTGTAACTTGTATTGGTCTTTCGGAATGATCCTGCAATGTTCTCTTTCAACGTTACGAGTGCTGCATCGACATTAGAACGAAGACAAGTCGCTGATACGCTTTGCTTCCAATTGAGGTGATAACAGTTGATTAATGTGATGATTTAAGAGCGTTTACCATGCATCTCCCATAATGAGTTCCCACCATCAAAACGCATATTAGCATCCATTCTACGAGTACGTTTAGAATTCTGATCTGGAGTATATATTATGAAGATTGCTTTTTCATGTTTATTTAATGTTAGCATCTGCTCAGATTTAATGATATCTCAACGGTTGAAGGTATGTCGCTGTGCACCTCTTATTATATCGCTGTCACATTTGTCATCTTGTATCTAGCTTTTTTAATGGTCACGGCTATCGTAGTTCATATAGTCTAAAATGCGAATCGTGCTACGGTATAATGAAATATCATCCCTTAATTTAATGAAATTCATGCAGTGAATATCTGTATTCCAAATTAATTCTAAATTATATATTCACGTGTTTTTTGTCAAGTGGACGTTTGTCGTATTGTTTTATTTTTGCAATCTCGCAGGTAATGAGCAGGATATGGTTATCTTGTAAGATGCCGATGTATGTTATTTCCAATCTCACAAGTTGAAAATGTTTGCGGATAAACTATATGCAGCAGACAATTGGCTCTCTAAGATGCAGAATGCAAAATATGCAAATCGTACCCCTTTTATAATTCACCGATGCGCGCTGAGTTGCGCCGCTCTTTGTTGGTGCATCTTTGCTTACATAAGATATTAAAATACCCTAAAGAAATAAATTTCGCTTTGGTTTCGATGAAAATTTGATTATTGTCTGCTTTAAAAGTACAGTGTCGATTTAACAGTTTAATTTAGTTGTCGAACAAAAGTTTTACTAATTATTCACGGCGTAACGATCGTGACTGCATAAATTTAACTTTGTATGAAGTTTGCAGACGTTGTCAAAAGTTAAATAAATTTTTTTTTATAACTTTGATCGAATTAATCGCTGCTTCTTTGAAATTGGATTGCTTCAACTGTCGAAATCTTGAATGTCGAAAAGAAGTGTTAAATGTACAATAATTTTGTCCGTGGAAATTGTGATTTTTTTTCAGCGTTTTATCAAATGTCATCTTTTCGAGATAAGTCCGTAAGCTCAAATTGGTAGAGCGCTCGAGGCATTGTGTTTCTGAGAGGATGGTGGTTCGAATCCACCCGGGCTTGAATTTTAAACGTAACATGTGCGACGTACCTTTTTATATACATATTCACATTCTTTTTGTTATTAGTTAAAATGGTTGATTGTTCAGTTTATTGTTTTTATTTCTTTTAGTTATCACTGTTTTCATTATGTGAGTTTATTTTAAATAAAAGATTTGATCCATTTTTTTTTTTAAATCAGAAAAGTAAAACCGTCTACAAAAAATTTGAACACTTTCTTTGTTTTTTTTTCGAAAGTACGTATATATAGGGAATGTTTTTTATATTTTTTTCGAGGTATACTGCTTGGTATGCATATAAAGTAAAATATTGATTTTTATAAATAGTTAACTTTACAATTTATAATGATTTAAAAAAAAGGAAAGAGATTTGACTTTAGTTTTAAATTTTATGATATATATTATATAAAAACATGGTAAAAAAATTGTAAATTTATTTTTTCAAAATTATATATTTTTGTCTTCATACATTTTTTCTTCAAAATTAAAATATATTTATATATTTATTTCTTGATGTGAATGGATTAAATTAAAATATATTAGTTGTTCTTCCGCTGCAATGTGTGGATTGTTTGTATTATATTATAAATTAACGAAAATTGTTATTTTATTTAGTGATTTGAATGGACTACATTTGAATGAAATTTTCTTGAGATGTTTTCGAATTGAAAATAAACTTATATTTTGAATTTTAGTATATGTGATAAAAGAATTGTCTGTTTATTTGAAATCTTTTACAGGAAAGTAAATAAATATTCCAAGATTTTTAATCTTAAATTGGTTTCAGAGAAGTGCGAATTGTGCTTGTTGAAAATCTCAGGATCAGTCATAGAATTTAGCTATTTAGATATTTATTATTTATATCTTTATGTATTTTCTCTGATTTTGAACCCATCTCTTCATAAGATGTAGTTAGTGTGACGTAGTTTTTTTGAAGGGCAGATTTGTTTTTGAAAATTGACCCCATGACCTTTATTTTGGAGAAGTTGTAAAATTACCGATAAAACTATTGGAAATTTTTTTGTGAGATTAATTTTTTTTTGTTTTAAAACAATCGGGAATTTTTTTAAATGGTAAATAAAGTCAAATATTGTTTACAATATTATAAGCAATTTAGATTTTTAATGATTCCAAAATCAACTGAAAGTATAAATAGGAGTACATTTGTCTCATAACTTTTAACATGTACATAAATAAAAACTATTACACTAAAATAGGGGTACATTTGTTTGGGCAAAGTGGTAACAGAATCTCACGGGCGCAATACCCCCATTTATAACTGAGATCAAGTTAAGAGTTTTAAAGTACGTATTAGTCAGTGGTTGTATACTATCCTAAATAACTTCTTTGGGTTTTTTTTTTCTATTTTTAAATCAAAGGTATTTAACTTCATTTTTAACATTTAACTACGGTTCTATCCTATCGTCTATAAAATATGATATTCAATGTAGATGACACATAAAAAAAAATAGAGATTGAACAATGTAACAACAAGAGTTGTGTAAAATCGGAGGAATCATGTCACAAAAATAGACAAATGCAACCAATTACAAAATCAAAGGTCGGAGCTATAAAAATGGTTAGAATTAGAATCCTCATTTAATTTATTTTACTATTTAAAATATGATATTTTGAAAAAGAATTTGATATTGCAAAATTAAATTGACGATTACGACTCTCTGATGATAATGACACGGTAATTTAGAAAGATTACAAATGTATTGTTTCTTTAAACTGTTGTAAATTAAAATTTTAAATTGATTTAAACTAACGAGCATATATAAGAAAACCATCATATACCTATTACATCATTTATTTTTATTTTTTTGAAGGCAAGTTTGCTACGAGTGAGGATTAAACCCATGACATTCACTTTTTGGAGGTGGTATCATACCAAACTAGAACAATTCCTACTACATCATTTTTGTATGTAAAGTATTTATCTATATTAATTAGTTACATACGAGATTGTCACTAAAGAATGACCTTGTTACATCCATTTATATCTTTTCAGCAAAAAACAATAGAGATTACCCATAAACTATAACCTCCTCAATATTTTTAGGACCAAAATTCAATAAGTCAAAATTAATCCAACAGTATGAACCCCTTAATAAAATATCTATTTTTTTGTATTTAATTTTGTTATTTAGTAGATGGCCACAAGAGTAAATTTAGAGATCAATTTTCATTTAGTATGTGAAGTTTAAATTTAAAAAAAAATCTTGGAAAATTTGAAAATCTGAAGAAAAAAAAAGTTTGAAAAATATGAAAATTCGATTGAAAATTTATTGACATTTTATCTTTTTATTTACATGAATGTCAATAAATCTTCAAACGATTCTGAAAAATGGTTAGAAGATTTAATAACTTTATTGTCAATAAATTTTAGAGAAATTGCCTCATCTACTACCATTTCAAGAACATTTTCCAATAAACCACTAAAAACTAATTTTGGCCAAAAATACTACTTGGTTTTGTGTGGAAAACCCAAACTATCATTCACTTTAATACTCCTTGTATTTTGATCAAAAACCAAAACTCAATTAATATTTATCTTTATTAATTATTTTTCATTTAATTGATTTTATTTCTCTTTCTCTCTCCCTAACTGAATATAATCAAAATAAAGATAAATATTAATTGTTTTAGATTTTGGTCAAAATGTAAGGATTATTAAAGTGAATGGTATTTTGGGTTTTTCACACAAAGCCAAGTAGTATTTTTGGCTAAAATTATGTTTTAGTGGATTATTGGAAAATGTTATTGAAATGGTGGTAGATATGACAATTTCTCTAAATTTTATGCATGTCAATAAATTTTCAACAAACCAAATTCTTTGAAGATTTATTAACATCCATAAAATTTGTTGATATCAATGTCAATAAATCTTTAATGAATTTCCCATAATCGTTTGAAGATTTATCGACATTGATGTCAATAAAAAGACAAAAATGTCAATAAATCATCAAACGAGTTTCCAGATTCTTAAAACAATTTTTTTTCCCTGATTTTCCAAATCATTTGGTATATACGAGGCTTTGAGGGAGTGAAATAGTGAAACATATTGATATGGACATCAATCTCTCTCTCTCTCTCTCTCTACGCCTCCACGTCAATTCCTTTCATTCTCCGTCATGATTTCTTCTTCTTCTTCTTCTTCTTCTTCTTCTTCTTCTCCACCACCCAAAATGACAAAAAAAAAAAAAAAAAAACTCAAAACCCAAACCTTAAAGTTAAAGTCATGACAAATAAACCTAAATCATCGTAGGTAAATGGAGAGAGGCTCAAAACGAGATTCATTTCGGATGTGTAGTTGTTGATTTTCGTTTGGTTTGCTTGAATATATTTTTTTTTCAAGATTTTTCAGGTTAAAAAAAATCGTTAGTTCGACAATTTCAATAAATAAAGTAGATTATTGACAATCGTGTAAATAAACTAAGCAGGCGAATGAAACAAAATGATATTTCATTGAGGGTAGGTTTGTAACAACAAATATAAAGAAGTCATACTTTTGGATTAATTTTGACATATTGGATTTTTGTCCAAAAGTATTGAAGATGTCATAGTTTAGGAATCATCCCTTATAAATATACTTGCCGATTTCTTTTTTTTTTTTTTTCTTATTAAATCTCTCTCTCTCTCTCTCTCTCTGTGTCTGTTTCATACTTTTGAAACAGGTATGAAAATATTTTGAAACTACTCGTTTTTGAGTTTTGCGGGGTTGATAATCGAGCTGTATAAATGTTATATATGATCTTTAGCTTTTGACTAATCAGTTGTGAAACAGGAAATTAAGATCGTTCCAGCTCAAAAATTCATGTGAAATAATGGAAGGTACGTTCTTTTTCACTGAATATAATTTTCTTGTGCACCATAATACTGTTCAAAGGTTTTTTGTAATATAATTTTTGTTT
Organism: Urtica dioica subsp. dioica; assembly: GCF_054948205.1. NCBI lineage: Eukaryota > Viridiplantae > Streptophyta > Magnoliopsida > Rosales > Urticaceae > Urtica > Urtica dioica. The sequence goes on from NC_142759.1 coordinate 4,712,281, forward strand.
GCGGTAAAATGTTTATAAAGAGCTAGATATAATGTATTACTTAATAAAACGTTAAACTTGTTGAAATAATAATTAATTTTATGTCCGTGCAGATTGTAGGAAGTTACCGGGTCATTTACTTGACTCAATTCTGGAAAATTTGAGCTCGTCTATTGACTATTTGCAATTTAAAGCCGTTTGTAGTTCATGGAACAACGTGGTGATGCATCACAAAGTGAAGCGAGTTAAATATTACAACCAGCAAATCCCGATGTTGTTAGCTACTTATGAAAAGGAAGAAGACAGTTTGCAAGTATATGACGTTTCTGTGGCTCGTCTCAAGGGTGGTTGGCATATGTAAATCACGACTACACTGTGACGCTCGACATGCCTTATTTTGGTGTCAATAAAGATGGTAACGACGTTGCTTCAGCTATTTCTCTTTCGCCGATATATCCTCCTCAAATCGATTACATATTGGAAGGAGGAGATCCATAACTTCTCAAGGAAGAAAAAGTGTTTGTATTTCCTCCGTGTGAATATCACATTCCCAAAGTATGCATCACAGCGGAGCCACAACTACATTCCAAGAATTGCATTATCTTTGCAATATACAAATATCATAATCAGTTGGCTTTTATCAGGTACACTAAAGATACAACGTGGACTAAGGTAGAAGATGGTGTCGGATATTATGACATGATGTGGCATAATAATCGACTTTATGCGGTACACAAAAACTTTGGATGGAAAGATTCTTCTAGTGGATAGGAATTTTAAATTTTTTTTGGGAGAAAGCACCAATTACTCGTGTGACACGCGCCTTCAAGGTTTTCAGGCTAGACCTGAAAACAACAAATGGAAGAAGATAATATCGTTAACGTTATCGAAAATTGTGTGTTAACCGATGATCAAAATACCGTTACCGTTATCGTATCAGTAGTAAGATGTTGGTGGGTTATCGGGAGATACCCTTGGTTTATCGGGGTATCCAGTGAGGGTAATGGTAAAATGTACCGATGAACTTACCGTTATCGATGAGATTTACTGATAAATACCAAACTTACCGAAGGAGTATACAGTGAACATGTATATAACTTATGTATATGTATATCTGAATAATAATATTAAAATAAGTTAAATATTATTAATATCTAATATAATTTATTTACATATTAAAATTAAATAATTACAAATGATATAGATAATATATTTGATGAATAATTATCATATTATAAATTAATTGGGTAAAAAAATTAAGAGTTTACAAAAATAAAAAATAAAAAAAAGAATAATAACTAAAAAGTTATTTTTAATAATAATGGTACAAGACTACTAAACAAGCCATATACTATGAAGCTGATGCGCATAAATCAAATACATATACATGAAACAAAACAAATCGTATATATTATAAAGTCACACACACACAAATCTTATATATATATATGAAACCTCACACTTATTCAATGTTTGCAAAGTGTATACGTTTGTTATGTATGAAATACAACAAACGTATACACTTTGCAAACATTGAATAAGTGTGAGGCTTGTGACCCTGACATCTGCACACACTCAAAGTATCAACTATAAAAAATACTATAAATTCATTATAAATAATAATAATAATAATAATAATAATAATAATGTGTATGAAACAAATACTAACGTATATGGATTGAAACAAATAATATATAAAATAAAAACAACTACAAGAGTCAAGAACGTGTAAAGCAATTTTGCCTCTTTCAAAAAGTCCCACATAGAAAAAACAAGGTAAACTTACAAAAGAAAAGAGGATATAAAATCAATAAGAGGTAGATGTTAAGCAATCTGAAACATTGAAATTGAACTTTATTAACTTCAAATCCTATTAAAATGCACAAATTAACTTAAATCCAGTAACTCAACATGCATAAATGATACGAAAATAAATCTTCCAAAAACTAAACAAAAATCCCACAAAGCTTTAATACCAAATTTATGCATATAAGTGTTTTTTTATATCATATGAAAGCATCTACATTAATACCACATATATAAAAATATCTATTATCAGGTTAGTGATTTTTTTCCCCTCATCAGGTACACAAAATGTTTGTTAAAGTGTATTACTCTATCATAGCTTAACGTGTATTATCTTGTTTTATGTCTAGCTCACCTCCTCCGGTGGTGACACTGATGATCAAAATAAATATCTTTCTTAAGAGGCTCATTGCACGCAAGGCCCGATCCAGCCCTGGTGGCGAGCCTTCAAATGATTTTGGTTCCCGTGATGAGAGGATTTATGTCATCTCCGCTAATCTCTTTGTTGTCATCTTCGTCATTGGAATCATCTCCTCTGTCGCATTCGCTTCTCCGACATCTTCTTCAGCAGGTGCAGGAGGCTCATTCTCAGCCCCGTGATCCTGTTGATCCATGTCCATTGGCTCCTACATTATTGTTTATTTAGGGAGATTTCAAAATGAGCTTATATATATACCATAAAATAAAAGTACTAATTGCAAACAAATTAAGGTAAGATGAGTCTAAAACTCACTGAGGATGAGAGTGTGTCTACCTTGCCGTATTTGAGATGGAATATTTATATTGCTAGGGAGGCTGAAGGGTATTTTAAGTCATGCGCAGTGTGATTTTCGAGAAATCCTTTGCGGCCGTGCGCGTGGGTGAGTTTGAGCTTGAACTTGGGCCCGTTTTGGATGAGTTTTTAGCTCTCTTCGAGTCTTGATGATTTTTTAGTGGCTCGGCCCGTTGGGCCTTAGGATTCAGAATTCGAGGCTAGTCGCGATGAATTTAATGTTTCGGATTTTTTGAGAATGACTGACAACACTTGTCAATATTTGAAAGAGGATTTGGTGAAACAGAGAGGGAGTCTCCAATCTAAGAGGAGCTCAGATTTATATCCATTAGAGAAGTCAAAGACGAAGGTGTTTGGGATTTAGTCATTAAACTTAATATTCATGTTCATTTAGCGATTGATATAGCGGATTGTTTTACACTCGGACGTATCAGATATTACGTAAACTTACACTTCTTTTTTGCGAATATTATACTTATCAGTCGTTGTCGCCGAATCTAACACGAAACTTGCTTCTTTAGGTGACAAAGTCGGAGAATAATTTAAATTGCATACCGAGAATGATTTTTTTTTAACACATTGTCCATCAGCTAGCAAACTAAAATGGGTATGTATGTATGCATACTCATTTATATTGTAATTTTTTAAATTCTCGTGATAAGAGTGAGAAAAATTACATTATAATAAAACGAGAAAACTCATGTAATTTACACTATTTTATTTAGGGATTATTCTTTAACTATGACCTCCACACTAGTTTAGGATCAAAATCCAATATGTCTAATTTAATTCAAAACTATTACTATGACTACCTTGCATTTTTTAGTACAAAAATACTCTCAATAAAATATTCTTTTATTTTTATTTTCATTTTATTTATTTCTCTCTCTCTCTCTCTCTCTCAAACTCTCTCTCTCTCTCTCTCTCTCTCTCCTACTCTCTCATTCTGCGTAGCTAAGAAGGATTTCACACTTTTCACTGGCTTCATGTTCAAGAACGATTCTTAGAATTTTTAAAATTCTGTAAAAAATTTCTGAAAAATCTAAGAAATCGTTGATGATTTATTTACATCATTGTCTTTTTGTTAATATCGATGTCAATAAGTCTTCAAACAATTTTGAAAAAATCCGTTAAAGATTTATTGACATCGATGTCAATAAAAGAAAAAAATGTCAATAAATTTTCAAGAAAAATCTGTAAAATCGTTGAAGATTTATTGACATCGTTGTCTTTTTATTGACATCAATGTCAATAAAATGTAAAAATGTCAATTAATCTTTAAACAAATTCGTAGATGTTTGTTTTTTTCCAGTTTTTTCAGATTTAAAAAAAAAAAAAAAATCTTCTTGGTGAGCTTTCTTTTCGTCGCATAGGGTTAGGTAATCTTAGAGTTTCGGATAACGTGGGTTAGTTTTTTGAAGAGAAATAACAGAAAAAATAAAGAAAAATGATAAACGGTAAAAACATAATTGTACAAAAAATATGGCCAGAGTTTTGAATTAAATTAGATATATTGGATTTTGGTATTAAATTAATATGTACTAAACTAGTGTGCAAGTAGTAGTTTATGAATAATCCCAAATGAAGAAACTTCGTTATACAAACCTAGATGATTCCAAAGAAAAAAATATCCCTGTTTTGCGCATAAAGAAATATATTATGTGATCCAAATTAAAGACGTTTCGTCTAAAAAAAAAAAAGTGAAAAAAGGTTCCTTGCATGAGCTGGCAGAAAGCTTTATTCGATATCTTCTTTTTATTCTCCTAATATATTATGTTTTCTGATAAAGTTTTTTTTTAATGATGATTTTTTTTTAAGTCCAGATAATATTCATTTTATGCATGCTACGAAACACAATATGCTTCTATTGGAATACAACAAGCTTAGTTGAGAAAAATAAAACAAAGAAAAGGAGATGCGGTAAAGGAACAATAATTAAAGTACCCTAAATGATACCATTAGCTTCTCCATTGTTATTGCTCTATGTAATAATGTGTACTCAAACGAAAGCAAAAATAATATAAAAAAGTAAAATACATTTAGCACAGGAGTATAAGGATAATTAGACTAATAGCTCAATAACCCAATTTTTCATAAAATAACTCAGTTCATTTTATTAAGAAAATAACATACTAAACGAAAGTTAATTAAATTAATTGTTCAACTAATTAAAAGAAGATAGATGATTGACTAATCGCGACAAATACTTGTATAATAGTTAAGCTTCGTGATTATGTCAAGTGCTTAATAAATGATGGTTGAAAATATTTGAAAGATAAACATTGAGTTGGATACTATGATATATGTTTAGCTTCAGTCATTTAGCAATATTTTTATTTTACAGTATTAATTATTGCAAATACATAGTAGCATGAGATAACAGACCTTTTTTAAGATTACAACTTAATCACGTTTTAACCATGAGAGAATAAACATGTGTAGTGTAGAAATAGGTGTATTAAACGACTTAATTGAATGAAGAAAATGACACTAAAATCAAGAGTTTTTGAGACATCAATATTTGTCTTCACTTTGTTGCGTACAAACAACCGCATTCGCAACTGAATTCTATATTGCGGCGACAACACTTCAAATACTAACATTAATATAATTCTCGCATGATTAATATTTGTCATATGTAAAATATTTGAGTGAAACTTTGTGCGAAAGTGTATTTTTTTTTGTAAAATTGTGCGCGACTAACTTTGAAATGTTTACTTAACGCCAAAGATTTATTTTTGGGATCAAGCGGCTAAATGGCCAAATAGAACTTAATGATTGACAAAATAGCCAACGTTTATCAAATATAAGCAAAATAGCCAAGCTGCGATTAATTCAGGCAGGATTAAATTTAATCCAGACAGGATTTATGGATTAAATTTAATCCAGGGATTTTATTCAGTCTTAAAATTTAATCATCGACCTTCTCCGATCTCCTTCTTCTCAGACCTCCTTCCAGTCACCGCAATCGCGCAGATCTTACCTCCCGTCGTACTCTCCGTCACGGCGGCGAAGGCGAGGAGATCGACGGAGATTCGGGACTCTCCGTCACGCTACGGCGACGAGGAGGGCTTCCTCGCTGGAAAGGTTCGTCGCCGGAATTTTCCCGGCGCCGGAGCTCCTGCCCTCCCTCGCCGGCGAGGTAGTCGCCGCCGCCCGCCACATGGCCGACCACCGCCCGTGGCCGGGCCCCGCAGTGCTGCGCATGGAAGTCGAGTTGGTCCTCCCGGTCGACAGAATCCCCGGCGGCGAGACGACAGATGAGAGACTGATCGGTTTCGTTCCGGCGAGAGTCGATCGAGGGTCTGGAGAGAGTGGTGGCTATTTTGCCTAACCTAATGAAACTATGACTATTTTGCAAAAGTCATAGTTTGAATTAGCTAGTTCATGTCATTTTTTCTTATTTTTGTCATAGTTGTAAAAACAATTTACAAGCAATTTTTGTTGTTATTTTATTGGGAATAATATATCTAAAATACTATTAAGTGCGATAATCAAGGCTTAAGATAAATGTTACTATAAATTGATAGAAATCAATACGGGCTCATCTTGTTTGTATTAAAAGTAGCATGCCATTAAATTGCTTTGGACATAAATTTCAATCGAATCTTTGAATTTCAGGATCGAAGAAGTTAAGACGTTATTTTAAGATTAACAAGATTGGCACTCTATTTTCCTGGCTATTAAATCATTGAAAAACCAAAATATATTATAATGTAGCCGAAGACAATTGGGTCACAAATTCACGTTTTTCCGACATAGGCTGTTCCTACATTTATGCTATAATAATGAGCATCCCTTAAAATAATTTACACGTCTCACGAGGAAAATGATATCAAACAATCTTAAAATGTAAAAATAAAAATAAAAAATAAAGCTCACAACGAGACAAACAACAAGTCCACGTTACAGGCTTTTATAAAAAAAATTAAAAACAAACCACAAAATAAGACCATTTACTTTATTTTTTTTAATGAAAATTTAAATATAATATTTTTTTAATTAGGTGACATGTTCTAAACGATTATTATTATTATTAATTTTTTTTTTTAGAAAATGTGATGAATAACACACTAAATTAGATTTTGATTATAAAAAAGTTAAAATTTAAAATATAATTTGTTAGACCAAAATGCTCCTAACCGAAAAAAAATATTGTGGGAGGCTCTGCAGATGGGGTCTTTTACTCAGCCTTCGTCTCTGGTCCATCGGAGATGAAAATGACTTCGTACAGTGGTTGTGGTGCTCGAAAGTGGTGGCGGGATCGGCTCTGGAAGCGGAACTTTTGGCGATTCTTTAAGCGGTTCTATTGGCTAAGGACTTGGGCATTCCTAGAGTTCTCTTTGAAGGGAATAATCAGAGTATCACTGAGGCTCTTAGTCAGAATTTCCTTAGTCCAAATTGGTTACTTTTGCTTTTCTTAAAGAAAATTCAAGATGCTCAGGATGTTTTTGAGTTTTGTTCTTTTGTTTGGACTCCTAGGTTGTCGAATGGTTTAGCCCACGAGTTGTGTCGATGGGAAAATCAAAGTGATTTTTCAAGTTTTTGTATTTTGAGGGATTTTTCGCCTCTTTGCGGGTGAATATTACGGTTGATTTTGAATTTGAATGAGTGGTAGGGAGTGCTCTTTTCTCTCCGTGATATCGTTTTCGGGGACAAAGAATTTTAGTGAGGTCTCGTTGAGTTTTAAAAAAAATAAATTATATTTTTCCAATTTTGATTCCTATCTTCTAAAATTACTCTTAAAAAATTGGATAAAACAAAAAGAAACGAAACATTGGCCGCAAAAATCCAAAAAAACAAAAGCTAATAGCACTCTCAAGTCTCGTCACCGCCACTCCACCCCAACCTAGTGGGCCCCAGAAACCGTAGCCTTGGGCCCATCCACCGAAGGCCCAATCATGATACTGCTGACGTCATCAGAAGCGGCTTGCGGGACCCAGAGTGCTATCCGGCTCTCCGGGATTCGTGATGGAGAAGAAAAAAGGACTCTTGTCTTGTGGGGGACCATAATGCCACGTCATTACCACGTGGTTTCACCGGCCGTCTGATCAAAATATATGCGATCCGATCGAAAGGCGAGACCGAAAGCGACGCCACGTCACTCGAACTTTCACACTCTTTCACTTACAGACAAGAGTTCGTCTCTCTCTATGTTGTCACTGATTTCCGGTTCAACTTCGAACTTCGAAGTAGTAAGATAACTCGCGCTTGAGCCGAGAGAAGATTTGCTAAGTTTCTTTCAAGCTTTCTAACTGCTCCAGAAAAATAATTAAAAATAAATAAACTTCACAGCTATCATCTCTTGGACAAACACAAATCAGCTTATTAGACGTTTTTTTTGGCTCGGAATTATCCTAAGTGGACCACTTTTTTTCTACCGCCTCAAAGACATAATCTAATACTCAATCGAAGCCGTCCATTTGAAACTCATCTTAAATCATGCCCGTTCACCTAACAAAAAAACTTTATTATATGCGAAGATCTGGTTCTGCTCCATATAATCAGTTCCCCTTTTTCTTTGGCTCCTGATTTTCTCTCAGATCTTCAAACCGTGGTTAATATTACGTGTTCCTTAAAAAAAAATTAGTTCCATTCTTTGCTTTTAAACTACGTTGCTCTCTCTCTCTCTCTCTCTCTCTCTCTCTCTCTCTTAATGATTCTTGGCTGTATCGCGAGGCGTTACGCTTCGGATCTATCACTCGATAGGTAATGGCGGTACATTCGAGGTATTTCCTTTGGTTCTTGACACAATTCTCTCTCAATTCGTTTTGCTTACTTTGATTAACTTCTTTGTGTTGCCGATAATAATGAGGAAGACAAGAAAATGAGCGGTAGTGTTGTGAAGGAAAATGGCGGGGATTTTTTTGGCTTAGGTACTCTTTTTACGCGGGAAATGTGTGTCTGTGTGTTCATCTCTCACTATTGATTGTTTGGATAATGTTTATAGGTTCTGCTAGATCTGTGGTTCGTTGATTAGCTATTAATGAAATTCCTAGGAGTGTAGTGTTATAGCTCTTACTGAAAGTGTGAGATCAAGAATTAATAGCTGGTGAAATTTAATTAGATTCTTGGCGTAATGTTTTCAAGCTCGGTCACAAGTATGGAATTAATCCTTTATTTCGGTTTTGATTATTTCTCAGCGCTCTAGTACGAATTTTTTCGTCCTTTTTTTTTATCCTTTGGCTTTCTTGATTAATTCGATTTAGTTTTCTTTTAGGTCTGCTTTCATTCTTTTAGTGTGGAAATTATAATAATTTCTTGCGATGTGTTTAGAAAGCAGTATTGTAGGGCTTAAACTGAATCTTTCGGATGTTTGATCGCAATGTACATATTTCTGTCATTGGATTTCGTACAGATATATGAATTGTAGAGATTCAACTGAATTGCTATATTCTTTGAAATAACTTCAGGGTTTCGGTAGATTGATTGAGAGACTTGGCTTAGTTGGATCTTATTAGTTGAGGTTTGATGTAAAACCTGCTTCTGAAATGGGAATCAGCTTAGAGCCGAAGAGGATATCACATCAGCCGAATAATTCGAGGTCGGTTCAGGAGAGGGTTTTCGTGCCTCCAACGACCAACCGACCCACAAAACATCACTTTGATCCGCTCTACAAGAGTAGCAATAATATCCGTTGCGAATTCCCAAAGGAGGCGGCGAGACCTTTGGGGACCCTTTATCGGCGGAGCATCAAGAGCGACGAAGCTGTCGTCGAAGACGGCGAGCTCATCAAGCACATGACTCGCTTGCCTGGCTACCTCAAGGGCATCGAGAAAGCAGAAAGCTTCCAGGACAAGGTTTTGAACGTCGGAGTTCTCGATTGGTCGCGGCTCGAACAGTGGAAGCACAACCAGAAGAACATCCTCGAAAAAGGGAGCTCAAGTGCGTCGACCAGCAGCGGAAACTCCTTTCCGAGAAGGTCGTCGAGGTCTTCTAGTTCCGTTCACACTAGTTATAGTGGTGGTAGTAGTCTCTCTGAGCAACGCCCTTCGCCTCGTCCTTGTGTTATTCCTCCATCGAGAAGCACCGTTCCCGAGAAGAAAGGCGTGTCGCATAGTTTTGGTACCTCTTTCAGACCAAAGGAAAGTTCAAGCTCTCCGCATGGAGTGGCTAAGAGGGCTGCTGAGGAGGTGTGGCAAGAAGTGGATACCAAACGGAATAATTTTGATCGGACCATCTTTTCGGGGTCGGAAACGACGTCGTCAAAGTATAGTGCTACGAGTGTTAGATCTCACAGTAGGGTTCAGGATTCTAAGCAGTCAAATACGGATGTTGCCGATCCGAGTTTCCCTGGGCATGGAAATAGAATCGTTCTTCTGCTACCGAAAGAATCGCCCACGAAAGGATTGTCCGAAGGATCGCGGCATAGACTGTCGGTTGATAAGAAAATGGTGGCATCGAGGAAGTGCAGCTTCTCAGAGGATATTTCTGCTCCCGAAATTCTACGCTCACGCAGATCGTCTGCTTCGGTTGATACTGACGACATTTCACATGCTCGTGACAGAATGGACCTCCCATCTACTTCATATCACAAATTGCCATGCTCCGAAAGGAAACGTGATCTTCCTTTCGAGACTGAACATGTGGCTAAAAATTCAGGTACTAGGGAACCAGTTGAAATCCCGAGTCAAGATCATGCTGAGCTGAGCGGTAGCAACAGCCGAAACCCATCTCCGATCCGCCGATTCAGCTTCAGCTTAGGTCGGATGGGAAGAAGTTTGAGTTTCAAGGAAGATAACGGGGTTCCACAGCTGAGCTCTACACATGTGACCGCCAAGTCTGGTCCGGTGAGCGCTGCTGATGCATCGAAGAGCGCGGATAGACAGAGCTTCGAGAAGGCCAAAGGTCACAACAGAGCTCGTTCCAGTCCTTTGCGGAGATTACTTGACCCGATACTGAAGCACAAGGAAGCAAATCAAGCCCCAACCCGGCAACCGGAATATCGTCTTCCACCGAAAGCGAGCTTTGACAGCTCTTTTAGCTCCGGGCCCGTTTACTCATTCCCAAACGAGAAGACTCAGGAATCTCGGGTCCAAGCCCTCCTTCAGGTGAAAGTCAACAACGGGATTCCATTGTTCAAGTTTGTGGTCAACAGCAGCGGCAACATTCTCGCTGCAACAATGAAGAGTCTGGGATCGCCCAATAAGGACGATTCGGGCCGGAGCTACACGTTTTATCTGGTGAACGAGATCAAGAAAAAGAGTGGTGGCTGGATAAGCCACGGAAGCAAAGTGAAGAACTGTGGGTACGCTTACAACGTCGTCGGTCAGATGAAGGTTTCCACGTCCGAGTTCTCGGGGCGAGAACCCGACCGTTACGCCTCCCGGGAATCCGTTCTTTTCGGGGTCGAAAGGAAACAGGTCGATCAAGGATCTCCAAAATTCATCATGAACAGAGAGCTCGCGGCTTCTGTGGTCAAGATCCCTATAAAAGATGAGTCTGGAGACGAGTCGTGTTTTTCTTCCCGAAGTCGATGCTCGGGTGATTGTGTGTCGGTGATCCTCCCCGGTGGCGTTCACGGGATCCCGAACAAGGGAGAGCCTTCGCCGTTGATTTCCAGATGGAGAAACGGAGGGTCGTGCGATTGTGGGGGTTGGGATATCGGTTGCAAGCTCCAAGTTCTTTCCGACCAAAGTAAATGCGTTAACAAGGCTTCAAAATCGTTCAAAGATGGCCGGATCTTGGATAGCTTTGAGCTCTTTGTTCAGGTACACGGTCATGCTTTTCTTGTTTTTGACTCTGACCCGATTTGGAATTATTTATTTATTTGTGTACTATAATTTCAGGGAGTTGAGAAGAACGTGCCGATTTTCAGCTTGATTCCTTCAAAGGACGGAACGTTCTCTGTTGAATACGACACATCAGTCTCTCGGTTACAAGCTTTCTTCATCTGCGTGGCAGTGTTGAGCGGCCAAAAAGAGCCTAGTGATGATTCTGAATTGAAGACTTTCGAGACAAGTCCCGATCATGGCGTGAAATTTCCTGCGAAATATGCTACAAACCCGCCGCTCTCCCCAGCTGGGAGGGTCTAGTTTTATCGACGAGAACAGAAAAAAAGGAAAATCATTGGTATGTTCTCATCTGGATAGTAACAAATTCTTAAATTTTTATCGGATATGTCAATTCTCGTTAGGTAGTTTGGGAACCTGTTTTTAACATGTTTTGATCTTTTGCTTCTGTGCTTATATATATTTTGTATGACATTTCAGGAAAAGTGGTTGGAAGTTTTGGGATGTGGGGTTACAAAACAAGAAATATAAAAAAGAAGTGCCAAAGAAAGTAACCTAAAGTAACCTTGCTTAGGATTTCTATATACCTGATACATTATTCTGGTGAAATGATGAGAGATTCACTTCTCAGGTACTTGGGTTCTAATAATTTTTTTTTTTGGGGGTATTAATCAATCTCTCCATTCAGATGGTTCATATTTTATGTTCATATATGTCTATATTTCGTATGTGGACTACAAAATGTAGGAATTAATCTAAATCGCTGCTTTTTTAGTACAGTTTTCCTTCGGCGAATGGGGTTTCAAATTCAAGGCGTCTCCGAGGTATTATTTTCATCTTCTAATATAGCTACAAATACATGCATCGGTTATTTCGTTTTCCTAACATAGATTACAAGGACAACAGACTAAACAAATATATAAAAAAAAAAAACTAAATTAAAAGCACTGTATTTCAATACTAAATTATTCCTCTTTGATTTATTGCAGTACCCTCCTTGCTACAACGATATGAATTTTTGGATCAACGAGTCATTCACGGAGAATAATTTCTGTGAACTGTTTAAAAGCACCGGTGGAGATCTTGCCGAGGAGGTACGATTATGCAGGTGAAGTTGATAAGACAATTTCACGAACAAGAAATGAGTGACACGTCAATGTTACAGCATCACGTATCAATCCATGAATCGAAGCCTTTCGAGACGAGTCCTGATCATGGTGCAAAATTTCCAGTGAAAAAAACCATTGGTGTATGCACACAGAACATTTGAAGTAAATGTTGTTCATTTTGTGTAGTAAACAAGTAAAAAAAGAAAAGAAAATCATCGGCGTATATGCACAGAGAACTTTTGATGTAAATGTTGTTCATTCAGTGTAGTAAACAAGTAAAAAAGAAAATCATTGGTATGGTATAGGCACACAGAACTTTTGATGTAAATCTTTTTCTTTCTGTGTAGTAAAGTAATAAAACTATGAAAACGATCTAGTATCATGTCATGGACTCCAAGACCATACTCTCTTTCATTTTGTCTGTTCTTCAATGATTCGTAGATAGATAAGTTTTCAAGTAATGGCTTATGGGTTTGCTTGGTACGTCATGAACTAATGGAAATGAAGCCGTGGTAATTAACAAATGAACATATATCTAAAATTTTCAAATTAGGTACTAATGACCAACAATTTGGCAAGCCAAGTGGGAATGGCTACAACTACAAGTCAATGGGCGAAGCGTGGTGGAGAGAGATGAGCCAGCGATCTCCGAACCTCTCGAAGACATTGGTGACGAACTGACCACCCCAGGAAGACCCTTTAGTCCTAACAAGCTCAACGCAGGTGACGTAAGCAAAGTCGCCTCTGACCCGAGCCTTGACGTCCCTGAGCTCGATCTCCAGAGGAAAGTCGTAGTTGGCCCAAACGTATTCCCAGCTGGTCACAACATCCTCGTGCCCCGATACCCCGCGCGCACCCGGGTGGACACAGCAAGCCTCCTCCGTCTGGGCCCACTGGGCCCGCATCGCCGCCAAATCCCCCGCCCTGAACGCCGCGTAGAACCGCGAGTTCGCCGCCATGACCAACCCCTTATCGTCCTCTCCGAGGGCTTTTAGCGCGTCCCTTATCTTCGCCGCTTCCGCGTAGTTCTCCTCCGCGATCGCCACGCTCAGCTCTCGCTCCAGCGCCGCCGGGTCCGGCTCCGAGTCCGACCGGGCCTTCGCCGACCGCGATGACTCTGCATCGGAAAAAAACGACGACGACAGTTAAAATATGAAGAAAGTGGCGATGGGATAAGGAAGCGGGGAGGGGGGGGTCTCAACTGGGTCTTCGTTTTGTGAGGCCACCGCGGTGTGCTCTCGAAAAGGGTGTCCTATCTTCTTCTCTCCCGAATGCTTGAGCTGTGACGCGGCGGGGATTTTTCGGACGAAATGGGGTGAAATTCTTTATGGCTCGGCTTGATTTGATATCTGCGAGCGAGCGTTTTCCCTGGAAATGTCGGAAGGAGCTGATTTCAAGAAAGTCGAGGGTCGCCATGGGGAATGGAATGAGAGTCACCAACCATTGAGGTGCAGAAACCCCTTTCTTATTTTTATTTTATTTTATATTTATTTATTTTTCAATAAACATCTGTCATCTGTGTATTACTAATAAGTATCCACTGTCTGTTTGTACTTTGTAGTGTAGCTGGTTTGGTTCACTGTTGATTCTAAACAACTTCTAAAGTGTATATTGTGGGTTCAATTTAAATATGTCAATTGGATAGGGCCTAAAAAATATAAGATTTTAGACCGAACTCGTAACCAAACTCTCGACTTTAGGGGTGAGGGACAAACCAAACTTGAAAATGGCCTAAATTAGATATTGATACAACGATACTCCTAAAAATAAAAAATAGACGTGTCGATGTTAATCTTCAATGTTTGTGATGGGAACCGACATCCAATCTACCACTTCACCACTCACATGCAAAGTTGATATTGTCACAAAAGTAAAGTTATGAGCCGTTTTCGAATTTCGCTATACTAGAAGCATTGGTCGGCGGCTTTTCTTTTACTATACCACATTCTCTATTTCTCATCTCATCATAAAGACGATTCCTACTGTATGAGGCTCTACACGGATTTGTTTGAAGACATTTTTAGAGCGACTTAAAATTAAATATTTTACATAAAATTTGAAGTCATTTTTGTGCGCGACTCGAAAAAATTAATGAGGATTCTTCTTGATTAATTATTTTAACGACTTCAACCGTTTACTCAAGTCATTTCCTAATTAGCTTGAAAGTTAGTGTAAGAACTCAAACTTTTGAAGTTGTGTGATTTTGGAAACGTCTAAAAATGTATGTCCATGTGTTCTTCGTAGACGTTGGTTTATAAATACGAATTTATAAAAAGAACTAAATTATTTTTGAAAATTGTGTTATGTAGTTTTGTATTACCAAAACCTTATGATACACTTGTTTAATAAGTAAGCGGCAAGTATCCATTAATCATAATTATAAATATAATTTTTCAGTCAATATATACAAAAATCTAACAAGATTATCGTAACTAAATAGTGGACCATGACTATTCTTTCTCCAATTCAAGCTAAAACAAAAGTTCAACGAATATAACTATACAAGTACTAACCAAAACATAAAGATTGAAAAAAGCTAAGAGAATAAAATTGGAAGACGACCATCACCATCGACTTTGAGTGGCATAAGTTATCCAAAAAGTGAGAGAGAGAGAGAGAGAGAGAGAGAGAGAGAGAGAGAGAGAGAGAGAGAGAGCAACTAGCATCGTGACAAGGATTAAGGGACCACGACAGGTCCAGGTTCATACATACTATATGGTCATTGCCATCACACCACTCTAAAATGCTAGAGAACTTCCGTCAAAAAAAAAAAATGCTAGAGAACAAATATTGGTCTTTGAGAACTGACCGAGTTGCTTTGACTGGCTAGCCATATATATAAATATATAATCTTATATATATAAGATCTATGTTTCCCTAGAATTCGTTCTTATATCTAGAAGATTGAGAATTGCTGGTTCCGTAGCAAAGTTCAAATCAATACAAACTACACCGCATTTTATTATTTGACCCATCAATAATCACGACTTGATCAAAATACAAGAAATTATTTTTCTGCCGTGGTCAATGTTTTTCCTTTTTACTCGTTATTGATTAGAAAATTGTATTTCCAGTCCACGCTTCTATTTGGAAAAAGAAAAGAAAAAAAAAACAGAAACATATTATTATATATATATATACATATATATATATATATATATATTTATATGTTGCCCCTTTTGGTTGAAAGTTGAATCTCGATAGATGTATTTTTTTTTTTTTTTGAGAAAAGGGGCTCGGGGCCTTCTATTAGAATATGGGTAAACCCATAGATACATCATTAGATTTTCTTGATCCAAGGAACAAGAAGAACCTCGATCGGAAGAGATCAACCGTTAACGCTAACGTCAACGCCAAATACAAGTAAAAACTCATTTTGTGCACATAAAGCACAATGCGAATAGAGCAAATATTAAGCTCTTTCAAATATCACTGACTGGATGGTGGATTGATCCAACCAAACGTGGTACATTGACCAGGAAGAAGATAAATCTTCAGACTGCATAGACAAAAGTCTAATAGAGTTCCCCGAGTGGGAAGTTGGACGATGGCTAACCCAACTCCAAACCAAAATGTAATACAACCTAACACAAGGTACGAACAAAAACTAAAAACCAAAGACAAGTACAAACAGCGACAAGGCCTAAAAACCAAAGCTGGAACAATCTGCAAACCAAAACCAACACCCAGAGCCGTAGAGCGCACCTCCGAAAGACTAGCCTCAACACCACGATGAGACAACCCCAACCGGAGACCCGAAACAAGCGGCGGGACGGAGCTTCCGACGCCGGAGAACAACCACCGGCCACCCAAAACCCACATCCCGGGAAGAGCTGCGGAGGGGGGCTGCGAAACAGCGAGGATCAGGCCCAAACGATGAAGAACGGCGGAGATGCGCACCACGGAGAGGTTGCCGGACGTCATTGGTTAGATCTGAAGGATTGACCGGATCTGGGAAAAAAAAAAGAGAAAAGAAACAAAAGCTTGCAGGAAAAGAGATCTCGAAGGGCTCCCCCCAGGTCGGATCTTGCCGCAGCAGCGGCGTCCGGGCCCCGGAGGGGACGGCGGCGGCTCAACCTAGCCCGAGAGTTTTCTGTTTGGGTCTCTGAGAGAGAGGGTTTCAATATTATGTTAGTACTGCAACATTAATCTCGATAGATGTATGTTTAGAAATGTCAACAGAAAGAGGGTTATACTAACATGGGATTCTGATTTTATATTTCATCGACAATCTTAAAAAATATCTCAAATATTCATTCCAATAAAAACAATTAATATTTTCGATTCGATAAAGATTTAGGTCACATATATTTAACGTAATAAAAACTATAAGCGCGAAACTCATTTGTTTTAAAATAATAACAATTACAACAACAACAAAATCCAATGTAATTTCCTCTTTATCTGGAAATTGTTCAAAACTACTCTTTTTTAGGCAAACTACTTTATTTAACGAGTCTCATAAGGAATTTCAAATATATTTTTTTATGGAAGTAAATTTTTTACTAGAAAATGTATTTATATAATCAATTACTCTTTAGTTAGTGGTAGTGGACCCCACAGCACATCTCACGTTTACACCCCCTACAAATTCTCCTTGGCGTTCTCATAAAGTCACCCAATACATCCACTCACAATTTATTCTCAAAGTATGCCCATCGACATTTCATTTTCCACTATAAATTCTCATAATATTTTTTCATCCAAACCTCCAAAATCTGAAGGAATTATTCTCTTTCATCCCCAATTTCTCTCTCTCTCTCTCTCTGGCTCTCTGCGTTCTTCCAACTCTACGAGAAGAACTGAATTGAGTGAAAGAGATACAGTATTTGCATAAAATTTTACATTTAGTATTTATCTCTAAAGAGACGATAAAGCTAAAAGCAAGTGATAGCTCTTTTCTTTCGTCTCAATTCGCCGGGCCAGGTAATGAAAAAAAATGATTTTTTTTATTCTGCTTATTTATTTCTTCTCGATACATAACTATCATCTTTTAAGTTTTGTTATAAGATTTTCTTCTGATCCTTATTGGTATAACCGTAATTAGATCTTTTTTTTAGAAAGCTGCACCGCTTGATGTCGACTAATTAACCACTGAGTGATCGATAAAATTTATATATATTTAACATGAGTAAATTATATAGAAAACGACGTATATATATTAATCATATTCATAATATGTGATGGGATGAGAACCATTATCCCATCTTAATCGCATTTATGATCAAATCTTGGATGATATGAAAAAAAAAAAAAATACCTTGCTCAATTCTATTTTCTGTTTGCCTTACAAGAGGACCGTGAGTTGGTAATAAAAAACGACATATCAAGATGTGTCGTAAAAACAAACCTCATAAAAACGACAAGAGAAACAAAAGTGTTGGATTTTTTTTTGGGGGGGGGGGGGGGGGGGGGGTGAAGTCAGGAGAGCCGGCTTTTGATTTTGACCCTTTACCTTGAAAATCTAAATTCCTTTCTCCACGATTTGAATAATTTGATAAAACTAAAAAAAACAAAAATAAAAAAACAGAAGAGGATTGATATTTATTTCCAATTCCAAATGTTGTGTAAAACAATTGGTTGTGAGGATTTCAACAAAACTATTTCAAGTGTCCTTTTTGGACTTTTGCACTTGGAAATTGAATAACTCAGTAACGTAAAAAATACATTTTCCCATATACATACACCATTGACTTGAATACACGTTTTGTAAGGATGTTGTAAATGACCCCAAAACAAAGAAGAGGGAAAAAAAAATGGAGATATATATACTTAACATCTCACATGTATTTTAGTGTGTAGGTTCAAATCAAGTGCTGTTTTCTCAAGATGCAGTTTCTAAGAAGAAAACACTCTCAGAGTCAGGGTCACCCCATTGATAATTCAGAAGAAAAAGAGGCAAAGGTATAATTTATTATTGATACATTTCTAAGTGTGTGAGTGTCTTTTTTTTTTTTTTGGTTGGTTGTCTTCAGACACCATGGTGAACATATTAAATTTAAACGTGACATCATTTACAAAAAGGTCAAAGAGTTCAGAGAAAGTCTTGGACCACTATCCGGGCGAAGTTTGAAGTATTGTTCAGAGCCATGCCTGAGAAGGTATCTTGAAGCTCGGAACTGGGACGTCGAAAAATCGAAGAAAATGTTGCAAGAGTCTCTCAAATGGAGGGAGAGTTTCAAGCCTGAAGAAATTCGATGGGTAAGAAAAAGCATTTTTATGACATAATTTTTATGACACTTGAGTTTTTCAGCTTGTTCCATGAGTTTAATTATTCGAGGTGCATAAAGTTATATTTTTCTCAATTTTTGGTTAATCTTTTAACAAAAAGTAGTTAAGTCGATTTATCACCGAGCAGTTAGTTTTTTTATTGTGGTGTAGTAATTCTATCATCAAATAATAACCAGCACACTTTGCTACTTGGGTTCATCAGATGCCAATATTCTAGGGAAATTTCAAAAATTATTTTGGTTCCACTTAAAAATTAAGAAAAACGAGAAAAATTAATTGTTTGAATATACGATAAAAATATTACACTTCCCTGAAATATCTCACCCATTAATATTTTCCGGTGAAAAATTGTGTAAAGGAAAATGAAAAATATTATGATTTCTATTTAATAATTTGATTGTTTTTACAATTTATTTATTTAGAGTGAAGTAGCTCATGAAGGCGAGACAGGTAAAGTTTCGAGGGCAAATTTCCATGATCGACAAGGGAGACCAGTGCTTATAATGAGGCCAGGAATGCAGGTTTGCAACCATAGAATATGATTTTTAGGAGCATAATAGCTAATAGCTAAGCAAAAAAAGAAAAAAAGAAAAAAGAAAAAAGAAAAAGGAAATTAAACTCTTAAGTTGAATGATTGAAACTTTTCATTTTCAGAATACAAATTCACCTGAAGGCAACGTGAAACATTTAGTCTATCTCTTGGAAAATAGCATCCTTAACCTTCCAGAGGGCCAGGAAAAAATGTCATGGTTGATCGACTTCACTGGATATTCATTGAGCACTAACATCTCAATCAAGGCAACTCGTGACATCATCAACATTTTGCAAGGCCACTATCCAGAGCGCCTCGCTATCGTGTTTCTCTACAATCCACCTAGGGTTTTTCAGCCACTTTACAAGGTTTGACAATTTGTTTAATGTAACCCGATCTAGTACACGGCTTATGATTTTTCCATGTGGGACTAAAATTACTTTGCTAATTTAATACATGTTTGATATATTCTTAGGCTTCACAGTACTTCATGGATCCAAAAACGATTCAAAAGATTAAATTTGTTACCCCTAAAAACAAAGATAGTGTTGATCTCATGAAGACCTTCTTTGACTTCGATAACCTTCCCAAAGAGCTTGGCGGCATTGCCAATATGGAATACGATCATGAAGAGTTCTCACGACAAATGGCTCAAGACGACATAAAGACAGCCGAGTTTTGGGACGTCGATGAAAAGATTTCCCACAAACCAAGCCTTTTTGGGGCAATCACTACCCCCGAGCCTCTCGCACTTTCTGCTAGCTGATCCATAACTTTATCTTGTCGAAAATTGTATGTGAAACCAATTCACAATATAATTTTTCTTACCAATTACTAATTAGGATGGCATGGAAGAGTATAAGAGACGAGAGATCATGATGTAAGGGCAAATTGTACCACGTCCATGTAATGCTAAATGCGTGTGTTTTACTTTATGTTTCTATTTTACTTTCTTAACAAAGAAAATGTGTAAAGCGATTTACTAGAGTAAACTTTACTACCATGGCAAGTATTGATCGCTATTGGGTAAGTGTGGATTGAGAGTCTAGCAAGTAACCATTATCATTATCACTCTTAAGAATTTATAATGACAAAAACGAGTCAAACGGGTTAGGTAGATTGAAGTTCCGCACACATTTCATCCATTTCTTATAAATGTTTTAATTTTAAAAATATATCTATTTTTAGGAGTATCTTATGCAAATGTTGTTTTTATCGGCATAAACATCATATTTTATAATATATACTACTATGGAATAACTTCCAAAATTATCCATTTGATACTACGTGCAATTCCATTAGGTTGACTTTGCAAAACGCATTGATTTTGGAGTTGTATGAAGTGAACTACTCTTATGACTTATTTTTATTTATGAGAGACTAAGACAGTTTTTTTTATTATTTTGTTTTAAATTGAAGTCTATACCCCAGATGGGCCTTAATATAAATGTGTTTCTTCAATGTTAATAAATGACACCCTGTCCTCTTTGTGGACGTTGTTTGTTGTGCATTTTATTTATTTATTAACTAGTGTCTAGCTGATGAGACATTTTGGTTAATCCGGTTGTCATTCCTCCTCATTCGTTTTTTTTTTTTTTTTTTTGTATGAAACATTTCTCATTAGTTGTGAATTATCATTATCAATGTGACAAATGCATTTAGCTAAATATTCATTCTGATGAGAAATTTATATATACAAAATATCAAAAATCTTAAGGACGCAAGAGGAATACAACGTTTAATAGTCCTTTGACAAATAAAATGGAAATAGTGCCAGGACCAAACATAAACTAGACTCATAGAAGCCATTACGAGACTCCAAAATATAATTGAAAATATAACCAACAGAAGAAACTTCGATTAAATTATAAACGGTCAAATTTCCATTAAATAGGTTGGTTAAAATTGACATTCGATTAAATTATAAAGGTCAAATTTCCATAATAAACGTAGGTTAAAATTGACTTTGGTTTATATTAGTTTTTGGTTAATTTTAAGAAACCCCACCCAATTTAAGACACTTGAAACTATTCCAATTAAGAAATAGTTGAAGTTTAGCCACACATAAGTACATGTATTTGTGGACAACTAATTTGAGACCCAAAAGTATGTTTGTGTAGGACATAATATAAAGATTATTGTCCCATCATCCAGCTCTTATACATTAATTTTCAGCAAGATCATAATGTAATCACGTATATGACCACACTTTTATGGACAATTCCGGAATTTTTTTTTACCAATGGACCATTCTCTTCAAGACGAGGGAATGAAGAGACGATGGAGGGGGAAATAACTGAAATATAGTGATAATTACTCATACGCACGTCCAGTGACGGAGCCAGAAATGCCCACCAGGGGGGGCTAATTTGAAAAAAAAAGTTTCAGGGGGGGCTTGATTGTAAAATTTTTATAAAAATTGGGCCAAAAGTATAAATTTTCAAGTAATTTTTTTAAAAAATGGGCAAAAAGTGCAAAAAAAAAAAATTTGAGGGGGGGCTTAAGCCCCCCCTGGGCCTATACTGGCTCCGTCACTGCGCACGTCCAATTCAACCACCGCGTCTGACAAATATGATTTGTTTATTTTCAATGAGTTTTAAAATTTGTGTGGGAAAATTAGGGGTTTATAAGAAAAAAAATAAACAATAAAACCATCTGCTTAAATTTAGATTAAAAGCAAACAATTGTATTTAAAATACTGAATATTAAGAAGTTCACGGTTATATATTGATCAAACTCGAGGTTTGATCTTTATAGTGTATCGGTACAACTTTTTGTTTACTGAGTAATGGATATTTGAAGATAACAAGAAATACACCGATGTGAATTGAACTACACTAATAATGAGACACCGATCCTTCACCAATATGTTCACAATTTCACCAACACATGAATTTTAAGTTCATTATTTTGGGGACCTCAATGACATGTTGCTTGCCTGATTGGCTAGTGAAGAAATAATAACAATGATAAGTCGTACTCGAACACCACAGCTGTGAGAATCTTGCCAAATTGAATTAATTCATCAATACTGTTCTTGATGATAGTTTTGGAAACGATAAAAACATGGTTGTGACAAATAGTTCATATATCCTCCATAACGATTTACCTTATAGTACTTTCTCTTACTCAAATAATTTGTGAGAAAAAAAATTAATGCACAATAAGATATAGATGTGCATAAAACTAATTATATTTATAAAAAAAATTCATGTTTTTGGTTCTTTAAATGTCAACTGCAATACTTCAAATCAAGCACAAAAAGTCATGATATCCATAAAGAAATATAGCATCACCGTATTTATGGTTTCAGTTTTAGTCAAATATTGCGTTTATACTTTGAGTTTTCAATAATATAATATGCTACCAATGAATTAGACCATCTAGGACCCAAAAACCAAATTTGGTATAATTTTATACCAAATTTTGTACAACTACAGTGTTTACACTCCAACTCACAACACTAAATCCTACCCCAAAAAGAATATTATCTTTTTATATTTTTCAATATTACTTTATATTAATTTCATATTAACCCCTCTATTAATATGTTATGCCAATATTAATCTTATAAACATTAATTTATTTTCTATGTCAACAATGTTAAATTAATTTATATTTATATTAAATATTATGTTAATATTACAATATTAAAATATAAAAATTAACTATTAGAACAAATATTATTTTGGATAACATTAATAGAACAAAGATATTACATAAACATTGCATTTCGTAGGTAAAATTAAATATTTATAATAAAATAAAATAAAAACATACATGAAAAAAAAACACACACAGTAAAAACATTGATACTCGTTACTCGTTCCCATTAGTATACTCATTCCATAAATGATCAATTAACGCATTACGAAAGGCTATGTGAGCATCTTTATCTTTGATTTTGAATTATGCATGCTTTTGTATTTTTTTTTCTATTATATGGCGTACGTTGTAAGTTTAATTTTTATTTAAGATTGTATTTGTATAATTATTAGTATAATTGGTATGTATTTTATTTGGTTGTATTGTGCTTAATTAATGTTGTGTATTATTATCAATGTCATATTATTTACTCTCTTTTTTAATTGATAATATGTATTTTTTGTATAAATTATTTAAATTATGGTCTAAATTATTACAAATTAATTTTTTGTGGGTGGATTTGTAATTACAAATAGTTTCACCCCAAATTTGGGGTGGATTAATAGTTTCACCACAAATTTGGTGATATACTATTTATCAACTCCAAATTTAGGGTAAAATTTGGGATGAGTTAGAGTAATCCCACTCCAAATATGTCAAATTCCACTCCAAATTAAGGGTGGGTTGATGATCTTAGTAAAATTAGTGTTTTATACGAAAAAGATCATACCACAGTTTTAAGCGATTTCTCTATTTTATGAGAAAAAAAAAGATCATACATGTGAGACCCACCTCATTTCTCAATTTCTGATATGATATTTATCCATATAAAAACATTAGGCAATCTTTGAGAGATGCGTAAGTTAGATCACAAGTAATATGAATTAAAAACATCAACCGAATGTTCGGGATATTTAGATATCTCACTCTCCAACGACCGCACGTTCTGTGCTCAAAAGAGAGTTGAATGAATGGCTTATATTATAATTGTTGCTCTGATGAAAAGTACCATATATAAAAAATAATTTGTTGGAATTAAGTAGATAAATAGTTTTATTTATTTACATGTGTATGGCTGATTTGTGGCAACAATTTGAGTGAGTTCTACTCATCGGATTTGAATAATTCTAAGTGATACAGATTCCTCGTAACGAGGGGTATAAAATTGAATATTGGTTTGCCAAAATCGGACCTAGGATGAATGAGAAATTGATGGTCAAAGTAGGCTAAAGAAACACATTTATGTTGTGTTGTGGAAGTGGAATACCAAGAGTTCCACATTGGATGGGGATGTGTGTTGTGGTAGTGTTTAATTACTATCATCTTTAATTAGTAGATATCCAAGTGCAAGAGAGGAGAGTGTGTGTGGGTTAACCCTTAACCCCTCACGCACGCGCACACACATACACGCGCGTCGCCGCCGCCGAGCCGAGCCGGGCCGGGCTCGGTTTCGGGTTTCGGGAATTATCTCGGCCTCGGGCTTTCTTTTTATTGCAAAGTTCACTTCCAAAAATGTTTTAATTCCATAAATGACTCTTTTGTTACGTTGAGAATTAAACCTTGGGTTAATGTCACCTTTACTCATGAGGTTTAATGCCATGAAGGCTGAACGTTGAACGGTTGAGAAGTGCGTTAATAGACGGTGGTAACAGCTTCATCATGAGCGTTAAATGCCTTTAGGCTGGACGGTTTTGATGTTTCAAAACTGGATCCTTTGCTGAGCCTTGGCCTATATAAAGAGGCTTCAGCTCTCATTCAGAACACACGGAAAATCCTTCTCCCCACTGTTCCGAAACTCTCTCCACTCTATAAAATTATTTTCTTTTGTTTTGTCGTGGTGATAGTTTCGCACAGGTTCTAGTTCGCCGAGAGTCAAGCCTGTTGGTGCTAAGCTTGCCTCTGTAGTCGTTGTATCCTTGGAGGCTTTCGCTCACGTTTTCCAGCATCCGTGGGAGGGCGATAAAAAGCTTCAAAGAAACCGTCCAACGGGCCTCGACTGTTTCTTTCAATCTTCTCCGATTTGTTTTTCCGATTCTAAGGTTTAGCCGATTTTATTTGTAATTTGTTTTTCGTTCCATGCAACTTGTCTTGTATTTTCTTCAATATTAATATAATATTGCTAACATAATTAAATCAAGATAAGATAAATAAATAAAACTAATATACCTAAAATATATATTCTGGGTCAATTCTACAACAAGGAGATATCCAATAAATAGATGGGTCTAATCACCGTAAAAACTATGAGATTTAGTCAAGGGACCTTTAGTAGTGACGTCTTTTTCGAGATTAAAGTAAGGTCACATGTCAAATTTCAATGCTGTAAGTTCTTACCCAAATCTTATGCCCCAAAAAAACAAATTGTAATTATATTCTGTAATAAATTATGTATTTTCTCTGAATATATGCAAGTGTAGAATATAGTTTTCTGGGTCGACTACTTAAAAATATTCATTGAAGATTTTGTTTTATATCTAAACTTAAATATATATATATATATATATATATATATATATATATATATATATATATATATATATATATATATACACACACATTTGAAGGGCTCTGTCCCTAGGCAAGAGTACGGATTTTCAGGAAAAGAAACTGAGTTACTCTTTTTCTTGTGCTTCATATTGTTGGGTCAATTTGTGCTTTCACAGTGTTTTCCTTTGTAACAGAGTTCTGTATGATTGTGCTTCAATTTTGTTGGCTCAATTCCGGCGAGCAAGTCGGCATTGGATGGCCGTCATGGCTCTCCGCCATCGCCGGAGAAACCATCAATGGCTGGAATTTCCGCTAGCCCGGCGACTAAGTTCACCGAGTCTCAGGTTTTGTCAAAGTTACGGTTCTTAATTCAACGGGGATTTGCTCTCGGAGTTGTTTTCGGTCTTTCCGAGAGGGTTGGGAAAGAGCGGGAAAACAAAATGCAAAGGCAAACAAAATAGGGTGGATTCTGAAAAGGATTAGGCGGTGGTCTAGGACCTTTGAGAGATCAAAATAAAGAGAGTTGAGGGCAAAGTAGAGGCTTATGATCAGCCCACATTCTTTTAACAAGTAAAAAGTACATTTGTTTTTAGAGTTTTTTAATGGTAAAGTTACTTATAAATTCAAATAACCTTGAATTGTTTAGGTAATATAACAATTACCTGTTGAATTTTGGGTAATTTATTAACAATTACATCATCAACTTCATTTGTTGACATGTACGTCAACAAATCCACAAGCTTTTCAAAGTTGTAATTTATTATTGATATATACAAATTGTGTCATTTATTAACATATATATGTCAACAAACCGTTAAACAAATCAATATTTATTGACATATACGAGACTCGGAAGAAAAAAAAAAGAATAAAAATAGATAGAAAATACTCTTTCTCATCTTTTTACTAATATAATTATTTAAATCAATTTATTGGTTGAGAATGAGAAATGGGTTATCAAACACTCATGAATTCGTCCATTTCCCTTTTCCCTACCATTTACAAGGCTAGTGATACAACACCAACCAGTTGGACCTGGCAGACTAAAACCCAGGCCCAGCGCATCAGACCCACGCAAAAAATTAGTATCAAGTTGTTTTTTTGGATATCTTTAATTAATTATATAAAGCTAACAATTTAGGACGAGATTTCCGTCAAGAAGAGTACGTTAACAAAAAAAAAATCCAAAGTTAAGATTAACCAAAGTTCCTTTCGTATCGTTTCTTATATAATCTGATAAGTGTGAATTGCAGGAAAGCTTTGATTAATTACTTCGCCTAGTAAATGTCCGAGCATGTGATATATATATATATATATATATGAAGACAATTATACAGGCTTTAATTGATCCTTTTGTCTTGACTTGAGGCAAATGAAACCAAAATTTAGGTGATTTTATAAATGAATAATCTACAAAATTCTAACTTAAACACAACTGTCTACATTAAAAAAAAAAATTATCACGAGCTGAAATAAAGCTTAAGAGTAATCCGTGACTCGAACAAACGCCCATCAAAACATCGAATCATTAATATAAGGGTTATTAAGTTATATAGCCACACGGATAGTGGATTGATATATAGCCCACATTTGGTTAATTTCTTGTAAATAACCAAGTAAACTTATTAACTGATCAATAAAAGCCTTATTTAACACAACCAAACATATATTTTAGGTAGTTAATAGGCTGTCACGTATGCAAGTTGACTATTTATAAATTATTTATCAAAGATTGGTTAATTTACAATTAGTTTAGGTGGCTTACGTAGCCAATTTTTTGTTAATATAATAAATTTGAACAAAGAAAAAGCTTCGCAAGAGGAATCTTACGTATGCATAGAGGCTATATGATATGCATTAATTTAAAATTGAAAGCAAATATATTAAGTTATACTGTACATTACATGGTTATTGTTCAGAGGCAAAAGAGGTTGCTTGGTCAGTCAGAGTTCATTGGAATAGAGACACTCATCAACGAGTTGGCGAAGATTCGGATTTTCTAAAGCCGCCGCGACTCTTTCTTTGTCATTCAGCTGCTTATTTACTGCCAAAAACAAGTTAAAAAAATAAAAATTTATTCCAACCTTACAGTGATAAACAATATATATATATATATATATTTACCGCAAATAGCCCGTGCTTTATTATGCGACTGGCAATATGGTTTGTAGCAATTTAGTCATTTTTCTAGAATTTTTTAAAATAAATTTCAATACTTAAACCAATTAAAAGTTAATCTTATAAAAGTAACTTATTGAATTTTCTTGTAACCCGAAAAATAGTAACAATAGTTTTAGATGAACATTGACTAATGACTAAGGTACTACAAACTAATAGTTTTAGATCATTTTGCAAAAATTAGGTTAAAGACGAAATTGTCACTCGTTTAATATATCATGGACTATTTGAGCTCAAATTGAAAATGAAAAAAAAAACCCCACAAAATAAAGAACAAGTAGTATTAGTGAGACTCGTTGTAAATATACCTGCTTCTTCATTAGCATGAGATCCAGGAGAGACTTTGATGTCAACCTGAAAATATGTATCACCAACAAATACAGGGGTTATATGAAGTATGAACTACGTCTATTGTATTTGATGAATTATCTCCCAAAGTTCTTCAAACTTCATTGAACCTTAAATCAAAAAATAAATAAATAAAATTTGACCTTGTAATGCGGAGGAAAATGGTGCTTTAGCTTAACTCTGAGGCATAGACCAATCACAGTTGCCATACTACAGTGCTGAATTGTTGGCGTGAAAGTTATCCTTTATTTTATTTTTAGTTAGCAAAAATAAAATAATTAATATAGTTGTTGATTAATTTGAGCACACAAAAAAAAGAAAAGACAGAGAGAAATGACTCACAGAATTCGACCGAGTTTGTCATCAACGGTTATTGATTCCTCTGAAAGAACGCTTAGTTGCTCTAAGGAATATGGATGCTCTGGATCTCTGATGTCCCTCACAAAATTTGTCAACTCTTCGGTCAAAGAAAACAACGTTTACTTCTTTAAAAGTTTGGTTAATTGGTAGCTCGGAAATTCAAAGGAAAGTAAAAGAAAATTTAGCTTGAGCTGTACTGTAATTTAGTCTATAATATATCAAGTTAGTATAAAAAAAACACATTGGAATTGCTAAGGAAGCACAATTATAGAATCTGAATGAACAAAACACAAGTTAAATTGATTATACACATGATTATAAACTGGAAAATCCAAATAGTTCATTACGTTCACGAGCCAAGACCCACAACTGAATTGACGCGAGAAAAAAATGAGTGACTGAAGAGAATTAAAAGCTAAAAAGAACAAAAGGAAAAAAAGAAAAGGATATCATAGATTTCGAGAGGATCAACAGCGTCGTCAGAGTGAGCTTCTTCGGTGCGGGCGACTCTTTCCTTCTTAGTGTGGACCACCGGATTCGCATTGATCAGACCCAGAGTCATATCTTCTTCCCTCTTTCTTCTCTCTCTCTCTCTCTCTCTCTCAAACAAAAATGGGTTTCATGGTCGCAGTGAATACTTTTCTTTTCCTTATATTATTTGTCGCAAGTGATTATTTATGTATTAATATAATTTCAGCAAGTGAAAAAAGCAAAGGGTATTGTTCATTTTTTTACCCGCCAACTATATCAAGGCAGGTAGACACGTACTTTAAATTAAGGGTCTAGCGTCCATATAGACCAGTAGAATTTAAGTTTTTGCAAAATAACCATAGTTTGTCAATTATAAGCAAAATAGTCATAGTAAGATTAATTCAGACATGATTAAAATTAGTGAAGACACGATTAAATTTAATCTCAACGAACTATAAAGACAGAATATAAACTTTATGAAGGCATGATTAAATTTAATGAAAACCTGGAAACCCAATTCATGAACGCAAAATACAAAACACCGTAAAATGCACAAATTCGGATAATCGAAAACCTCAATTTAGTCCATCCATGGCTTTTCGCTCTCCTCCTCTCCGCTCCTATCATCATCATCTCATCTCCCCACCGCCGCCTCAGTCGCCGGAGGCCTCGTTGCTCTTAATCTCTCTCCGTCGTTTCGGACTGAACCCTCAGTCTCCGGAACTCCGTTTCTCTCGGCTCCGAGCCGCGCAGATTCCTTCATCGTCTCCGCTCTCCTTCGTTCGAGCTGCGCACCGGGAGCTCCGTCGAAAGCTACGACAGCTCGCCGCCGCCGACGTCGTCGGCGGGAACTCGACACCGTTTGAATTTTGAATCGGAAGAGTGAAGAAGGAAAGGGACGAAATTTTAGAACTGAAGCTTATATTTTGTACTCTCAATTGGTTATTTTGCTTTCCCTAATGAAACTATGACTATTTTGCAAAAGTCATAATTTGAATTGGCTACTTCATATCATTTTTCCTTAAATTAATTACTGTCGTGAATGTTATTAAAAACATAAATGCTTATCATAATTGCGCAAAAATCAGTTGGCTAAAGTTTGAGTCTGTGAGCCTTTCAGGGGCTGTGCTAGCAGTTTTAGTCAAATTACATTTTGATTTTGCCACGTGGAGTTACTGGAAATTTAATTTTATAAGGTAGTACAACAAGCAATAATTAAAACACTTTCTTTTATTGGGCCCGATTTTGAATAGATATCGGATACTGATGTACCGGTTAAAAATTGACGTACATAGAGTACATATTTTGAATTAGAAGAAGAGTGTAATAACCGTGAGGAAGAATATACGCCTTATGTTACACTATGCTAGAAATATGAGAAAACGCTAGTCCTTATTGACTCTTCAATAGACGCTAAAATATTTATCCAAACTATCGATTAGTTAAGAAATAAAAGTTGTTTTAAGGATATAATTTGAAGTCTTATATTATGCGATAGTGTATATTCACTCTCTAAAAATGTTGAAAATATATTCATTATTGAAATTTAAAAGTTTATTTCTAAGTGTTTCTTTTATATAATTAGTTTTTGATGTTCAATATAATAAATTATTGAATGTTAGAATGTAAATACTAGTAATAGGAAAAATAAATATCCATAAGCCAAAAACGAGGAGAAGCAAAAATGAAGTAAATGTATAAATAATCATGATGTATTTAGAGCAGTCAAGTGCTCATGTTCGGTCCTGTAGCTCAGTTGGTTAGAGCGTTGGTCTTATGAGCCGAAGGTCGCGGGTTCGAGCCCCGCCAGGACCATTTATTTTCTTTTTGGCAAGTCTCTCTCGTCTCCGAGTTCTCTTTTCCGCGATATGATAATTTAGAGAACTGAACTTCATCGACCAAGGTCTCATGAGCTTTTGTTGTTTTTGCGATTAAGCTCGACCCAAAATGGTTCACAGCGCTTACGATTCCTTCGAGCTTCTCAGCGATTGTCCTTCGAAGATCGAGACCATCGAAGCCTACGGTACAAAGCTCATTCTCGGCTGTTCCGACGGATCGCTCCGAATTTACGCTCCGACCACCGCGTCGGATCGTTCTCCACCGTCGGATTACCATGTTCCGTCGTCGGAGGATCTCAGGAAGGACCGGTACGAGCTGGAGAAGCACGTCCCCGGGTTCTCGAGGAAGCCATTGGCGTCCATGGAGGTCCTTGAGTCGCGAGAGCTCCTCTTGTCCCTCTCCGAGTCGATCGCGTTTCACAGGCTTCCAGGACTCGAAACCCTAGCCGTCCTGACCAAGGCCAAGGGCGCGAACGCCTTCTCGTGGGACGATCGCCGAGGCTTCCTCTGCTTCGCCAGGCAAAAGCGGGTCTGTATTTTCAGACACGACGGTAATTCCGTAAACAATCCTTTTTTTTATTATTATTCTTTCAATCATTGTTTCTCGTGCATCTTCAATTTTGAACGAGTTCGGATGGTTTGTTCAGGTGGACGAGGGTTTGTGGAGGTGAAGGAGTTTGGAGTGCCTGATGTGGTGAAGTCGATGTCATGGTGCGGCGAGAATATCTGCATAGGGGTTAAGAGAGAGTATATGATTTTGAATTCCGCGAACGGTGCTTTGTCGGAGATATTCCCGTCTGGTAGGCTTGCTCCGCCATTGGTCGTCTCGTTGCCTTCCGGCCAAATGCTTCTTGGAAAGGTACATTTCAGTTCTGCTTCCATGGCTTTGATTAGTGTAATGATAATGGTTAGCAAGCTCAGGTAGTTATTAATGGTGTGGATGAGGAAAACCTAAAACTTGCAAAGATTAAATGATCTATCAGGACAATATTGGGGTTCTTGTTGATCAAAACGGGAAGCTTATACAAGAAGGAAGGATTTGTTGGTCGGAGGCTCCTTTGATCGTCATTATCCAAAAGCCTTATGCAATCGCTTTGCTACCAAGATTCGTGGAGGTATCTTAATTACCAGCTTACCAATTATTATCATAATGGTTTGTGGAAGGACTGGAATATATGATCCTCACATGCCATTTACGTTTTCCAGGTTCGGTCTCTTCGACCTCCGTATCCGTTGATACAGACTGTTGTCCTTAGGAATGTCCGTCGTCTTGTACAAAGCAATAATGCTGCGGTAGTTGCACTGGACAACTCTGTTTATGGTCTGTTCCCCGTTCCTCTCGGTGCACAGGTAGTTTTGGAGATGCTTTACCTTCTGTTTTAGTGGGCGTAATTTTGAAAACTCGTGGACTTTATCTTGCAGATTGTACAATTAACAGCCTCAGGTAATTTTGAGGAGGCTTTGGCGTTGTGTAAGCTTCTTCCCGCAGAAGATGCAAACCTTAGAGCGGCAAAGGAGGGGGCAATTCACATTCGGTGAGTGCTTTGTCTATTAATTTTTTTTTTCTTTTTTGGAGTTCATTTCGTTGGGTGAAGCCAAGTTCCTTGATGATGTTAATTAATCTTTGGGAATAGATTCAGTAGTGCTTCCATCATTTATTTGAGGAGTTCATTTCCGATGTTGCAGATATGCCCATTATCTTTTTGAGAATGGCAACTATGAGGAAGCTATGGAAAATTTTATAGCTTCTCAAGTAGATATAACTTATGTGCTTTCAATGTATCCGTCAATCATTCTCCCGAAGACTACATCTCTTCCTGAGCCAGATAAGTTCATGGATGTTTCTTGGGACTCGTCTCAGCTCACAAGAGCTTCATCAGACGTATCAGATGACATGGAACACTTTGCCCCTCCTCACCTGGTAGATTCTGATGAGAGCTCATCACTTGAGTCGAAGAAAATGAGCCACAATACCCTTATGGCTCTTGTTAAGTTTCTACAGAAGAAACGGTTCAGTATAATTGAGAAAGCAACTGCTGAGGGAACAGAAGAGGTTGTTTTAGGTGCTGTTGGAGATAATTTTGCATCTTATGATTCCAATAGGTTTAAAAAACTGAACAAGGTTAGTCAATACTTCAATTGTATGTTTCCCTTTGTTCACATTTATTCAGTAGAGGATAGCTTGTGCTGTTCTTGTACTCTTTCCTTTACTTTATAAAGCTATTTTTTTTCCTTTAGTGAAGAAGAATGTGTTCCCTTGCAATGAGGATATTGTGTACTACAATTTTTTTTTTATCTTATTGGGATGTTATTTTGCAATAAACGTGAGGTTTTCATAAGATTATTCATTTTTAAAAAGAAATGAATAATCTACCACTGAGCTATCCTCTCTTGTTGATTTCATAATTTGAGTGCCACAATTTTGAAGTACACTGATACTCGGTGTTGTTTGTAGCAATTGAATCCTATATCTAATCATCCTATTTTTATTTGTGTTCCTTAGGCTCGTGGCAATGTTTCTATAAGCTCTGGTGCTAGGGAAATGGCTGCAATACTAGATACTGCATTGCTTCAAGCTTTGCTTCTCACCAGACAATCTTCTGCAGGTTTAGAATTGGAATTACTAAAAGGTCTTAACTACTGTGATGTAAATATATGTGAAGAGATTCTCCAAAAGGGTAACCACTACGCGGCTCTATTGGAACTGTACAAAGGAAATTCTAAGCACCATGAAGCTCTAAAACTTCTTCAGCGACTAGTAGAAGACTCAAAATCTACTGAAATGCCAGCTGAGCTAACTCAAACGTTTAAGCCCGAGTCCATCATTGAATATCTCAAGGTAAGCTTGTGCCTTGGGAGTGAGTGTAGTTTATATCTATGCGTCCTAATCTTTCTTTTAGCTGCGCAATATTCTAATCTTGTCAATGGACTTTTTTTTTTATCCATGAAATGGAAGCAGGTCATAACACATTCTTGTTTAGTGTCTCAAATAATTGATAAATATTTTTATTGTTTAAAATGTGTCAGAGGGTTTCTCCTTTTATTTTCCAGAAGTCTAATCAGGTTGTTTCTTCTGCAGCCTCTTTGTGGGACAGACCCCATGCTTGTCCTGGAATTTTCGATGCTTGTTCTTGAGAGTTGTCCGAAACAGACGATTGAGCTCTTCTTATCAGGAAATATTCCTTCAGACTTGGTCAACTCGTATTTGAAGCAGCACGCTCCAAACATGCAGGCCACATATTTAGAACTCATGCTTGCAATGAATGAAAATGGAATTTCTGGGAATTTGCAGAATGAAATGGTATAAACTTTTTGCTAATAATAGTGGCTGAGTTCAACTTCTTTTTCTTGATGGGTATTGGTCTTGCAACTGTATGCTGATATACCGTCTGACAGGTAAATATTTATCTCTCAGAGGTACTTGAATGGTATTCAGACTTGAGATCTCAACAAACCTGGGATGAGAAAACTTACTGCCCAACTAGAAAGAAGTTGCTTACTGCCTTAGAGAGTATCTCGGGCTATAGCCCAGAGGCTTTGCTGAGACGTCTCCCACACGATGCATTGTATGAAGAGCGAGCCATTTTGCTCGGAAAAATGAACCAACATGAGCTTGCCTTATCTCTCTATGTGCATAAGGTAGTTTTTCCTGTTCAGATCATGTTAATGCTGTGAATATCAAGTCAATCTATGGTTTAATTTTGGGGTTACATTTTGAGCGCAATATGTTGAAAGGATTTTATGGTCCCGGAAGTGTCTACTGTTTATTGCTTTACACCAAGGAAATGCAAACCTCATTGTACGAGGTTGCCTTCATTGAGAAATTGAAGAAATGCTACCTATTTGTTTTAACTTTTAACTTTTTTGTCACCATTTTTTTCCATTAGAGTTTCACCATCTCCCTTTATTTGTTAAGAAATTTTGTTCATTGAAGTAGCATGGTTAAGACAAACGAGTCCTATCAAAAGGCGGTGTTTTGTCCATTTTCTGTGTACTTGAGGGTACCTGTGTTTTGACTGAATCGTTTTTTGTTTTTTTATCTTAAAGAAAGAAAAAATAAATTGAGCAATCCAGGAAAACAAGCTTAATAGTCGGTGAATCTTATTTCGATCACCATATGATCTTTTTCTTGAATTGTCTTACTGCATGAGCTCACTTCAACTATAGTTTTTTCCTATTATTAACTTTTGCTCCATCTATGGTGTTCCGTAAAATTATCTTAAATATTAACTTGTGTCCCATCTTTGTATTTATCACCGTTAGTTTAGTATAAAATTTACTTCACAGGG
Source organism: Urtica dioica subsp. dioica (assembly GCF_054948205.1). Taxonomy (NCBI): domain Eukaryota; kingdom Viridiplantae; phylum Streptophyta; class Magnoliopsida; order Rosales; family Urticaceae; genus Urtica; species Urtica dioica. The sequence continues at coordinate 4,747,058 of NC_142759.1, forward strand.
CTGAAATTTGAAACATGTCTGTTTAATTTGATATCCTAGATTTTTCTTTAGATCTCCTCTCAGTGATTTCTAGTGTCTCCTTTTTGCAGCTTCACGTTCCTGATCTGGCGCTTGCTTATTGCGACCGTGTGTACGAGTCAGTGCTTCTCCTACAATCTGCAAGACCGTCTGGCAATATCTACCTCACGCTTCTGCAAATCTATCTCAACCCTCAAAGAACCACCAAGAACTTTGAGAGACGAATAACCAACTTGGTATCGCCTCAGACTCCAACGGTTCCAAAGCCTGGCTCTGCAACTGCTGTTAAAGGGAAAGGTCGCTCGGCTAGGAAAATCGTTGCAATAGAGGGGGCCGAGGAGATTCGGGTCAGTCCAAGTGGCACGGATAGTGGTAGAAGTGACGGAGATACAGATGATTTTGGCGAGGAAGGAGATTCTGATATAATGCTCGACGAGGTTCTTGATCTGTTGAGTAAAAGGTGGGACAGAACTAATGGAGCTCAGGCCCTCAAGCTCTTACCGAGAGAGACTAAACTACAGGTTTCAATCAGATGATTGTTCTATAAACTAAACTGTAGGATGTATTTGAATGTCTTTCCTGATAAAATGCATATCTTATAATATATATCCAGAATTTGCTTCCATTCCTTGAACCCCTTCTCAAGAAATCCAGCGAAGCCTCTAGAAACTTGTCAGTGATCAAGAACCTTAGGCTAAGTGAAAACCTTCAGGTACGTGTGATCGCATTTTTTTGAATACCCGACCGATTGCAGTCTATTGCCAACACTTACAACTGAGCCATATTCGATTCCAAATTCCAATATAGTTGATGCGTTGACTGAATATGTATATTGCTCTGCCACAACAGGTAAAAGAGGAGCTATATAAGCAAAGAAAGCCGGACATAAAAATCACCGGCGAAAGCATGTGCTCGCTTTGCCACAAGAAAATGGGCACGAGCGTTTTTGCTATCTACCCCAACGCAAAAACACTCGTGCACTTTGTTTGCTTCAGAGACTCGCAGACTATGAAAGCCGTGGGTAAAGGCCTCCCACTAAGGAAGCGATGAACCACCTAAACAATCATTTAAAAAAAAAAAAAAAAAAAAAAAACCCGCTTTCTGGTTTGGCAACTCAATTTTTGAAAACCGTGTGCATATATATATATATATATTTATTAGCCGTGGAAGATTGTTTCCCGAACGATATTCTTGCCGTGTTGTATTGTATTGTATTGATTGCTCCATTTTGTAAAGTTGGCAAAATTCGAGAGAGCTCAAGATTGGTTTGATTAATTGTTATTTCATCGACCATTTCTTTCTGGCGGATGAGGCTTTGCTTACATTGAATTAAAACAAAAAATAAGTAGATCAAGCAACGTCAGATGATGACGTGGCAACATCACAACTATTGTTCTTGTTTTCCCTCTTGTCAGAAAAGCAGTAAACGATAACTCCAACCCTGGAGCCCCCTAACGGAGCGTCCCGGAACAAGACCTGGACGTGGAAATCCTTGTTGGCCTTCCTGAAGAAAGCGGACTCTTTCTTCCACCTCTTGAGGTGAGCCATCACGAAGCTCGTCCCTTTCCCCAACACCAACGCCCTCAGCGTCCGAAGGAGCGGCTCGTAGAGGTGGTCGTGGTACACTACATCCGACCCCACGATAAGATCGTACTCCTCCTCGCCGTCCACGTCGCCGTCCTCCCCCCACCTCAGCCCCTTGGCCGCCACGCTCCCTCCGCCGCCGGCCGCCACCGCTGCGGCGTTGGCCTCGGCGTTGAAGCGGAGGTTGGGCAGCACGTGCGGGAGGTCCGTGGCCGTGACGGCGGCGCCGAGGGCGGCGGCGGCGGCGATGGAGACGAGGCCGGTGCCGGAGCCGAGCTCGAGGATTCTGAGGGGGCGGCGGAGGGAGGAGAGGAGGGGGGCGAGCGGGGAGGCGGCGGGGGAGAGGCGGTGGGCGTCGAGGAGGGCGACGAGTGAGGTGGCGGCGGGCCAGAGCTGGAAGGAGAGCCCCTGAGAGCTTATTTGTCTGATTGCCAGCGTGGCGTTGATGGAGCGGAGGTGGTGCTGGACCACTTCAGCCTGCGACTTTACTTCTTCGCTCATCCCACTTTGCTCTCCAACAGGGGACCGAGGATGAGCTTTATTAGGGCTCCCTGCTTTGATCATTTACCGCTTTACCCCCCAACGTTTTACGTGGGTTTTTTTTCTTAATTTATTTATGGTCCAATAGAATTTGATTAGGTCATTTTTTTCTATATTGGAAATTGCAAATCAAACACATCTTTCTTTCTATTCGGACAAAAACATATCTCACATTAATTTTTTTTTCACCTTCTCGGTTTTCTCTCATTCTATATTTTCTTTCTATCCACCACTGAAATTCGTCATACACCGTACCAAACTCACTCGTATTCTCTCTATTCCTTCAAAATCCACCGGAAAAAAATTAATTTTTCTTGTGTGTAGTGTACTGATAGATATAATTTTGTTTCATGTGTTTTTTTTAAGACATCTTTAATTTTGAAAAAAAAAAACCATACAAGAGGAATTCTGGAAATCGTAAAAAATGTAACTAAAATTATTGGTGCCTTCAAAAAGAAAATTGGAACTCTCAGATTCGTTTAGAGAATTAGTTGTATTTATGGCTTAGTTAGGGTGGAAAGACCTCTATATATGAGCATTCATCTCCACGAAACAAAGTTTAACAAGTTGTTACTTGAAGAATATTTTTTTATATTGTGCTTAAACGTCAATATAATTGGCATAAAAGTTGAAAAAAAAAATAAACAAACTAACCTATGGCTTTGATAAACAGTGGCGGAGCCATTTTTTATTTATATGATTTGTTATTTTTACTTTCATGCACATTTCGTTGGTAATTAATCGTCTTATGACTCTTATCGAGGCAAGCTATTAACCGCTTAACCGCGGAAAGGATAAATAAAATGAGGCGGGAAAATCAAAGGTAGACAAGCGTGTAATAAACAATTTATGGAAGGGCAAAATGGGAAGGGTTGATTGCTTTAAAAGACAATCGGGAAGGAGAGGAAAGAAAGAGAGCGTGGAAGGAGATGATACGAGCGGTGTTGGTGATCAACACTCAGGGGAAGCCCAGGCTTGCCAAGTTCTACGATGTCATGGTTAGTCCTCTCTCTCTCTCTCTCCATTGACTTGTTCTCTAAAATTCCTTTCATCTTGTAACAGCCTGTCGACAAACAGCAAGACCTCATTCGCAACGTCTATGCAGGTTCTCTATCCCCTATCTAGTTATTGTTACATTTGAACATACATTATGTGATTATATTCGATTTTGTATGCGGATCGGTCCAAATCTCTCAACCGCCATTTTTGCGTTTGTGTGAATTTTAATTTTATTTGCGAATTGCCTATGATAAATCGTGTAAGTGTCGAATTTTTTGTTGCGATCAAGAAAACGATTTTTTTTCAGATTTAATTTCTCGTTCACAGATCGGCTTTGTTTAGGCTCTCTCTAATCCGCCTTGACGAGTTTCGACTCTTTTAACGATCTCCGTCCTACTGTGAACTATTTTTCTTTTTCTAAACAACGCGACTGTGCGTATTTGCCAGTAGTTACTTGGTCATGAATTCCAGGTTTTTTTTTTTTTTTTTTTTGTGTGAAATGAACTGGTTTCTGTTAATATGTCTGAATCACGAACCCAAGACACGATATGTTCTTGTCTGGAGTAATTTAATAAAGCCTCTATGTGTTGTAATTGACTTTAAGGCTACAAATTGCTTGTGCTCGTGTTGTACTTATTTTTTAAGTAGATCAAATTTAGTTTTATTGTCTGAATCGCCTAAATTCTGTGGTCTCATTCATGTGCTTGTCAAGATCACAGAAACGTCTCTCCATACCTTGATAAAAGCTATAAAAAAAATCCAGACAGATTGTGGATCTCCATGTCAGATTTGTATAGTGTTTTTTCAGACACCTAGGTCACAGATCTTAATTCACATGGCAGTTGCTAGAAAAGTTTGTTTGTATTTGTATCTTTTGTTATTATTTATTCATCTGAATCACATATCTTGGTACCTAGTCACCATTGTGTTGTGTGTGTTCGCAAAATCTCTATTCTTGATGTCTGATTCTGCTACAGCTTTATGCAGTAGAGCTGATAATGTAAGCAATTTTATGGAAGCGGAGTCTCTTTACGGTCCTGTAAGTTCTGATTCAAAACTTATATTTGTTACATATAACTTTATCTTTCTTCAGTAGCTTTGGTTAGGTCTTCGTTGTTGTTGGATGTTTGGTCCTTTAATATAGCTTTGAGCTTGATAGTAAACAAATCTTTGTAAAACTTTTAGCGCACACAGAGTTCTTATTTGCTAGAATAATAGAAGCTAAGAAGTGTGCCCTGTATGCACTGAATTCGTTTTGTGAATTTATAGATTTTCGTGTAGTCTTATGAAGAGTATCTTATCGTATCTGTTTTTCTCATTCTAGGACACACGTCTTGTATACAAGCACTTTGCAACTTTGTACTTCGTCTTTTTATTTGATAGTTCTGAAAACGAGCTGGCCATGCTTGATCTGATACAAGGTACGTACCTTACCGCTTATTGTTATTTGTAGTACATTTAGCTATTATGCCGTTAGAGGACAGTGATTCCTTAGTTGAAGTTCATTGATATTGCATAGAGTTTTCGCTCAGTATTTTTAGGAATATAGCTGCCAGTTTAAAATTCGACAAATATGGTAACTGAAACTAAGGTTTGATTGCATAAAGAGACCACATAGTTTTTTATTTTATTTTATTTTATTAATTACATAAAGAAGCGACGTTATAAAGGTAAATTTGGCACTTCTGAGAAATTGACGAGCGCTGAGCAAAGCATTGTATTCAATAGAAAAAGACAAGTGTGCTAAAACAGAAGAAAAAAAAAACTGCATATGGGACCATGATGTGCTCTAGAACAGGTTTCAAGGATTGGAAACACGGGTTAAACCCCGGACCTAGTTGCAATACATTACTTTTACAGGACATTCAAATTTACTAATTGGAATATTATTTGTTAATTGCTAGCATTAGCATAGGACTTAGGGGTCTTAGAAATTTTGATAATGGATCTAAATTGGATCAAAGCAGACCACACAAATCCAAAGTGATTTGGTCAGGTCGACAAATATGGTAACTGAAACTAAGGTTTGATTGCATAAAGAGACCACATAGTTTTTTATTTTATTTTATTTTATTAATGACATAAAGAAGCGACGTTATAAAGGTAAATTTGGCACTTCTGAGAAATTGACGAGCGCTGAGCAAAGCATTGTATTCAATACAGAAAGACAAGTGTGCTAAAACAGAAGAAAAAAAAAACTGCATATGGGACCATGATGTGCTCTAGAACAGGTTTCAAGGATTGGAAACACGGGTTAAACCCCGGACCTAGTTGCAATACATTACTTTTACAGGACATTCAAATTTACTAATTGGAATATTATTTGTTAATTGCTAGCATTATCATAGGACTTAGGGGTCTTAGAAATTTTGATAATGGATCTAAATTGGATCAAAGCAGACCACACAAATCCAAAGTGATTTGGTCAGGTCGAGTTTTCTATCTTACATAGTTTTGTCCAGTTTATTTAGTTGGGAAACTTCAAATTTTTTCCTCCCAAATAATGTTTGAGGAGATTAAAACGATGCCATTTCACTCATCTTAGATGAACACTACGGTGACATCTTTTTTTATTCTTCCCATTATTACGTGCTTGGCTTGTATCTACTCCTTACGTTTCACTGGTCAATACAGTATTTGTGGAAACAATGGATAAGTGCTTCAAAAACGTATGCGAGCTCGACATAGTGTTCAATTACAGCAAGGTATCAGTTAAACTCATACACATGCCACATTTCCTGACCTTGTATGTGTACTTAACTCAATTGTTCTAAGCTTAATGCTCTGCCAATTTATGATCCAGATGCATACTATACTAGATGAGATCATATTTGGAGGTCAAGTTTTGGAAACAAATTCTTCAGAAGTTATGAAGGCCGTTGAAGAGATATCCAAGTAAGTACATACTGTCTCATTTCTCTGTGCATTATGCAATTCAGATGTTGCTTATATTATATATCTTGTGTTTACAGGCTAGAAGCAGCTTCAAATTCCAGCTGGCGAAGTCGGTAGTTCAAGCCCAAGGGTAAGGGGTGTCTTCTGAACAGTTTATGCTTTCACTTTGGTCAACAACAATACCGTTCGTATATCTTCTGGTGTATATATAACTTGAGCACCTACTCTGGTTTTTACAAGGGAGTTTTGCTTTTCTTTGCTTAGTCAGCTCTGAGTCTTACATGATGTGTGTTCGCAGGTTATGATTAGCCGTTTTAGAAGTGAAAAGAATTCCTTGTTTGCAAAGTACTAAATTAGGTGTAAAATAAGAAAAAAGTGCTGGGTGAAAATAGGAAAAGAACACAGCAAGGAAGAATAAGATTTTTTGTGAATTAGACTTTTTTGATGTCTTGAAGAACAGCAAGTGCAGCATTGCGGCCCGGGGCACCCATGACACCACCTCCCGGGTGGGCCCCGCTGCCGCACATATATAATCCGCCTACTGGGGTCCGATAATTTGACCTGAAATGTGCAAATTATTAATAATAAAGGTGAAATAAATTCATAATCGAAAAATTTGACCTGCGTTAGTATTATGTTCAAATGTGATCCGGATACATGTGAAGAACACATTTGTAATAAAAGAAAATGTTTCAATGACCTCTTAAGATTTTACTAATATTATAGAAAAAGTTTGAGCAGTTAATTTTTTCTTTTCTTGGTCAAATATTTGTTTATGCTCTACAACTAATACTAATATAGTGACTAAGAAAAAATTATTTGTTAAATATTGAATACAGTACACTGTCTTGGAGATAAAAAGATTATATACACCTTCACCTACCAAGACAAAAACAAACCTTTCATTAATACGCTCTTTTTCTCTTTCCGTGTTGTTCTCTTATCCAAACCCCAAATGCAATTAGCGTAATAATTTAGGGACGCTAACTATAAATTTAAGAAAGGGATATTTTTAGATTGAAATCCATTACTCTCCTAAAAGATTGGTCTTGTTTCTTTTTAATAGGAAAATGTAAAAAAAATGCTGATTAAAGCATTTTCACCAAACAGTTTAATGTGTACTTTAACGAGCCTGTTTTCAAGTATTACCGTACCGAGCATATATTTAACATTGAACACTGCAAAAGCAGACACAGCGAGAATTAGTAATTACCATCCTTTTACGGGGCGCATGAGGAATAGAGAGTCCAATTGCATAGCTCCGTGGAAGATATTCCCTCCTGTGTCCGTGTTTTACAAATTTATATTCTATACATTGTTGTTTTAACACTTCTACTCTGGCTAAGTCTCATAATACATACCTGTTAGACCGATTTCTCTTTCAAGATCCGGCGGGGTCAACATGTCATAATCAATGACTGATGAGCTGAAACCGGGTGCGTATTCATCAATCAAGCTAAAACATCTTTTTGCAAATGACTCCTGAAAATGTGGTTGTAACCAAAACATAAATTATAAAAGAGAGTTGCAAGCTTTTCGAAAGTCTGGTTCTGTTATCTCACTTCCCCAAAGGGAATCCCCCAATTTTCACTCAAAATTTTCTTATTTTTTTCCCTTTTGATATGGTTGAGTACCTAGCTGATAATCTCTAATTACTGGTACTGTGCCTTGGTTCCTTGCAGCTAACAAATAAATATAAGACCGTGAAATCGAGTAAGAAGATTTACGAAACTCTGTAAGTAGCGTCTTCCCAGTTCCCATCCGAGGGTTTGTACGGTGTGTACTGAACGAACAAGTTGATCACGTGCTTACCTATGATTAAAATGAAAAAGGATCATTCTATAATCTGGTGATCTTTTGAGAGGATCATGAATGGATCGTCCTAAGAATAACCTTAACAGATTTTTTATAGGTCTAGAGAGATACGTGTAATGTTTATATTGTTGTTATAATAGAAATACCGGGTGGAGATATCGTCTTGTCCAATACAGAAGGAATTGTCATCTCAATGACTGGCCTCCGTGACGGCAGTCCATTTGTGGAATCTTGACAGGCCTCATGAATCTCCTCCATACTGGAAAGAGCAACATTTGAGTATCAATACAAGTAAACCGGGATCATATTTCACATATGGGAATCAAACAATCGAGGTTTTAAGGTAAATTATTAATAGTCAGGTGAACAAATAGTTACGAACCAATTTGTTTCCGAAGTAAAAGGGTTTTTGCTTTTTGTTGACTGGAGAGTGGCGAATTATGTGACTGACCAAACATTGAAAAAAAAAGCAGAATCTAAAGGTTTCGCTAAAGAAATGGCTGGGGTTATACAATTTAAGCTAAGCTTGAATTGTGATATTTGGTGCGTAGAATCTTTTAATCAGACTTTTAACTTCCATGATTTCCTGCTCCATTAACCTGAATTTGGACCTCAAATTTTTAGTAGAGAATAAAAGAACTTGGCGAAAAAATGAAAGACATAACAAAACTTGAGCAACAATTGTGTTCAAAAGTATGAACAAGTGGGCAGTAATCCCCCAAGAAAATTGAGTAGAGATCAAGAAAAAATTACTAGCATGTGAAATATTTAAGGAAAAACATTTTTCTCGTATTCTTTTAGTGAAAAAATACATCTTTAAGAAATTATTCACTTGTACTTATTAATATATATTTTTTTCTATTATTATTCTGAAGGTAACAAGTATGTTTCGGAAGGCCTGCCTTGCAATTCAGACGAGGAGTGAGGTACATGATTGATAATGAATTTTTCCAATGGCATTTTACTCTCTTGATTTCTCATTACTTAAATATCACACCACAACGACACACTATGAAAGAAACACATCTCAAGGAACTGAAAACCAAAACTAATCTTGAGCTGAAAGTATTATACCTCTCAGAACCGATATGAATAGTACCCACATGCTGAGGACCTGATGAGGCATGGCCTAACTTGCAGCACTTAAACTCGGGAATTTTATCAACTGCCAAGTTTATTTTCGTAGTTGCCTGTTTTAACCAAAAGTAAAGATAAAAAGAGTGATGTGCATTATTAAGATTGAATCTCAAAAACCGAAAATGTTTATCAAACTAAACCTTTTGAGATATTAAGAATCAAATGGACATAAACAGCTAAATTATTTTTAGAGTTATACTGCTTTCCTCCTCTTCCTCCTATTTGCTTTGAATTCAACCCAAATAAAACTTAAATTGCGTTGAGAGTAATAAAAGAGATTATCCAGAAAAATCCTAATGAAGAGAATGTGTTATGCAATTGGAGTCTATTCATAGATAAAGAAAGTTTTGCCAGAGAGAGAGAGAGAGAGTTTACGGAGCTGTAGTCGCAGTGCTTGATAGCACGAGCAAAATCATCTGGAAGTACATTGTCAGGCATCAACTCCTATTTCAGATATTATAGAATCAGTGACAAGTTGAGCAAGTGTACAAACATCTAAATGGTAAAGTTTCACCTTGAAAGTTCGGTAAGGGGTTGCATTTGATAAAACAATTGGAGAGCGCAACCGTGTACCATCAGCCAATAACACCTAGAAGAATTAGACGCTACAGGGTCCAATCAGTTTCTCAACTTCAAGTTGTGATTCTAAGGGAAAGGTGATTGTCTAACACTAACCCCGTTAACTCTTCCAGAGTCTTCAATTAAGAACTGTTTTACCTGAAGCACGGAATAATAAAACAAAGGCAGAAAGATAAGAGGCGACTAAAAAAATTAATAAAATAATGAGCTACATTGCCCGAAGAGAATAGATAGTAATATACTTCAGAATGACTTCCAAATTATCACAATTAGACCTTTTACTTAATTCTATACCAGCTTTTCCCTAAGTATGCAAAATGGTGAAACGTATTTCAGAAAATAGACCTCTGCCCTTGTTACGATATAAGCCCCTGCTTCCTTGGCAGCTTTACTTATAGCCGCGGATACCGAGCCCATCCCACCTTCAACATACCTGTCATGCACACACAAAAAAATAAAGAAAAATATACAACTCATCGACATCATTCTAATGGTGTTTAATTTTTATTACCAAATGACTTGTATACAATTAGTCCTCTTCGTGTACTTCACTCAAGCATGTTAACAAAGATACCTTGGTAGGCTGAATTTTGGGGTACCGACACTACTCAACCCTAATACGATTATATGATAATCCTTTTCGTTCACTGCTTATTTAATTTCCCTTTACATGCAAACAACTGGCTGCTTGTGAATTGTGATTGACTCAAAAGTTCTCCATCGGAATATAGCATTTTTTAGATTTTAGTAACGTGGCATCTCTGACACTAGATTGTATTCTATCAAGCGGAAAAGGTACATACGACCAAACTCCACGTTCACCATCGGTTTCTCCCATGACATGGTGTAATAAAACATATCCACTCCCTGGTGTGTGCACGCTTGCCTTGAATAAAGAATAGAGACCAATTTAGTTTACTTGTATCAGTGGTTGAATATTCAGAAAAATAAACTAATTTTACTGCTCTTGTAGTACAAAGAAATAAACATTTCTTTCACTTTAAATAATAATACTACATATCATTACTGCTCTTATACTATAACTCCATCTGATTTAAAGATATTCAGTTCAGATCTATGCAGAAGTCTTTGTAAACAATAGAACTACATATCATAGATAGGATAGCCCGAGTGATTCAAGTTGGATAATTTATATCGACCGTAATCAAGGGAAAAATAGTTCAATAAAGCCTTACCGTTGAACCAATCACCGCATCTGTTGCAAGGGTTGCTTTCAAAACATCTGTCTGCAAGCACAAAAAAAAAATGACCAAAAAACATCAACATTAAATAAGTTGAGCTAGATTAAAGGTATTACTAGATTTCAATCCTTCCAGGCACTATTCCGTATTCTACTCTCATTTGTTATCTTATTTGTTCCTTTCACGGGGTGCCTAGCGAATTGCTTGCGGGGCTTGACATAGTTCAGTAGCCTATAAGAACAAATTATCTCCCCCTACTTCAAACGGGTGATGATGAGCCAAAATATCACAAAAAATAGAGAGGAAACTAAAAGATTGTATGACAACCTCAAACCAATTATTCAAAACCTTTGAGGCTGGGGATACTAATAGGTCCACAAAATCCCTGCCAAAATAAACAAGTGTATGTTCATAAATCACCCGCATCATAAATCACCCGCACCAAACGCATAATGATCGAGCTACCAAAGTTATGAATTATCATCTTGATTAAAGAATACTGAAATATGTTTCTGTGGTCCAGTTAGTTTCACACACACAAAAACACAGAAGACTATTGCTGGTATATCAACTGTACAGGGAAAATGTGGTTTTAGAAAACTCAAAATTCTTACGTCAAATCTTTCTGCCCTAGGGAGAGTGATTGTCGGAGAAAACAAGTCCAGAAAGCTGATTTCTGGATCCTATCTTTAACTCGGTCACCAATAGACTGGCTGCACTGCAAAGATTCCGGAGGAGTTGAATCTATCAATGGATCCATGAATTTGCAGAACCTCTCCAACTGCTCTTCATATCTGCCATAGAGAGCCAAAGAAAAAACTCTTCCAAGTAAGAAAATAAAGAACCTCTAATTCTGAACTCGATTTTTATTCAATAACAAGAAATCTCAACTATCGAATGAAATAATTTTCTTAAAATGCGGAAAGATCGTACTAAACAGTACCTGAGATACGCATCAGCATCTTGTTTGGAGAACTTTGATATCTCTGCGTTGTTGAAATCCTTGTCAGGCCCAAGGAGAAGATAACGCCCATCCAAACAAGGCGTAAACGATGAAGGATTTCTCTTCAGCATCTTCAGCCCATGGCGACCTAGCTCTAGCTCTCTGTATATTATCACATTACCATCTCCAATCAAAACAAAAGCAACGCGATCAAAAATTGAACTCGGAACTATATATTCCAGGTTTATGTAGCTCTGAATCGTTTTGAAATCTTTCTGTATAGCCCTCTGTTATCATGCATAACCATCGCCAATTAAAACAGAAACCAAGCGATCAAAAATTGAACTCGGCACTGCAAATTCTAGGTCTATATAGGTCTCAACTATTCCGAAATCTTTATGTACAGCACCTTTTTGTTATTCGCTCACGCTTTGCTGAGAAAATCGAGTTCATCGGAATCGGAGAGGTGATCTAGGGTTTAATGAAGTCCTTACTTGATGACGGAAGGTCTGAGGAGGCTCTGAAGGTAACTGCAGCGGGAGAACTTGAAGCCGGGAACGAGCTCCTCCGTCACGGCGGCGCCGCCGATGATGTGGCGGCGCTCGAGTACGGCGACAGAGAGACCGGCGCGTGCGAGGTACGCAGCGGATGTGAGGCCGTTGTGGCCTCCGCCGACGATAATCGCGTCCCATTCCCGGTCCTTCAACGCCGCGGAGCTGCTACTATAACCTCTTCGCCACATTTTTCCTCCGATCACTTGTCTATTGAGAGGTTTTTTCTAATTTGCTTTCAGAATAGTAGTGACAGTTTGATCGCTACCTATGTGGGTATTCATGCACTGCATCGTCTAATTATTTTTCCAAAAAAAAAAAAAATGCACTGCATCGTCGAATTTTTTATTATTATTATTATAATTCTATTAGTTATAAACTGTAGTGGAAAATACTTAATATTGTGGTGGTTTTTTTTTTCTTGGCCTGAGCATAAATTTATAAAATGTTAATTATAAACCATTTTGTTATGCATATTTGTCATTTAATATGAATAAAAATATATTAAATAAGTGGGTGAGATTAACAATCAATTAAATTAAGTTAGTGAGAAGATGTTACCTTTAACTTAATTTATTTTTGTTTTCAAAAAAAAAAAAAACTTAATTTATTTTTTGCATTATTTAAGATGTTTAAGTTTTGATGCTTTGTCCACTATATTAAGGTGGTTTTTGTGTTCCAAAAATGACTTAATCATTTATTGAGTATTTAGTTCGAATTTTTTGTTAGTCTTTTGGCGGTGCAAAGTGAAAACACTCAAACGTCTTTTATCATGGCTGGTGGTCCACGAGCATTTTAGTTCATTTAATAACTTTTGAGATTTTTTGAAAGAGTCAAGGAGCTGCTCGAATTTTAGTGTGTTCTATATTTCGTTCATCAGAAGTTCTCACACAATACGTTTTCATCCAATTTTAGAATTGAATCATTGTTATCTTCAGATCTCATTTGATCTTTGTTAAGAGATGTAAAATGTTTGTATATAGTATATAATGTACCTTTGATTTATATTTTTTGTTTTTTGTCCTAAGATATCTTCATGAGCCTCGAAATTTTAAGCAATATTTTTATTTTATGAAATACCCGGAGAATCCCCTGTAAGATTCTTGCTATTATAAATTAGGACACACCTCTAAACATGACTTTGGAGGGTTTCAGATTTTAAGTTTATTGGTTTTCATGGCTTATTAGAGCAACATTAATGGTTCCTAGCTTAACAATTTAAGGACTTGCTTGCAATTAGGAAAAATGTTAAGCTATTTGCTTAACCATTATTTGGCATTTTAGCTATGTGTTTGGCTAGTGAAATTAGCTCTATAGAGCTAATTGCTTAAGCAAACTACATGGGACCCAATACACTATTTTAGTAATTATTTTATTGTTTTTACAAGTGGAAATTGAATAAAAAAATAAACAAAAATAGAAAATGACAAGTGGGATAAACTTAAGCAAGATGATAAATTAGCTTACCATTGTGGATGATTTAGCTTAAATAAATTATATTTTGCTATAGCTTATGTGGCATGGTAAGCTAATTTGACATTAGCTTACCATTGTGGATGCTCTAAGTTGCCATTCATCCACTGTATCATACGTTCCCTTATTTATACTATAGTACGTACGCTAATGTCTTTTTTATTATTACTCTCTTATGTATGTCTGTTTATAAAAAAAAAATGTTGAGATTTCAAAAAGATATTTAAAAAAAATCTATTTAAAAGTGATATGGAGTCCCATCTTTATATAATAAATTCGATATTCATGTGATAGTTTAGCGACAAGATTAGTTTTCCAACTTGTTATCCGCGTTAAATTTGATCAGTTCATAATTGAAAACGTTTAGCGCGACGATAACATTCGTTAGCACAAATGATATCACTAAATTAAAACCCTCAATCGGAGTTAGTAATCTCCAAATTTCAAAACAAGTTATGACTGAACTTGTAAGATTTCTTATAAATATATAATATTTATCTGGATTCTCACCAACGGTCCCATGGTCTAGTGGTTAGGACATTAGACTCTGAATCTAGTAACCCGAGTTCAAGTCTCGGTGGGACCTTTCTTTTTTCCAATTTTTCTTTGACGTACTCTTGTAATCCTATTGGACTACATTCGTATAAACTATCAAGCACGACAATAAATTTTCCTAGTTTCACATCCCAAAAAAAAAAAAAAAATACAATTTCCCTAGTTCAGTTTAAATCCCATTATCCATAAGCTTTTGTAATAGTAACTTTAATATTGTTATTTATTTATTTTACTCTTCTGCCTTCTAAATCTTCTTCACTCCATCTATAGAAGCCAAGACTAATCATATCACAAATTGATCGAATTTTGATTTTCTTTAAATTTCACAGCCTAATATTTGGTAACAGGCATGCCAAACAGCCGTGCCAAAGTTATTATCGTTCAAATTGAATATTTAGTAATAAGATAAGCAAGCCTCAATGTTGTTTTTCAACTTGAGATATGATCCATTTTTTTTTTACAAACCATTTTGTAATAGAAATACTATATTTTAATTTTAACTTTTATTCCTTCATTTGTTTCAGATCATTCTTTTAATGGATATCAGAATTCTTATAAATAAAAAATCCACTGAAGATGAGGTGGAGCATCGCTACGAAATTTTACAAGAAGACCTTGTTAATGCGATTTCTCGAATAACATTCACAGGACACGCGGCGAGGTGTCGAGCTTGTGACGTGTCTCGTGTTTAGGTTACGAGCGCCGAATCTCCTACGGCTCCGAGAGCATCGTAACGTGTTAGAATATCTTGAGCGTCACGACTGCGAAGATGCCTTCGGGAATTCGAGGAGGGCGGTGTGGTTTGCCTTGGAATTCGTCTCTTCGTCTCCGTTCTTAGTGTTATCACAATTCGATTCTTTTTGTTTTGCCTGAAAAAATGAGGAAACGAGCTAGAGGGGGCGCGGAGAATTTATGTCCGTCGCTCCAACCTCATATATCCGTCGCTCCGACCTCACTTTTACCTCTATTAATCGAGCTAGAGGGGGCGCGGAAAATTTATATCCGTCGCTCCGACCTCACTTTTTTACCTCTAATTTCTTATAAAGGTGAATCTTGAATTTGCATTAAGTTTATAATTCTCTTTTTTTTTCTTTCAAATTTGTACCTTTTTTCTTTTTTTTTCTTCCTTTTTTTTCCTTTCTCTTCCGTCGTGCCCCTTTCCTTTGTTCTGATGGTGTAGTATTTATAGGCTACAAGATTTCATTCTCATTTGCTTTGAGACATCTTTATTATTTTTTTTATATATTTTTTCTAAACAATCATCACGAAGAAGCTTGTGATATTGAGTTTACTTTGGTGTTAACGTCGTTCAAATTTCTGTAGGGCAGGTATGGTGTGATATGTGATGTATGAGCAGGTATGGTGTGATATGTGATGTATGAGTATATAAGAATTTTGTGCATAAATGAATTGATTTTATGGGGCCCAAATCAATTAAGCACATGAGATGTAAGAGATTTGGTGAGGCTTACGTATCCTATTTGAAACATTTTTTTTTATCAACTTAGACCATATAACAACACCCCCCAAGTCTTAAGTACCGATATTATCCGTTCGTGAGACTTTCCACAATGCAATATTATCTTTGTTGAGTGAGACTTTTTTTTTGTTTTATCTATTTTTATCCATCGTCGCATCACTTCTTCTCTCTTCTTTTCTGTTTGCTTTTTATCACTTTCTTCTCTGCTTGGTTTTGTGGAAGCAAAAACCATAGAGAAAGTAAGAGAATAAAATTCTCATCTCCATCAATGGCTTTCAACCATCCAAAGGCCAGCGGTTCCGTTCCTCCTGATGACGTTGGTCCACATAATTCACTTGAAGTTTTACCATCGTCACCTCAAAAATTCTTCACCCATGAAATCTTTACTTCGCTTGAAGAGAACATTGACGATTTCTCCCTCTCTCTGAGTGGAGACATCGACATTCGCGAGTTCCTGTTGGAAAGCTTCGAAATGAGCAAGCAAGAGTCGACGGTCTCTCCTTTGATCGGGGACTCAACCTTCGGTGCTATTCCTGGCGTGGCTCGAGACGAGGTCGTCGTCGCCGAAGCCGTATCACGCGGGTCAGAATTTGTTGATCCGAGCATTCCTAGTCTGAGCGAGGGGAGTTACCAAGTGGCCGGAATCGGTAGAGAATGGTTCTCCGGCGATTTGCAAGGTGGAGGCATTGGAAAATTTTCGAGCGGGATGGGTTGTTCTTCTGCTCATTGCGATATCTTCTGGCTGTTAAAAACTCGTCGGATGGTATGTCGTTGAGCGGGATGACGACTTTGGCGATCGATGTTCCCGTACGTTTCGGGCTCGGACGCGAGCCGCTTGGAGGCGTAGGAGGTTTAACGGCGTCCGGAGATATGCCGTCATTCGTTCACAATGATACTGGATCGACGGGTCCTCGAAATGCGGTGGTTACGACGTCTGTTGGTGGGGCGACCGACTAGTCGGGATCTTGGAGCGGGTCGAATGTGGCGTTCACCGGGGCAAGGGGTCGGTGATACCATCCTCATTCCCATTTGCTTTGAGACATCTTTATTATTTTTTTATATATTTTTTCTAAACAATCATCATGAAGAAGTTTGTGATATTGAGTTTACTTTGGTGTAACGTGGTTCAAAGTTCTGTAGTGCAGGTTTGGTGTGATATGTGATGTATGAGTATATACGAATTTTGTGCATAAATGAATTGATTTTATGGGGCCCAAGTCAATTAAGCACATGAGATGTAAGGAATTTGGTAGACTTACGTATCCTATTTGAAACATTTTTTTTAGGGTTATTAAGTTATATAACCACACGGATATAGTGGATTGAGATATAGCACATCTTTGGTTAATTTCTTGTAAATAGCCAAGTAAACTTATTAACAAATTAATAAAAGCCTTATTTAACACAACCAAACATATATTTTAGGTAGTTAATTGGCTGCCACGTATGCAAGTTGGCTATTTACAAATTATTTACCAAATGTTGGCTAATTTACAATCTCTATAGTTTAGGTGGCTTACGTAGCCAATTTTTTGTTTTTTTATCAACTTGGACCATATAACAACAGACCTCTTTATCAAAGATGAGCAATGGCTTCAGACAAATTCCCCTTCCAAATTGAAAGAATTTCACCACGGCCTTCTTTATCAAAGAGAACATGTAAGTGAACAATTCAGTATTTCATAATAATCAATGGAAATTAATTTGGTTCTTAAACTCACTTAATTCAGACAGTTGATTATCCTCAGCAGCCTAAAATCGGTGCTTCTGAAATATGTCATAGCCTGATATGACATTTAGGGATTAGAAAACCATGAATTTGCGAAGTCAAGTTCATAATCCAACAAGAAATTTTTTTTAAGAATACTTCTTATTCTGCCTTATCAACTCCTCACTAGTGAGCAGTGAGACTACTCACTACTCACTGAGTAGTGACAAAATTATCTAGCGCATATATTTCCTGACAACATTTTTTTTTTTTTTTTTTTTTTTTTTTTTTGCATATAGGAAAATATATTTAGGGCATTGTAGCTAAATAGTGAAAATGAAACTATAAGATTTGTTTTTAGTCTATGTTTCACAACTTTTAGTAAAATAGCCAACATGATTATGTGGCAATAATTAAGGTGTAATTTACTCTTATTTATTAATAAATTCGTCATTTTCTCTCTCCTATTTTTTTCCTACACTTTTTTTACATAAAAACTTCAAAAAACCATATCTATCTCATATGAACTCGAAATTGAGTGATTCCAAATCCTACGGATTCGTGACGTCGAGATCTTCAAAAATAGATCCATTGTGTTTGATGAAAAATAATGTTTAATACCATAGATGTAGAAAAATCTACCTTAAATATGGAAATAACTGAAATTTTTTGAAATTATCAAAAAAAAAATAAATGGAAATGTAAATATGATGCATTAAAAATAATTTGTATCAAACACAATGGGCCTATTTTGAAAATCTCGACGCTACGAATTTGTAGGATTTGAAATCACTCAATTTCGAGTTCGTATGAGAAAGATACAAATTTTTTGAAATTTTGATGCAAAAAAAAATTATTTGAAAAAAATAGGAGAGAGAAAGTGACGAGTTTATTAATAAATAAGGGCAAATAAGACCTTAATTATTGCCACATAAGCCATTTGGCTATATCTCTAAAAATTATCAAACATAGGCTAGATCCAAAATCACATGTTTAAAGTGGCCTAATTAGTTACAAATCTCATATATTTATTTGCCAACTTCTTAATCTGAAAATTTGAATTTTTTTATCATACTCTTTACATAAGCGGAAGCTTTTATCCTCAAAATTAACAGCCACTTTGCCTTCTTTATTTCTCCCTTATATATTCATCATTCTCAAATTTTGAAGACAACTGATTATGCAGCCAAAAATAAATCAATAATTTTACGCTCCGTTCAGTTCCAAGATATTATTTCCCTGACCATATGGTACATGTTTCCTCTGTTGATTCAAAACTATTCCATTGAAGATTTCTCAATTATTTTTATTTTTTTTTTTACATTAGCTTTTAGGACAGAAACAGTACAAACACCAATCTATTGATTCTGACTTTCATTAATAGAGAAATTGTTCAATAAAATTAAAACCAGAGTTCCTAATCCGAAACTGATGTTTGAGGAGAAGCTGAACTTTCAGCCCCAATTTTGTCGCCATCCTTTCTTTCCTTGCCATCCTTTCTTTCCTTGGACGTTTTGAAAATCTATTTCGCACCAAAAGACGATAAAGGGATTTCAATCACAGCAATTACAAAAACCATGCGTTTCAATGTAATAAAGCGTAAAACCTAACCTTGCGAAACGTTTCTCTTAAGCAAGTCCTGTGCTCGTCCGAAGAAGCTTGAAGAAACTCGTACATGTAATCTCTCAAATCGGAAACGAAACTTCCTGACCCGAAATTCTTCTTTCTCCGGCAAGAACTGACCGTCGGATGAGGCGCGTTGAACGACGGCGTTTCGGAATCGGTTCGGTCGTTCTGGAAAGTCATTTTGTTTTTGTTTTTTTTACTGGAAGTGAGCTATGCAAACGGAGAAAAATTTGGGAAACTAAATTACAAATGCCGTCGTGTTTTTTAATTTATAATTTACATACAATATAACTTTATTTTTAAAAGGAAAAATGATATGAACTAGCCAATCTCAAACTATTGCTTTTGTAAAATAGCAATAGTTTCATTTGTTTGGTAAAATAGTCATCTCTCAAATAGCCACATCTTTCTGGACCACGCCGCATCGCGCGTTGCTCGCCAGAGCCCCCACGCCACCACTCTCATCGGAAAGCGGACTCTCGCCGAGTTCCAGTCTCACCAGGCCCACGGCGGATGACTCGGAATCCCTAACCAGGCGAACTACCTCCGCTCCGTGAAGCCCAGGCTGTACCAGCACTCCTCTCCGCGATCTCGCCGCCCTCGCCGTCTTCGTCATCGCCGCCTCCGGTGACGACGTTGCTCGGAGAATCGTCTTCGAAGAAGGCGCCCTAAGACCGTCGAGTCTTCTCCCGCAGCGATCCGGTTTCGTCGCCGCCGTCGGAAGAATCACGTCGCCGAAGAAGGAGATGTTTCGGTTCTGCTTCAGATCCTCGATTTCCAGATTGTCATTAAATTTAATCCTGCCTCGATTAATTTTAATCCAGCCGTCATAAACTTTACATTATGTCTTTATAGTTCGTTGAGATTAAATTTAATTCAACCTAGATTAATCTTACTTTGGCTAGTTTGCTTATAGTTAACAAACTATGGTTATTTTACAAAAGCTTAAGTTCTATTTGGCTATATAGCCGCTTGACCCTTTTTAAAATATCTACTCATGTTTTATTTATAATAAATTTCTAAAAATTAATATACCCCGAATCTTCGCATACATTCATTCGAGGAGATTCAGACCGCCCAAAAACACCCACCGAATGTTATGTTTGGTGGGTGCTTCAAACTGAAAATTTTAAATTCGTTTGGTAAGCGTATAATCCAAACGAAATATTTTCGAGACAGTTCCAATAATAAAAAAACAAAAAAATTAGCCAAATAAGCCGAATTGTTAGATAGTCACTTTTTGATAAATTTTTTGTAAATAATCACCTCAATTTATTTACGGCACTCAAAAAGTAATTCCCGCATGACGATGTATGCGAATAGTTATTTTCAGAAAATTTACAAAAAATTAGTTGTAAATAATTCCCGCATGTTTTGTGTTTTTTTGTCTTTTTTAGTGTCGTAAATAAGTTGAATAGTTATTTTCAGAAAATTTACAAAAAATTAGTTTTTATACAAAATGCTATAAATCAGAAATAGCTATATAGCTAAAACACATAAAAAAATAGCTTTAAAAAAAGAGAAATTGCTTCATTTGTCACCAATTTCATAACATTTTCCCACTTTCCACCAAAATACTAATTTGTCACAAAATGCCACCGAGATGTCAACATTGTTGACATCTCATAATGAAGAGAAAAAATAGATGTCAACATTGTTGACATAGATGGTGGTGTTTTGAGACAAATTAGTGTTTTGGTGGAAAGTGGAAAAATATTATTAAATTGGTGACAAATGAGGCAATTTCTCTTAAAAAAAATTAGTACAATTCTTGTCCTTATTGGTCACAAGTTATATACCGATCAGGACCGTAAGGAAGGCGAATATCAATGAGGATGAGATTTGAACTTTGGATAAGGATTACAGCTTGTAAAAACTAGTATATAAATTTATATACCAGACAATTTTTTTAAAAAAATCTTATCAATTTTCTTGTAATTGTTCATCAATGTGTGATGTAGATGATGATGGTCAAGGTATTGGAGTCCGTACTTTTTCGGAGATTATGCATAATGCTGAAATTTACCAAAACGTCATCCACGCAGGTGGAAATTTATCTCGGCACGTCGAACTTGGAAGTCCAAGCTCACACCCATCATAATGATTGTATTTTTTTTTTTTTTGGCTTCTGATATTTTTAGCGTAATTCTGTCTCATATAGTTACAAACAACTTTAAATAATACTAATTCTTTAGTAGTATTATTCAATATAACCTAATTTATTAAAATATAATACGTATGTTATAAATTTCAATTAATGTCACATATATAATTTTTTTTAATCTACTTAAATCTTGCACACATCATTATTCTAAGAGATTCTCACCTTGTTCAAATTCCACGACCAACTTATGAGGACTCGAACCTAAGATAAGGAGAACAATTTCGAAAAAAAATGTAATATATAATTTTTTTTTTTTTATTTTCAGTTATTGAAGTCGCGGGGAGTTGAAAATAAATTCTCACTTTGCTTATATTTTTTTTTCTTAAATGTGTGTTGGAGTTGAAATTCATCTCGGGACGTCCAAATCCAAGACATGCATGTCTTAGGGCATCCATCGTGGATCTCCCAACTCATCGTCGATTTCGAATCTTTCAATCCTTTGATATTGCGTCCGACCTTATTTTCCGTCACCAATTTTCTGATTTCACCACTTCCGAAGCCGATGAAGCGTCTCCGTTCTCAAACTTGGAAAAAATGGTAAGTAAATATGATTTCCAATTTGATTAACCCATAGAATACCATAATCGAAACCCTACCCCGCATCTCCGATCAATTCTCTGTTAGATTAACTATAAAATATGGTAAATAATATTTCCAATTCGATTGACCCATAGAACACCATAACCGAAACTCTAGAACTTTAATGGTAAATAATATTTACAGTCGGGCCATTCGATAGTAAATATTATTTACCATTCGAAAAAGCAAAATACTAGTCTCCGATTTGGCGAACGATTCCATGATTCAAATCTGATGATGAATAACTAGAAAAAATTTGGAATTGACAAACAAATAAGAACGAAGTTTTAAGGAACCAAAATACCTACACTAGTCAAACATAAACTAAGAAGGATTAAATGACTAATCTAGACGAACAGATAATATAAGAACAATAGAAGAACATCTATGAAATCGACGATCCTAAACATCTATTCCAAATGAGTCGTCGAATATCCTGGTTGCAAATCTATGATAATTTTAATGGTAAATAATATTTACTGTCGGACCATTCGATAGTAAATATTACCATTCGAAAAAACAAAATACATGTCTCCGATTTGGTGAACGATTGCATGATTCAAATCCAATGATGAATAACTGGAAAAAATATGGAATTAACAAACACATAAGAACGAAATTTTATGAAACCAATGGTAATTTTGGAAGTATGAAAAATATGAGCTATTTTCCTAAATAAATAAATAGTTAGGCTATAATTTTAAAGTAATTATAGTCTAGTTGTTTATAATCACACACAATATAAACCATATCAAAGTACGGAATGGCATAGTATTATTTTGGTTTTTAAATGATCATAGTTTTAGTATAATGAATAATGATATAATCTCATACCTGTACACTTTTTATTCCTGAAGACGTGACGTCACCGCTCGCGCATGTGTGGTTGCTGCTTGAGAGCATAACGTTTAACACTTTTAACTTTAAATTTTGCGTTGGCATTTTCATTGACGAAAGAAATCTTCAACGATATAGATAGAAATCAAGAAACGTCAAGTCCAAATCCAATAAAAACGTCGGATTTTTTTATTTTTTTTATCTTATTTTCTAATTTATTGTTTTCCTGTTTCGTCGGACAACTTAGCGTAGGCTTTCATTCACTGTCAAAGCGGTTTTTGGTACGAGCTTAAACCTCCGTTTCTTTCCCCAGCGTTTCGTAGAAAACCCGAAACGCCAAAGATGTCATTTCAGGTTCTTTCTATGCACTCAATTTCTCTGGTTGCTTGCTTCTGAGTTGCTCACTTCGAAATGTTGTTGAATTCCCTATGGATTTTTAATAACTGTTATTTATCAATAATTCGCATAACATTCACAGATTTTTTTTTGTAACAGATAATTTTGGGTTCGGCATCAAAGGCTCGCCGAAGAATTCTTACCGAAATGGGATACGAGTTTAGCTTGATGGTACAATATTTTTTATTATTATTTCTCGAGTATTATTAGAGAGTGATTATTCGAGTATATATTCAGTTCTTATTTTCTTTAGACTGCAGATATAGATGAGAAAAGTATAAGGAAGGAAAAACCAGAAGAGTTGGTCATGACTCTTGCTGAGGCTAAAGTATGAATCTTTTTTCTTTTTTCTTTTTCACTCCTTGCCTTGTCTTATGATTCATAAGTGCAGGCCTGCATAAGTGGTTTTTCACTTCTTTTTCTACTCTTTTTACATGTCCTTGTTCTCAGGCAGATGCCATAATTTCAAGGCTGAAAATTACGGGTCAATTGAAAGAGTTCACCAAGGAAGTGTTACTAATCACCGCAGACACAGTATGTAACTTTCAACACATTTTGTTCCAACAAAAAAGAAAAAAAAAACACAGAAATTTTTGTTGGTTCAATTGAGATTCAAGTCTTCGTTTTTTGTGAAACTATAGGCTTGCAAATTTAACAAATTCAAGATTATATATTATCTTCCATAAAATGTTCGTTTTATTTAGGTGGTGGTGTCGAAAGGGGTGGTGAGAGAGAAACCGTCGAGCAAGGACGAAGCGCGGGATTTCATCAAAGGTATTTTATTAACGCTCTTCTTTTCGAAAAAGGACTTAGAACTTGGTGGGGGAGTGATCAGGTGTGTATGAGTTGCAGGATATTCCGGTGCTCAAGCAGACGTCGTCGGATCTGTGCTTGTGACCAACCTCAAAACTGGCAAAAGGAGAGGCGACTGGGAAAGAGCAGAGGTAACACATTATTTAGAAGAAAAAAAGAATAGAGGTCAAAGATTCACTCCTGAACTGTATTTAGTCAACTTTTTTTTTTTTTTTTTCAATTCAGGATTTTATAGTGTAATGTGTGCAGGTTTATTTCCATGACATACCCGACGAAGTTATCAATAGCCTGGTGAGTTGCGGAATTGAGTTCTCTTTGAGACAGCTCTTAATTTATGTATATATATAAATATATGTTAATGTTGTGTATGAGTGAATTTTAAGGTTGAAGAGGCGATCACGCTGAATGTCGCCGGAGGTTTAATGCTCGAACATCCATTGACATTGCGGTTCGTAGAAGCAGTGGTTAGCTCTTCTTTCAGCACAGTTCTTTATTACGAGAATTCGGAGTAATTTGATTTATTCATAAGAGATAAATTGATTTTAATTTTAATTTTTATGTGTCAGGTCGGAACAAGCGACGCGGTAATGGGACTTCCAAAAGCGCTCACAGAAAAGCTCATTCAAGAAGCGCTTTAGTTTCGAAGATGACAATGGCCTAACCCTTAGACTTGTTTTCAACCCTTAATTTATAATCATTAGTTTGTTTCATTTATAATTATACCCCACCCTGAGAGAATTTCTTGGGTGGAGAAGATTTATTCATGTATTTGAGATGTATTGATCGAATGAAAAATGTTTTGAACACTTTTGTATATTTGGTTTCAACATTGCTCTCTTCAAAATCATCTGGGAAAGTAAAATGCTCAGTTTCAAACACAATGAAATTAGTTTCTTCATCATTGGATTTATCAATAATCAACCTCTTGGACAACGGCTCAGAAACATAATTTACACATTGAAACTAGGGTCATTACACCCCCAAAAAAAATGACGATGAACCACTAATTAATCGAGCACATAGATTCGAGAAGCAACGTCCTGAACCAGCCAATCGAACCCCTCGAGAAGCCCGTCTCCGGTGTAGGCGCTACACCCGACGATTCTCCAGTGCCGAGTCTTGTCCATCGAATCCAAATTCAGAACCTTCATAACAAACAATCACAAACCCAACAATTCCATCAGTCAGTTATTTTGTTCATCAAATTTCATCGTTGTTCATTCCTTTTTTTTTTTTTTACCTTAGCGATCTCTCCCGGGGCGAGAGCGCCTTTTATGTCCTGCTTGTTAGCCAGAATCAGCAGCGACGCTCCCGATAGCCTCTACGATTAACATTCCAAGGCACACAAACTCAAAACACCGAAAATTTATGGATGATAAATGCTCTGTATATATATACCTCTTCCTTCAAAAGATTGTCTAGCTCGAATTTGCAGTCGTCTAATCGTCGAAGATCCGAGCTATCGACGACCCAAACTAGACCGTCGGTTTGCTCGAAATAGTTTCTCCAGTACGATCTAATCGTCTTTTGGCCTCCAACGTCCCATATGTTTAGAGTATACCTGTTTCAAGTTTCAGCAGTTCAACATTTCTTCATTCACTATTGGCATTTGGGATTAGTTATCTGATTGGTTCAAAAATGTCTTAATCTAGGTTCAGGTTCAAGGAAAAACAATATGCAACAGTGAGCGAAGGAAAACTAAAAATTATAACTTACTTTTGGTAAGTGATGGTCTTGATGTTGAAGCCAAGTGTGGGACTAATGACGCTCGTATCTTCGCCATTGATCTTCAACACGATCGTCGTCTTTCCCGAATTGTCAAGACCTCTTTGATCAAAGAAGGAACAAAACAAACAAAAAGTTATAAAACAGAGATCGGTAATGGAAAATGGAGCAGGGGAATTAAGCTCTTACACCATGAGAATTCGCATTTCTTTCTCTTTCTTCTTGATCTTTCGGATTATACTGAGCAAACCCATTTTCGCGTATGAACAAACAAATCGCAGAGCAGTGGTGACTTGGAATTCTATTTCCCTCTCTTTCCGGCGACGGACAAAGACGAAAAAGCTGTTGGGCTAAGGCTGATAGCTTGTCACGCTCAGCCCAAGAAGAGAAGCCTAGCCCACCATAATATTGGTTTGTGGAAATTGCCTATGTTACCTCAATTTTCAAAAAAATCCTCACAATATTTGGTTCCGTTTGCGATGTTGTGCTTTTAAAAAAAGTGTTTTTAGATTCTAATGTAAGAAATAAAATGTTGTTTTCAAAAGCAGATAATTGTTTGGTAATTTTTGTAAAACTACTGTGCCTGTTAACAAAAGTATATTTAGTGTTTGGTAAAATATGTATTAATATTTGTAATTAATAATTATTTATATAAAAATGTAATTAATGTATATCAAAAATATATTAAAGTGAGTGTCTATAGATGGTAAAAAATAAATTATAATTTTAGTAACATCAAAAAGATAATTAGAATTAAAAGTTAAAGTAAAAGACTAAAAGAGTTATAAAATAGAAAGAATAAACCAAAAACAAAACTTAACTATAAAAAGCTTCAAAATTTAGTTTTTTAGTTGAAACAATAAAAAAAACACTTTTCAACTTAAAAAAATAATTTTACCAAACATTTAAATACAGTTTAGCTTTTCGAAAAATGTAAAAGCGGATTGAATAAAAAATGTCAAACAGTGTCAGTATCTCATTTTTTATTCTGAAAATATTTTATTTGTGTTGTGCGTTTACACCACGCTTTTGTATTTGTATAGAAAACGAGTTCTTTTTAAAACACGTCAACGACGATTATATTTGCAAAAACGAAACAGAGTTTAATTTTTTATGTGGCAGGTAGCCCGTGAAATATTTCAATAGTGCTTTTAAATGTGAGATATGTACTTTGTGTCAATTGTAAGACATTTACATCATTTCTCCATATAATCATGTGTTATGGCATTAAAAAAAAAAAAACAAAAACAAAAAACAAAAAAACTTCGTGTTGAATATTCAGAGCACCTCCAACACAATTTTATATACAATTTGATTATCTCAAATTTGGCGACTAAAGAATAACAACATCCATCAAAGCTTAGGTGCCTAAATATGATCATATGCGATCATTTTAAACCATCCATCTACAATCATTTTAGTCGTCTTCACTCTGAAACTCGGTTTTCACAACTGAATAGGCATTTCAAATATCTAACTAAAGATATTGACACTTATAATACCATCTTGTTGGGCATTTCTTAAATATTAACCAAAACTCAAAAATTAACCCATCTATTACTAAAGGTATTCATATGAACCGCTAAACCAAATAACTCAATCATTTAAACCAAACCGTACTTATTTTAAACCGCCCCCATTAAAACTCGAAAAATTTTAGGTCGTAACCAACCCAAACCGAAAGTGTTTCGGATTAGTTTGGGTTTTTATTGGAAATAGTGGAAAGTAACTGTTTTTCGTAACTTTTTTTAATATTAATCGATGAACTTTCTAATTTTCATAAATAACCATTTTCAATAACTTAACCAGATTTCTATAACAATTAATCAGATTTCAATAGTTGTTGACCAAATTTCTAACTTCTATTATAGTTAATTATAGTTTAATATTTCAATAACTATTAACAAAATTTCTAACAAAATTTCAATAACAGTTAACCACATTTTTAATGACAGTTAATTAGATTTCAATCGTTGACCAAATTTCAATAATTGTTGACTAAATTTTTGAAACATAAGAGTATTTTTGTCCGAAAAATTGAAACAGTTGCTAGTGCAATGTTTGGAAAATATAATTGAAATATGAAAATTGACGCATATTTTAGGTTAGTTATGAAATGTTCTCAGTTTTTTATAGTCGTGAGATTGAGTTGAACCAAACCAACCCTAACCCGATGACATTGATATTGATAAAAAAAAAAAATTATGATTATAAATAGATAATATGAACTATTGTTAAAAAAAATAGTGAAATTTGTTGTAACTAGCCAAGTTTGTCATTCTTATTGGGGGAATAGCCCAAGTTTCATTTTATTAAGCAAATAGCCCATATTTTCGGTTCAGACCATAACGCCCTTGGTAAATTCGCGAATAAGTTAATTTAATTAACCTACTGGAGTGAGTTAGGTTAATTAATTAACTTATTGGTTGAATATTAGTTTACGTTCTGATTTTTTTGTGAGTAAAGTTAATTTACTAAATGATTGAATTCGGAATTAGGTTAATTAATTGAATGCTTTGAATATCAATTGACTTAAGTTATGATTTTTGTAAATTTTTTGTGAATTTCAAATCTTTCACGAATCAGTAAATTAATTAACCTAACTCACTCCAGTAGGTTAATTCAATTAACTTACCGCGAATTTGGGGGTTCTAGGGTTCGTTCCTGGAAATTTCAACGCAGACCAAGTCAACCATGGCCAGAAAATCCCTAACGACGACGCTACCGTCCCGGAGGAGATCCAGGCAGCAATCGACGACCACCGAGACCTCCGGCGAACTCAGCGGATTTCTGTGCCGGGACACGAGCATTTGGCGGAGCCTCTCGATGCCGACCATCCGCTCCTTCGCGTCCCTCGCACGCGCGAGCTCCACCGCCACCTCCTCCATCGCCGATCCGGCGGAGATTTGCAGATCCGGCGGCGGAATCAAGAGCCGGACTCGATGCGGCCGAGGCCTCTCGGGATTTCTCCAGATAGCTCGTTGTCAGACAAGTCCAGCTGGCCGAGAACTGGCATCTCCGCGAGGCTCTCGGGGATTTCTTCGGTGAATCTGTTGTGGCTGAGGTCGAGACCCACGAGCCTCTCGCATGCGGACACTTCGTCTGGGATTCGGCCGGAGAGTTCGTTGCGGCTAGAGAGATCCCGAGCGTGTCTGTGTGTACAGCTAGAGAGAGAGAGAGAGAGAGAGAGAGAGAGTTGTGTGAAAGGGTAATTTAGGTAGTTTAGATTAGTTGAGCTATTCCCTTAATTAAATGAAACTTTGGCTATTTTCTTAATATTAATAGGTTGATTTGGCTAGTTAGCAAAATAGCCCAAAAAAATATATATCTTTTTTTTAATAATATTACATTTAAAATTTAACAATGCTCATTATACTTTATTAATTGTTAATACATGAAGATAATTATTAAAAGTATGGCTAATTTTCTTTTAATATGCAAACTTTCTTAAGATAAGACAAAGCATAATCCAAAAAAACAAACCCGATTATTTTTTGTTTGGTTTGGTTTTATCTTTCAATCGGGTTGATTTGAGTTTTAAAATATAAAAACTTGTTGTTTTGGGTCGGTTTGATAAAACATAAAAAACTGATTAATCCAACTCAATCACACCACTATCTATTATCTAGCCAGTGTGTAAAGACAATTATACCCTCAAATATCATTAAACAAATACAATTTTTTTTCTCAATTGACACGATTTCTTTCTTCTTTTTCCTTCCATCATACGACTCTTCATTTCAAACTCTCATTCTCTCTCTCATTTATGCTCTTCTTCTCCATATCCAAACACAAAAAACCAGAAACCTAAGTTTCTCACAAGCAGCGCAAAGACGAGCCTGAAAAAGAGAAATCGAGCAAAATTGAAGCTTCAGCGCCGAAAGAAGTCCGTCGAAGTCTTTGGTCGACGGCGAAAGTAAAGAAAAGTAGTGACCGTCTCTCAAGCAAAAGCCTCCAGACTCGCCACCGCATAACATGGATTTTGATTTTAATTCTTAACATAATACACGTTAATATGATTTTGATTTTCTACAATCACCTTTATATTACCAAACACTGGTTATCTATCCATATGAAACGTTAGAAATTTTGAAATAGACAACGTTTCGTTAATTTTTTGTAAATAGTCACGTAAATCTATATACGCTATCAAAATAACTAAAAATATAGAGCAAATTTCTAGTAAAATATAGCTATTCACAAAACATTTACCAAAGTTTTTGACTATTTACGAAAAATTTACAAAACGTTGACTAAAACACAAACGTTTATGTTTATGTGACTTATATTGCTAAATTTCCCTGATATATAATATGAGTTCACTCTTCACAAGAATTATTTATGGTTCAAAAGCTTTAACCAATCAAATTTTTGCTAAGTGCTTGTGTGGCCAAATTAGAGAGAGAGAGAGAGAGAGAGAGAGAGAGAGAGAGAGAGAGAGAGAGAGAGAGAGAGAGAGAGAGAGAGTGTCACACTTGGGCCCATGCACCATTATGTGTGGGCTCTACTATGGCCCAACCACACCAACATCTCTATCTGATCAACCGCAAAATAAAAATAATATTAAACTGTTTCTTGATTTAATTTTGATGCCAACAATCAAATAGGAAAAAACAACACAGGAGAAAGGTGATAAGAGAATAAAAAATGTATAGGATTGGAATATTCATGGAGTACATGATATGATATATATTCCTACAGGCTTTGGGAATCAAGACTATAAAGCATGAGCCATCAGGTTAAGGCCATAGGCTTTGCCATTTTGTTCAGTGAGGTTATGATTGCAAGATTCCATTTCAACAAGACTTGACATAATTGATGATGATACGTTCTTTTGAAACTTACAGGAAACCTAACAAAAGCAACCATTAGTCTTTGGCGATCAAAAGAGATTCAAAGTAGACGTAGAAGACAAAGATAAATCATAAGAAGGAAGAAAAGAAGAAGGAAAAAAAAAGTAGGTGTAGATTGGTAGGTAAAGGACGTTATTACAAGAAGACTAGATCTGAGCCAATTATAACACTCCCTTGTTTCTGGCACTTTCTGTGTCGGTGGAT
Organism: Urtica dioica subsp. dioica; assembly: GCF_054948205.1. NCBI lineage: Eukaryota > Viridiplantae > Streptophyta > Magnoliopsida > Rosales > Urticaceae > Urtica > Urtica dioica. The sequence continues at coordinate 4,777,734 of NC_142759.1, forward strand.
TTTCTTTACCAGATTCCGTTTCCTTATTTTGTTTCAACAGCCCAATTTTTTACAAACATATTTCCTTAGCAAATATATCATGGAAATATTGTTTTTTAGGGTAAAACCAAATTTAAACCACATCGTCAAGCAAATTTAAGCCTATTAGAGCAATATAATAAATAAGTTGTGCTGGATAATTTTTTTCTAACATAAATAAGGTTTCACATTTTTTGATGAGCTAGGGCCACTTATAATATTTTATCTTGACAAATCACTTATTAAAAAAAATTAGAACAATTAATAAAAATTGTAAGTTGTAACGCGTTAATTAACGCTTCAACCGATTAGATTGCTCGAATTAATACTCTTAAATTTATATAGCATTTAATGCAAAATACAGCCAATTATCTATGGTACAATTTTTACTGGTAATAATTGAATGTTAAAAGATTATGTGTACATAGCCCTAAGAATTAACTCCAATATATCTAATCTTGATGCAAACAACAACAAAAACTGCATTACCTAATCTAGCAGATTATTTACTCTTAGGAGCTGATAAGTGTAGGTGACGCTACCTCGTTGTTTTTTTCATATATGGGAGTACGAGTTCAATCTCTAACTTTGTAGGAAAAAAATGTATACAATAGTACTGAAGAAATAAAAATAAAATCGTATAATTCATATTTAATGTCCAATGTATAATTTGTACACACAATATATATATATATATATATATATATATATATATATATGTATAATGAAATAGTATAAAAAAGATAAAAAAAAAAGTCTTGCAGATTATTTAGTTGGAAATGATCTTAACTTAGCAGATAGTAAGTTGATATATCCGTGTAGAAATTTATGCAGGAACATAACTTTTTAAATTAAAACAGAGGAATATATAACTATTTGTGATGATGTTTGATAAGCTTCATTAGAGGAGTTTCAATAATAGTCACAATAACAATTATAGGAAAGAAAAAAGAACAGAAAGAACAATACGGTATAATAGAATTACTTTAGTGGGTGAAGAGCTTTGTATGGTGGTTAGACATAGACTTCCTTAGAGGAGACAATAAGAGGTTACAGTATTTTTGTTACATGTCTTGACACTGACAATAGATCGAATTCATTTTTTTTTTTAATAAAAAAGACGATAGGATCGTATTACTTTCATGTATAGGACGGCTTCGTTAGTGATATTTCCCTTACAAACCTCATTTTTCCAAATACTGGTCCACTATTTCCTTCATCGTATATTTTGCTTTTTCTTTATTAATTTCTTGAGTACGTAAATAGATTTAAACGAGGACGATCCGAGTTTTAATAATATTATTACTTTAGCCATACCTGGCAAAGAAGATCCAGTCAAAACTTATAACAAAATCCCTAGACCAATCCCAAACCCTCTCCCAGGCAAAGAGAAAAAGAAGAACCAAAAAGAACAAAATCAAGGGAATTAACCAAAAATAAAAGAAATTGAAATGAAAAGAAGGGAAAGGAGATCTACACATATGTGTATAAAATAAATGAAAACTATATATCATATATAGGGACAGACATTCCAGTTGTATCTTGTTGCTTTTGAGGAATGTGTATGTATGGTTGTGGTGTATTTTTAACATGATTTTGTTTTAATTCCAAAGCTGGTCCATATGTTTTTTGAATAATTAATTCGTATTGCCTCGGCCTCTTTTTAAAGTAGCGAGTTTAGTTTATCAAAACATTTGCATGCATGCATGCAAGTAAATCTCTCCACGATGCCCACGTGGCAACTTGATTAGCAATGGTAGTGATGAGTTATATTTAAGAGATGAGAGAGAGATAGAGAATCAGAGATACGATCCTGCTTTGTGCCTTGGAAAAGAGGAACCGAGGAGGTGGGTCCCACCAAATCCAACGAGCCACATAACATCATGATTAAGGAGAGCATGTTTTAAACTTTAGATAGACCGTGAATCAACGTTGCTGTTCTGCCGTTTTGCCAATAATACCCTCAACTATTTATGTAATTGACGACTTGCCCTCTCAAACTTAAGTTTTGGCATAAAAATCCTTATCGTGTACCAAAGATACGTAGTTTGCGTTAGGGTTATCTTTTTTGCCCACTTGGAGGATTCCCATGAATAATTATGATAAATATTGGGTCAGATCGCAATAAAAAAATATTGGGTTCGATTAGCATTAAACGAAAATGTTATTGGGTTTGATTTCAACTAAAATATTATTAATTTTATTAGATTAACATTAAAACAAATTATATTAATTAGTCGAATGATTAATTGATGTTAAAAGAAGTTTTACTACTGCTGTCCAATAGCTCATCTTCTTTCTAATTTTTCTAAAATACTTGCAACTCTCTTATTATATTTTTATGCATCAAAATCTGTTAGTTGAATTTATATGCAGATCAATATTAAGAAATTAATTTGGTGTAACTTTTTTCCGAATTGAAGGCACTAGTGGTTGTTAAAAAATGGAGCATTAATAATGGAGCATCTATGTGTTAAAAAATGGAGCCAAGATCCAATACAAATGCATAATGAATGTTAAAAATCACTGAAGATTACTATTAAATAACAATAGTGACTATGTAACTGCCTCTAATAGTTGTATCATATTCATTAGAATATTTTTCTCTTTCATTTGAGTCCCCTCTCACTCTCTCCGTTTTTTTTTTTCATTTAACTTTACCACCATTGTTCGTCCACGATAAGTTGTTGCCTCTCTCTCGCTTTAATTTTTGTCTCTATTTCTTTTTCACGCTTTATTTCTATATCTAGGTCACTGTAAGCTGCCGCCATTATCCTTATATGCCTCGTGTCACGGACTAACGCCGATCCGCACATTTACTATGTCAATTTTTGTTGCTCTTCTCTCAAGTACGTTTTTTTATATGTCCATCTCTCTTTCTCTTATAATTTGGTTGAACTCTCCACCCATGCTCGCTCATGCACCGTTCATCCCTTCAACCATCACTTCCTCCACCTCCATCCTCTGCTGCCTTACTCTCCCCCTCCATTGTATAAAAGTTTGCTTTTTAGTTTAGGACAATTCTATTTTATGTAGATATATCTCTAGATGAAGAAATACTATTAAATTGGCTAACTCAATGATACACACTACATCAAATTGAGCTTGGAAAAGTCATGTTTAACACTTCAAAAATCCAAAAAGTCAATTATAAAAGTCATTTAGAAGTGACTATAAAAGTCATTTAGAAGCGATAAAAGTTGCTTCTAAAAGTTTGTTTGTAAGTGCGCTATAAGTGATAAGTCGATTCTAAGCATTAAAAACGACACTTTTACAAGTTAGATACATATGACTTACAAGCGACTTGTTACTTCTAAATAATCTAATGTCACCGCATCAATTACGAGTATTTTTAGGAGTTGTTATTGCTCTTTAAAAAGAGTTATGATGTGTTATTTACAATATTACAGACCATAAGAAGAAAATATAACATACGAACAATAAATATCACTAACTTGAACTACAAGACAATAATCATTTGCTCCGAACAGACAAACAATCTCTTTAACGAGTAAAAAAAAATTCATGAAAATGAATACTTGGTAAATATACCTATAGTGAAAAGATCTGAATACAACTAACTTCACTTCTGGCAACATTTCAAACCAAACCCGACATTCAAGAAAACATGGTGTCAGACCGTGACAACCATGTTCAATGGAGGTGTAGCATTTTGGCTATGCCATGAAGTGATTCAAATTTTCGATGGAAATTGACGTAATCACAGAGATGAATGAGGATATGGTAGTGCTGAGGTATTGGTGGAGTCGGGCGTGGGTTGGGGTGATTAGATGGGCGAGGTCGTGATTGGTGTAGTAGTAGTCATGTTCTTGTGGTGGTTAGGTGGGAGGGGAGACGTGGGAAGGGGTGAGATGGGCCAGACCAATGAAGTTGAAT